>NC_077227.1:654680534-655011784 GCF_027887165.1 Monodelphis domestica | reverse complement strand
GAACACAGGAGGTAATCTTAAATTTTAAGAAATTTAGATGTTATATTCAAGAGAAGCAAACCCAAATTTAAAGACAATAAACATTTTATAGGAAGTCATTAGAAAACGATAATATGATCATATTATCCACTCATTCAAAAATATTCTAACTAAAATCTTTATTAATTATGAGATGGGGAACATAGCCAACAGTGAACAATGAACTCAAGCACAGACACCAGATCTGATTTACATTACATCTGACTCAGCGCCTATACATTGTACAAATTAAGGGTTTTGCAAATGTTTGTTGAATGAATTATAATGCATGGCCATGAGACAACTATAAATGCATAAAATGACTTTTAGTCTGACAATGCTTAATTTATGTATATAATAGGGATACAGATCAAATGTGGTTTATTCTAGGAAGACTGAATAAACAAAAATACAATTTTTACAGAGGCAATTATCATTTACTTAATGATAGAATTTATGATGGGGTTACTTAAAGTAACAAAATATACTATTGGATTTAGTAGGCAATTAATTTTAAATATTTTAAAGTATTTTATATATTTTTAAAGGCTATTGATTTTTTTAAGTGAGGTGAGTCTCAAGGGTTGGAAAATTTTTAGGTTTTATTTTAGCTTTTCAGATTTCTGTTTCATGCTTGAGTAAAGAGTCTGATTGAGTTTTGTTGAGCTAACCCTCAAAGTGCATTTATAATGTGAATGGAAATAGACTTCCCAAATACAATGGAAATTCTCCTGATGAGTCAGAAGCCACATATCCAGACCTCACCTTTTCTTTTTAAATAATAAAAAAAATAAGGTAATTTAGTCAAGATCAAGTTAAAAGAACCACATCCATCAGTGTAAAGATATTTTAGCAGCACAAGATTACTAGTTATGACACTGAGGGTTTTTTTTTTCTAAAAATATAGTTTCCATTAATATTATGCCTTCTGCTTCCAATATTATGCTGCCCTAGGGGTACAAACCATACAGTTCCCAGGTCTCTTCATGACAATGGGATCTAATCAAACACTAGGACCCAAAGCACATAACTACTCTCTGCAATCAAAGTTTTAAGTGACCATTTATTTCATTTTGTATCTGCCTGGGAAGATTCTTTGCCAGTCAAACAATTTTCTCCCATTAAAACTGCCTTTCAAAGTTAGTAGACCTCTTTTATGCTTACAGGCAAAAGCTAGTACTTTCAAGTGATGAAAATGTATATTCTCTAGTGGTGGATATTTGCTTGCTAAGTACAGATATGAAAATTCAGTTAATTCTGATTAGATTTCCTTTCCCCCCCTCTAGATTAACTGTGGCACACCACTTCCACATCACCATTCAAGTTAACTTTTTAGAATGTGAACTCCATATCACAGATAATATGTAATAATGAGGATGAAAAAATCAAGGAAGTATTGATTATAGAAATATTTCCTTTTCCAAGAATGCCTCAATTATATGAGATTCATTTTCTTTAAAATATAGATGCTAAAAATCTTGTTTGTAAGCTACATCTATTACCCATGATGAACTGGAATAACTTCACAAGCAAACTGAATCATCTAAACTACAACAGAGTAAAGTCCAGGCATTTCTTCTATGGAAAATGTATTGGATAGTGATATTTATACCTATAGAATTTTCTAGCCATTTGGATGTTTATTGTAATAATAAAACTCATTCTTTTTCTGAGACGTATCTAGAAAAGATAGTAAAATGGAAAGTTTTCAAGAGAATGAAAACTGATAACCTATCTAAGGAAAAAAATACCTATATACACATACATACACCCCCCTTCCCGAACAAATGCATATGGAAAATTGTAAGAAATCTGAATAACTTGAGAGAACAAAGTATTCTTAAATTAAAAGAAGTTGTAAGGTCATAGAAAGTACTAGATTTGAGTTCAAGAAATCTGGAATCAGTCCTGGTTCTACTACTTCTATAGATGTACCAGCTGTGATGACCAACCTAGAGAACATCTGTGAAATCTTTCAGAAATTGTAAAGTACTGCATAAATACCATTACTATTACGCAGGTAGAACACTTGGTTTCTGTAATGCTCTTTTATTGAACAAAAGGAATGTTAAAAAAGTTGTGTGTTGTTGACAGTGGGAAGAATGAAAGAAGAGTTAGATGTGGTTTTTAGAATCAGAGGACATGAGTACAAATCCTACTTCTGATATTTATTCCCTAACTAGCCTTGGGCAAATCATTTACTTTCATTAGAATTTAGTTTCTCCAACTATAAAATCATGGATTTGAACTAGATGGTCCTCTTAGGTCCCATCTAACTCTAGTTGTCTGATCTGTAAGAGGAGGTTAAAAATATCTCTCCTATCTACTTCAATGGTTTGCTTTGAGGATCAAAAGGAGCATCTTATATGGCAAAGTACAATGAAATGGAAAAAATATTATAAAAGCTAGGTAATAGCATTTTTTTCTGAATCATCATGTAAAAGACATGGAATATGACCCATTGCACACTCTTATTGATAATAACAGTTGAGAAAGTTGCTATACATATTGCTATTTTTCCTTCTGAATAGGTTTAGAAACATAGTCCAACAAACTCAACTTGTCCAAAATATAACTTCTCATTTTCTTCCTAAAAACATGCATTTTGTTTGATTTCATTTTCATCAGTAGCATTACCACCTATCTTGTACTTGAAAACTTGGACTTTGGACTTTTCTTTTACCCTCATCTCTTGAATATAGTCAGGGTCTTGATCCAATCCAATTGATTGATTCAATATCTTTATTTATAGGTGGTGAAAATACAAAAATGAGATGACAAATATTTCTGGGTCTCAAGGACCTTATATTCTATTTGAGCTCTAATCATTCATTCTAATGACATTCATTCAGTCCTTTCAGTCCTGTTTGACAATTTCTGACTCTATTTGGGATTTTTTTGGCAAAGATACTAAAGTGGTTTGCCATTTCCTTCCCAGTTCCTTTTACATATGAGGAAACTGAGATAGAGTTAAGTGACATGGCCTCTTCATCAAGTGACACACCCATTAATTAGACCATCCTCCTAGCAAGCCTCCATTCTCTCTATTTTCTGATTTATCTTTCAAACCCCTGCCAGTCACATTTTATAGATCTATAGATTAGTTATTGTTATTCCTTTGCTCCTTTGCTCAAAACTCTCCAAATTCTGCAATCAATTCTCCTTTCCATGCTTATCTCAGACAATTTTTAGACCATATACTTTATATTTCAAAGAAACTAGACTACGTTTTGTCCTCAAAAGGACCAAGAGATCCACAATTTCTCACTCCCTTACTTTGCTCCTATTCAAAGATGTTCCTACTTCTACTTCTTCACTGCCTATTGGTCATTCAACTCTCAATCCAAATGTTTTCCTCCATGACATGCTATTGTACACAAATGGTTTTTCAATTATCTTCCTGACTATTTGGTATCTCTCAGATACAATTTTGGATTATGATTAAAATGTATTAATTCTTTTCTAATGGACTATGAGTTCTAAAAATCAGGGACAGAGTCTTTTTTTTTTTAAACAATTGATGGCTCCTAGAACTTACCAGATAGATCAGGAATTTGACAAGTATTTATTAAATTGAATGGTAAACAATCTCTTCAGATAGACTTGTAAGAGGCAGTAGTTTATATAGCTGATAATCAATTCTTTTAACTTGTAGAATATAAGATAAAATATCAATCATTTTAGAAGGGCTTATCACTCTTGCATTCAAAGCACAAAGTTTAAAAGGGAAGCAATTCACCAGGCAGTGCTTTTCAAAGAAATAAGAATGGAATCTACCAGAAAAGAAAAAAAATATCTTACAATTTCTAAAAGTAGAATATATTTACTATAGTTAAAGATTATAGATTGCCTCAAAAAACTTTGGGTACATGTAGGTAGAAACATTTTGTATATGAATCCATCTAGAAAGAATATGGGACCTACTGGGTAGATTCGAGTTAGCTTTTGAATATGGATGAAAAGGATTGAAGTCCCACCTTTGTTTTATATTGGTCATATCACTATTGATAATTCACTTAACTTTTCAGTGACCCAGAAAACTATGTAGGACCAAGTAAACACAAATCATTACTTTACAAATGACTTGAACTACATAAGAGCCTTTGTAAAACTTATATAAATGTTAGCTACTATTTAGATGATATTACAGAGAAGATATATTTGTCTCTTAGAAGAACATATTCTTCATTGGGAGCTGCTTACATCAAGGAAATCATGGGTCTTGTTAAAAAAAGAATAATGATAACAAATCACATTTCTAATGCTTAAATAATTAATTTTATTCATGCTATCCAGCTTCATTTGGGCCCTCACTGCAAGGTAATCCATTTATTCTTGCTTAATTGATTTCCTATCTCACACTCCATAAAAGCTTTTCAAAACATTCTTTTCTCTTTTCCAATTCCCCATATCTCTACCTCCTTTCTCCATTACTGAGCTGAGGACCTTCTACTTTACTGGGAAAAATGAGGTCATTCCATATAAGCTGCCTCTTCTCCCCATCTCTTTTCTTAAAAACTCTTTTTGACTTCTTGGCAAACCTAACATTAGCTGTTGATCTCATTTCCTCCAATCTTCCTTAGCAAGATGCAACCTTAATCATTCTTTCTATATCCATAATTTTCAACCTCCTTCTATCTACTGGTTCTTTCAAAGATGTCTTCATATTCAAAAACTTCCCAAAACAGTCTCTTTAATATATGGTTCCAAATTTCTTCACTCCTTCCTAGCCAAACATGTGAAAACTATTGTCTCCTTTCATAGCCAAACACTTAGAAAAGGCAATATCCTTTCAAACTACCTACATTTCCTCTCTTCTTACTCATCATTCTTTTGTAATTTAGTTTATCTCACCACTCAAACGAAATTTGTTTTTCAAAAGTTAACAATGATCTCTTTATTAATAAACTATTTTTCATTCTTCATCTTTACCTATGTGCTAGATGTCATATTTTTCTCTAGAATATTTTCTCTTCTCTGGATTTCATGATACTATTCTCTTATTTTCACATCTAGATGTCTTACTTTTCCTTCTTATCTTTTTTATTGATTCATCATATCATACTACCTTACAGTGGGTAATTCTTCAGGATCTCTTAGGTCTCTTTTTCTTCTCTGTCTCTTTCTTTAGAGAGAATTTCCATGGCTTTAATCATTATTTACATGCCAATGACAACCAGATCCATGTTTCTAGATAGCTTTAATCTTTCCCTTGAACTTTAGTTTTGCAATTTCAACTACATATGGACAAACTGACTGCCCAGATGATATCTTAAAATCAACATAAATAAAGTAGAACTCATTATTTCCACCTCCCCTTCCAAAAAATATTATACATTCTTCTAAATTTCCCCATTTCTTGATGGAACCAGCATTTTCCAGTTTCCTAGATTCATAACTTTGTTGTTTTTCAGTCATTTTAGTTGTATTTGATTCTTTATGACCTTGTTTGGGGTTTTCTTAGCAAAGGTAGTGAATTGGATTGCCATTTCCTTCTTCAGCTCATTTTAAAAAATAATAAAGAGGCAAATGGAATTAAATGACTTGCCCAGGGTCACATAAGTAGTAAGCATCGTAGGGTGGATTTAAATGCAGTACTTCCTGACTCCAAACTAGCGTTTTATCCATTGCACCACTTGGCTATATTCCTTATCCTCCTGCACCTTAATTTTCAATTATTTGTTAGTTTTTCCATTTTGACAGACACAAACTCTCTCATGTCCAAAATCTTCCTTCACTTCCCAGTGCTATCATCTTAGTTCAATCACTTTTATCTTTCTTTCAGATGTGTAATGGTTTCCTAACTAATCTCTCTGCCTAAAGTTTCTTTAAAATTCAGTTCACCCATCATATTATTATAAATATGGTTTTCCTTTAATATAGATCTAGGTATGTCACTCCCACACTCAATGAATGAATTACTTTCTACTGATTACCTCTAAAACACAATTCTTACACTTTTAACACTGTCTACAATATAATTTCAACCAATCTTTCCAAATACATAGATATTTTTTTCCCTTTCCACAACCTGGAAACTGAATCTCTTGTTTATTACTTATAAAAATTGTGGTCTATATACCTGTGAAATGGTCACTGAACATATCTAGAGTTCATTCCCTTTGTATCTTTCTAGAAAGGAAAAAAAAAAGGAATGGAGCAACCATTTATTGAGTACTTTCTTCCCTAAGTATTTTACAAATATCTTATTTGATCCTCAGAACAACTATAGGACTTGTCCTCTTTAAAATAAATTTTACTACCTTCTGTAGGAAGCCTTACCTGATGCTTTTGATTACTAGGATCCTTCCTTTCTAGCTTATATTTAATTATTTTCGAAGTACAGTTAAATTTTGGTACTCAATAGTTTTGGAACTCACAGAATTTGAAATTTCATGCTTTTGACAAGAAAAAAAATTGTTGCAGAATTCAAAATTTCCTTGGCCCTCAATGTACTTGGTAGACCTTGTTGCCATCATAATCCCAGGAAGCATATGCCTGCTCTAGCCAAGCAAAGGATTGCATGTTAGTTGAAGAGCATAAAGAAGATCTCAAAGCTGAGGAGAATCAGGAACTTTAAGGGAAGCACTAAGACCTAGTGGGTGGCTGGTTTCTCTAAGTGAGGAGGAGGCAAAGGAGGATTTCCCCACATCATTAATCAAGGAAATATGTGAAAATTGTTGAACGTGAAAAAAAAAAACTTTTTTGAAAAACATCACTTTGCTAAAACTTTAAGAAGCAGAATTATGAATTTGTTTAATGACAAGAACATTTTCCACTTTAGAGAAATTTTGAAATGCAATCAAAAACAAACATCATTGGAGATATTTCCTGAGAAGCTTAGCCTGGGGAATTTCAAGCAGGGTTCAGTGGTGATAAAGCACCAGAATATATATATATATATATATATATATATATATATATTTTATATATAAATATGTATATATATAAACATATATAAATTTATAATCAGAAAATAGAAAGAAAAAGAACTCCAGAAGGGCAGTTGCTTTTAGTTATTATAGAAGTGACTCTTCTTCCAGACAATAACATTAACCCTCCTGCCATCCCCTTAGGCCCCAAATTATTTTATTTAATCTTATTGATGTTTTTATTTATGTCTATGTAATACTATTTATTTGGTAAAATACAACTCCATTAATTCATATAATGTCTTATAAAATCTGGGCTTTCTGTGTGTCTGGAGTGGATTAATTTAATTAAATTAGTTAATTTAATAAAATGGGGTATGTGACCTTTTTGGTACCTGACCCACCTTCTAGAAAGAATTAATGATGAATACTAATTGTATGTGGAATTTTTCTCTTTGCATTTATTCTGAAAGTATGTAAATATGTATTTGTTATCTCTCCCAAGTGGATAAAAGCTCTTTGTGAATAAGGATTGTTTCTATTCCCTATTCCTGGCATAACATCTAGCATATAGAAAACTCTATAAATGCTTGTTGGTTGAATTTAGTCATTTTTTTTGAAATAAGCTCTTCATTAATACATTATGAGGTTGGAAATATAGAGAAAAGCACTAGTAAGCAAATGGTTAAAAGAGAGAGAACTTAAATAAATTCTGGACAAAACAGTAGATTCTTTGTGTCTGTACTTTTTGGGAAATGCCATGAACTTCAGCCTTCTGGCATTGTGTAAGTGGGGTACTTAAGCTTCAGTTGTGCATCTCATATAATTAGCTAAAACAATTTTGAGTGGCCTTAGTTAAACTTGGATTATTCTGGATGTGAAAGTTGAACTCTTCTCAAATTGGCATGTAAACTCAAATGGGTAAGAATCAACTCATCATCCCTTTTAAAGTGGAACTTCACATCCCGAATATAGTAGCTGGCATTCAAACGAGACTGTCTTTCTTTTTGATGCAGACATTTTGTCTGTAGGTCCTATTTCACATGGTAGACTTGGCTTGTCTTTCCAGTATACATTTTGCCTGTGACTGAATGTAGTTGTCATGGATACGTGACAGGTTGACTGTTGGCTTACTAAAATGAGTAATCACAGGTTCTAGGAGTGAACATAATAGCATGAACTGATAGAATTTCACACTTATGTAGTCATTGTATTTCTGGGAACAGAGTTGTTTTTCCCCTCTACCTAAAGGAAGTGAACACGAGTGAGGAAATGACAATTTCAACAATAAACTCTAGTAGCTGTGGTCAAATTAAGTCAATGAATTGTTGAACTTATTCTCAGCAATCAGACTTTATGATATGGGTTATGAGTATAAAATAACGTGAAAAAAGAGATATCAGGAGTCCCTTATAATAGGTTTTAAGAGTAACCCAGGAAGGTCATTGCATCATGTTCAAATACTAACAACTCCACAGGTAAAGTCCTCGCCCATAATTATCTGCTTATTAAAAGACATGCCTACTGCAATCATGAACTGAGCGGTCCTAGAACAAAGAATCAAACAAGGAATAATGTCATCATACCTTGCACTTGTCGGATCACACTTGAAGTATTAAGCTTAAATATGAGTCCCACTTTGGGACACTGGCAAGTCGAAATATGTCCAGGGAAAGCAAAAAAGAATAGCAAGAGACTTTGAAATCATCTAATGTGAGGGATAGTAGAAGGAAAAGAAAAAAAGGTAAATTTAGTATGCATGGGTAAAAATTATGTAGTTGATTTTTTATTAATATATTTAATAATTTCTTCACACAGGTATCCAAAAGGGAAAAATGAGGTAGTGAATACTCTGCAAGTGGAGATAAAAAAAAAAGACAAGATGACTCTTTTAAAAGATGTTGTGAATTCTGGAATCAGGGTCTGGATAAGGTAACCATCAAAGATCCTTCTAACTATAAGATTCAATTGCATTTTCCCTTAAACTTGATTACAGTCTAATTGAGAAGGGAAAAGAATAGGGATTAGATCTTTGAGTTCAGAGGCATAGGGAGCTCCTGGTCGGTACCTTTTCTGAACTGTTAGTTTTTAAGAGTGTCCCAGAGTAATGAGAATTTAAGTGACTTTCCCAAATTCACTCAGTCAGTATGTGAGAGAAGCATAACTTGAACTATGGTGTTCCTGGTTCCAAGGATAGCTTTCTATTCCCTAAATTAAAAGTCATAAATTTATGAAACAAGTAAATAATGATGTCATGCAGAATATCATTACATAAAATTAGTAGTACAAATAGAAAGTACTAAACCTTCAGAGAAAGAGAATATTGCTTTGGGCTGAAATAGTTGGATTAGACTTTGAAAAAATATTAACAACAACTCATGCTCATTTAATATTTTAAGATAATATGTTCTAGCAGAATAAAACACTGGCTTTGGAATCAGAGGACTTAGTTTCAAATGTTTCTTCTATTCCTCACTATCTGTATTTTTCTGGTCAATTCATATAAATTCTGTGGGCTCAATGAGAATTTTGGAAATTTTGTGCCTCTTTCAGCTGAAGGTTTGAAAAGTAAATATGGTAATATTATATGTAATATAGTATATAAAGATATTTAAATAAACATGTTATTTCACTTGATGCTTAACCAACTGGTGAGGTGGATGCTATTATTCAATGAGAAAATGAGGCACAGGGACTTTAATCACTTGTATAGACTCGCATCACAAATGAACATGAGACAAATTCTAATCAAGCTCCTTTAGACTCCCAGCCTAGAATTCTAGCTACTAGATAATTTTTGGCAAAATTCTAGTTGCTAATATTCAAATGGTTTATCAAAAGAGATGGAACTTGAACTTAATCTTGAAGTCTAGATAGAATTTATATAAACCAAAGGGGGGAAAAGGGGCATTTACAATGTAATTACATGCAGAGGCCATTATTGCATATGAAATACATGTTCTGTATCTGTGATCAGATATGTTATATTATTCTAGAACATATAAAATATATTTTGCGTTTTAGTAGGCTTTTTCTTTTTCTCCATATTCTGCTGATTATATCTCATTGTCAAAGGAGTCAAACATTAATGAAAACCAGCATCCATGCTTTAGCAATGTTTAGTTCAATTCCATACTCTGACTTCTTTTACTCATTTATTTGTTAAATCAAGTGGTAGTCTTTGTGACAAATGCTAATCACATATAAATGATCTACTAATTTGCATGATGGTTTGAATTTCATCAAGCATGGTAAGAAGGTGCTGATGAAAAATGGTACAGTAGATAGAAAAAAAAAACTAACCTTGAATACCTGGACTTAAATTCTCAGTCATTTACCAGATAATATTTTCTATAATCTATGTTCATTAAATTATACTTTTGAAGTTGCTCAACTCAATATCCTCAAAAACTGTAGGTTTATTTCAATTGTGAAAAATTCATATTAAAAATTCAAAAATTTCCAGTGGAGTGTTAAGAAAAAATATTTCTAATGAATCAGATTTTTCCTCATGTGGCTTAGAGGTCATTTAATAATAAAGCTGAGTTTCTGTAGTCATTTTTGCCTTTCTTGGGTGTTGCTATCATGTTGACTAAAGCCATGATTTCCTAAAAAATGAATACCAAAAGGAAGGATGGGATGGAATAAACAGCTGTCCCAGCTGTAAGTCTTCATCACACATGCTTCACACAAAATATCATTTACCATCTCTGTAAAAAGTTCATAAAGTTTGACATTTAAAAATATATAGTTCTATGAGCAGTAGATATTCATTTAAAAAAACTGAATTTGCCCCCTCTTATTTCACTTTTATATTTCCTATTTTTCTTTTTCTCATTAACTTTGGCTTGCCTCACCACTTATTCAGTGTTGATTTCTAGGACATCCTCTTTAAGCTTCAGTTAACTGGCTTACTGCCCTCATTTGGAACTTAAGATAAAGACCCTATTTTAAGAGTTGCAGTTATCTGCACAATGGCTCATTTTCCTCAGTGGTTGGAGAGTATGATCTCCCTAATTAAATAGTCTCATAGAATCTCAGAACTGGAAGGGATAACAGAGACTCTACAGTCTATATTGTTGGTCCCAATAAGTGTTCATTCCATTCTCTTTTGAAGACTTCCATTGATGGACAACTCTACTTTTAAAGGACCTTTTGAATAACTTAATTACTATGACTTTTTTTAACATTCACAGCTGAAACCTGTCTTTCTGGTATTCTCTCCCTTTCCCTTCCCTCCTCTCCTCTATTATTTTCTCCTCTCCTCTCTTTTATTTATTCCATTCATGATAGATCATAAAGAGCAAAGAATTTTGTCAAAAGTTCAAATCTCATCTCTGTCATTTTCTTTTAAAAATTTTTTTAAAGTTTTTCTTAAATTTTGAAATAAGCAGATATGAACATTTCAATTAACAAGAATCAAAAATAACATTCTTTGTAAATGGTAAATTTTCTATTATATGTACTTTGCTTGTTTAGAAAGTATACAATAAATTTAATGCATTAGTAAGAAAACTGTCCTTTACAGTGTCCTCTTCTGAAATTCCTTTCCTTCCTTTTAAAAAAAATCTTTCATTGACATTATTTGCCCTATTTTTACTTCATTATCAAAATCTGCCAACTCCCCCCATTCTATAATTTTTTCCTAAAAACAAAAGACTTAATTTTAAACAAATAAATACAACAAAGTAAAACAAATCAATACATTGTGTCTGAAAATGGATGCCTCCTTCTGCAACTTTAGTCTATCACAGCTCTGTCAAGCAATAGGAACCATGCTTCTTTATTAGTCTTCTGAAGCCACAATTATTTACTGCATTGATCCAAGTTTTGATCAGTCTTTCTAAGGCACTATTTTTCAATGTGACTCAATTTCCTTTTCTGTAAAATGAGGGTATAGAACTTAGTGGTCTTTATCAAGCCTCAGTTTCCTTCTGCATGAAATGATGATAAAAAACAAATGTATTCATTCCAAGGTTGTGAGGAAAGCAGGTTTATAGATCTTACAGCACTATATAAATGTGAGTTATTATCATTTTAAAGTTCTATCATCCTTGTACTATAAAACAGAGACTGTCAAATTTCCTTGGCCTATCTGTGAAAGGGGAAGATTTAAGGGAGAGGATACCTGCCACCAATTTTAAGCCACTAAGCATTAAGAAGATACTGAAGATTTAAAAGAGGAGTGACATGACTAGATTTATGGTGAGAGACCATCCTGGCAGGAACAAAAAATGACTTAGGACACTAAAATGGTCTAAGCAGCAAGTAAAGAGGACCCAAAGTAATCTGCCAATAAGTATTATTAAGCACCTACTATGTGCCAAGCATTGTGCAAAATGCTAAGGAAACAAAGGAAAAATATAATTTCTGTTCTAGAGGAGCATCTTACTATCTAATGGTGATGGAACAGAGAGAATTGATAGCTCTTGGAAACTAATTTTATGTAAGTAGTGAAGGAGAGGGAGAAGTCAAAGTTAATCACAAATTAAAACAAACAAAACATGGGAGAATGGATGAATCACAGACAGAAAGAGTTAAGTCAGGAGGAAGACTGGATTGATAGATAACGACAATGAGTTCAGTTGCGGACATGATGAATTCGCCTATAGGTAGGAATGAATAAGGGAGTCTGAAGTTGAGAAGTGGGGTTACAATTTGGGATACTGATTTGGAAATTTGGAGATCATTCTTTTGGCCACATTAAAGAGCTGGGGAGATGACAGAAAAATTGAAAAGGAGGTAGATTAGTATTAATTTAGTTAAACTCCTTCATTTTCCATATGAGTAATAAAGATAGGTGAAAGTCAGAATTCAGGTTGCTTGATTCCTGGTCTAAATGTCTTTTTACATAAAGGCATCTATCTAAAAAGACATAATATCTTTTTTAAGTACACTGTGTTTTTAAAAATGAATTTTAGTGACATATTTTATTTTTATATCACCCACCCACATTTTTCAATGTATCCTTTGCTAGTTCTTTCCTTAGGAATTCTTAACCTTGAGTTCATTAAGTCTAAAAATAATAATTTTATTACAAAGTAATTAATTTCTCTTTTCCATTTAATTTTATACATTTAAAATTATTATTCTGAAAAGGTGTTTATAGGTTTCACCAGAATTTCCAAGGGTACTATGAAACTGCAAATGTTTTAAGAATCTCTACCTTTGTCAAAGAAAGAAATCAGTTTAACAAAACTAACCAACATATAAAAAAAAATTTAATACTATATGCGATAGTTCACACCAATAATCCCCCATCTCTGGCACTAAACTTTTCAAATCACTTACATGTATATCACCTATTTTGATGCTCATAATAATCTTTTTGAAGTGCAGGTAGGAGAGATTATTATCCCTGTTTGACAGATGAAAGAACAGGCTCTGAAAAGTTATTATTTAATTTGCCCCCAAATCATAGATTCAGTTTGTAACTAAGTGAATAAGTGAAGTCAAGTTTCTTGAGACCACATCCTATGATCTTTCCATTAAAAATTAAGCCCAAGAAGTACAAAGACCAAACTGAGATTAACAGAAATCAAAGAGCAGTCCGATCTTCCCCTTTCCCATCTAGAACATTTATTCTGTTTGTCTGTGATCCTCTCTTGTCAGAAGTTCCTTGAATGCTCTTTGGTATTCTGTTTGTTATTCATTCAAATGATCAACTGTACTTTCTTTTCTTGACAATTAAAAATAACATGCAACAAGCTCTTTCTTTTCTATGTCCAGGACACATATGTGAATACACACATGCACACAAGATTTAAGAGGTAGAAAACCCATGGAAAAATTATTTTAATGCTTTTGGCAATTTCAGTCCTATTCTAAACTCCTGCCCTGCCCCCCAATCTAATCCATGTGTCTCTTTAGAGAAAACTTTCACTCTAGATTCTCAAGCATCAAAGAATCCCAGATTATTGCAGTAAAAATATCGACTTCCTTCATTTTACACATGAAGAAATTAAAGGCCAGATACTGTGATCTCTATATATGTTTCTCTTTCCATACAAATGTGACAGTACTTTTCCAAGTGCAGAGATGAATCATGCTAGGCAATTTCTACTCTCATTTTTTCTCCCATGGTGTCTAAAGGTACAAAACTGGGAGAAAACTGACTGAAATTGAAGGTTTAACTCATGGCTAATCAATCTACAGAAAATTTAATCAGGTGTGTTCACAAATGAAACTCATTCAGCTAAAATATCAGACTTATGCTCAGCAGTGAATACAATGTCCAAATTTTGGCACAGTGTTATTTTCCAAAGTAATTCAAATAAGTGAGGAAAGTGGGCTAAATCCTTAGTTTTTGGCAGAAAAAAAGGTTTTTCTTATCTAAATCTCTACTGTTATCTTTTAATTCATATCCTGAGGAGAGCACAAGGTTCAAATTCCACTTTTAATACTACCTGTGTGACTTTGGGCAAACATCTTCACTATTCTAGGTCTCAGTTTCCCAATCTTTAAAATTAGGGGATTAGGTTAAATGGTCTTTCCAGACCCTTCTAGCTCTCTAGCCATGATGCTATGGATGCATCCTTTGCAATTTGTTTCCTGTTTAACCTTAGGCAGCTTACTTAACTTTTTTGGGTCACAGATTCCTAATCTGCAACATATACATTTTGAACTAAATGACCCCCAAGATCCTATCAACTTCTAAATCTATGCACTTATGAAAAAAATTACGTATTCTTTTGCTTAACAAGGCATTTTGTAATCTTGGGAAACTACACATGAGCAAACCTACTGAGAGACCCATTTGTGCAGCCAGGGAAGTGTGGAAAGAAGCTATCCATTTCTAGAAAGCCTGACTTTGTAAAAATGACAGCATAAGACTTTATTCACTCTTTCTGTCTTATACAATAAATGGATTCTGCTTAAATGCCACAGTAAGCAAAGGCTTCAGGATCTAATAACTACACCAATCAGCACCTTCTCACAATGAGGAGAAGAATGAAGTTAGCCTCCCTAACCCATTTTTTTAGACAGCTATCTCCAGGGTGGTTAGGTTCTCAGAAGCAGATTTCATAAAGAAAATAAATGCAGATGGAGATCTTTGCTCTGCATCATTATTGTCCCTGCCCATTTGAGGATAACTAGAATTGTGAAATTTAGGTATTCTTGGTAAAATAATTATCAAAAAATTTAAAATATTACTCTTTTCTCTGCTTGGAAAAAAAAAGATTTGATTTGAATTATGGGGTCAGGAGGGAGAAAGGAGGCTACAGAAGAAAACAAATGTTTTTTTTTTCTTTTGCCTCCAATAGTAATGTATTCCATCTGTGTGCTTAACATCCAGATGCTATCACATTTTAATTATAGTGATTAATGTCTATATAAGAACCACAAATGGTAAACCAACATTCCCTCAAATTAGGTAAGTCAATCTGTTTAAAGACAGTACAGTGAAATAGAACATCAGGAAACATCTTCATGTGTTTTTGTCTACTTTTAATCAGAGGTGACAGAGCTACCATTTACATTGCTTTTCTTGCCCCTCATTACCAGTGCAGTGGGTATCATATGAGGAAATGAAAACATTTTGAGCTCTAGACATAGTTGGGCTCTTAAGACAAGCTAACTTTATTTTCTGGGTACAAGTCTTTAGGGACTAAGGAAAGAAGTTAGAGATTTTGATAATATACTGTATTCACCTTTTCATAGTGAAAAGGCTTGTGTAAGCTCAATGAAAATTTGTTCTATGCCAGGCGGGGTACCCAAGATGGACAGGTCATAGTGGACAGTTCTGACAAAAGGTGACCCACTAGATAAAGAAATGGCAAACCAGTCCAGTATTTTTTGCTAAGAAAATCCCATGGGCTTCAGGAGACAATGGAGGACAGAAGGGTCTAAGGCACTATGGTCCCTGTGGTCACAAAGAGTAGGAAAAAACTTAACAATAAGACATATCTAAAGATATTGTGCTATAGTTAATAGAGACTTGTATTCAAAACAAACAAAAAAACCCTGATTTTATTTGAATCCTTCTTTACGCCCACAAATTGGCTATGGGACTGGCTTAAATAATTAACGCATCCCAAAGGATGTTATAAAGTCCCTATCATTACTGATCTCCAAAAAGGAAAATAAAAAAGAACAGCTGGATGGATGGCTTAGAGAATTGATGTGTGTTCTCCATTTGACACACATCAGGGTGTCTCTAATCATCTTCAGAATCAATTCACAAAAAAGTTGTTAAAATACCAAAAGTAATTTTTATTTAATTTTAACTTCATTTAAAACAAATCAGGGATGGAAAAGGTATGTCACAAAATCAGATTCATAAAAGTTAGGTTTTGCAATTCAATTATGTTTATGAATGACTGGTTTTCACCTTTACCTAACTGAAGGCAAGGAGTTGAATTAGTTGTTTTCTCTGAGCCATTACAAATCTGATTTTATAATACAATAAATTCTTTTAAACAATAGATTGTAGCTGTTGGTTTTTTTTTTTTTTGCCTGCATTTGATAATTCTCGGTGCCTATAGAATACAATCTAAACTTCTTAATTTAACAATTCAAGGCACACCACAACCTGGCCACCTTTACAGATTTATCTCAGAGTTTGGAACTTAAATGAGTGATATAAGGTTTAGTTATTATTATTATTATTATTATTATGGACCCAGGCTTCCAACGCTGAGAGAGTGGGACTGTCTCTGTGCATCGACTTTTCCACTTAAATCTCCTTCACACACAAGTGTTTTTGTGCACACACATCTACATCACAGATGAAAGCGCACAAAGACAATCATCATCCTGGGTTACAGAGAGACTACTACTATCATCATCGTCATCATCATCATCTCTTTACTTTTTGTATCTACTACATGGATTCGCCTTTTGTCATTATAAAATTATACTTCTGCTGTGACCTTTACAACATCTCTAGAATTCAACCTCTTTACTCACACAACTATCACTTTAATTCAGAATCTAATCAACTCTTGCTTAGATTACTGCAATAATCTCCTCATTGGTCTCCCTGCTTCACATCTTTCCACACTCTAGACACTAATTGCCAAAGTAATATTCCGTAGCCAAATATGTGACCATGTGACTCTCCTATTCAATCAACTTCAGTGACTTCTCATTACCTCTAGAATAAAATATAAACACCTTTGCTTGACTTTTAAAGATCTAAACAATCTTGCCCCAATTTAGCTTTCCTAGCTGCTTTATAGGTTATTACTCTCCCCTTTGAACTCTGTGATGGAGCTAAACTGGCCTTCTCTCTATACCTTATTTGTGACATTCCATCATGTCTCCATCCATGCCCAGAAGGAATTTCATCCTTACTCTGCCTCATAGGATTTCTTTCTTCTCTTAAAATATGCCTGGGGCACCAACCTCTAAATAAAGCCTTTAATATTCCCTCAGCAGCTGGTCACCTCCCAAATTACTCTACATTGAACTCCAGGCTATATATCTGTAGTTATTAAGTCATTATTTATGCTATATATACTTTTACACAAATGTAATGTCTCTCTCTGCCCCACTTATCAATGTAAACTCATCTGAATAGAGGTGGTTCCATTCTTTGAACATTTATTTCCAGTGCCTAGAATAGTTCTTGGCACATACTACGTACTTAATTTATTGGTTCATCATTTATTGACCATCCCTTGATATCATGTCACCTATTTCTGCTTTCATGTTTTTTTTTCCACATCATCTCCCATAATTGACATGTATTTTCTTTTTCCCCCCAACCTCTGCCATTTTCCTGTCCAAGGTTCTGCTTCAGCGTCAACTTCTTCATGAAGTCCTTACTCATCTCCTGATTTGAAAAGAAGTTTCTCCTTCAAAAATTTCAAAGTATTTACCCTCCTTCCATGTATATTTACATTCTAATTTGTTCTGTTATTTGCCCCCTTGTCATCTCCTCTAGTAAGTTTGAAAAATCAATTGTTGAAATTTTTAATGATAGGAAAACTTAGCTATTTAAAAATTTTAAACTATCTCTAGCATCTAGCCAGGTGCTTTGAATATTTTCTCCAGAAATGGGCTTGTGATTTTAGACATTTTGAGAACTATGGATGAGAATCTCCCTTTAAAAATCTAGATCAGCATTTGGCCTGTCATTCACAGTCTTAGAGAGTTTCCTAGGGCATCTCAGTCTCTAAGGTAGTTAAAAGACTTATTCAGATTCCAACAGAAAGCATGGGTCAGAGGAGGGACTTACAATCACATTTTCTTGACCCCGAGGTTAACTCTTGGTCTAATGTGCCACATTGAGTCTCATATGCTTTAGAACATAGTAGGTTTCGATAAATGAATTTAATTTCTTCCAAATTCAGCACTACAAGTTACTTAAAAAAAAAAAAAACAGTTTCCTCAGAGTGTTTATAGCAAAAAGACAGATTGCTGGAGTGTGATTAGTGCCACTGGAACCATTTGTCTGCAGTTGTCTAATAAGAAAGAACATATTTTTGATCACCTTAATATTGATGTTCTCAAATGTTAGTTTCTCATTGTATTGGTCCAATTAATATTTTGAATTATCTTAGAGAAAACCTGGACTCTCCTGAGTACATTATTAAGCCTAAGTGGGTCCAGATAGATAGATGTGCAGGAATGATCCTCACATACCTGGCTAGTCCACTCTCCTCTCATTGCCAAGATTCTAATGTATATAGGTCTAGCTAAAAGTATTAGGAAGCAGGCTTGCAGAGTTCCATTATTTATAAAGTAGAAATCTTTTTTTTAACCCTTTTCTCCCTCAACACATCTTTGTTGCTCTCCGAATGCCACTCAAAACATCTGTCTTCAGGAGGACCACTTTAGTTGTGCATGCAGCAATTTCAATGACTTCTTCCATGCAGCAGTCATGATTAGTCTCTGTTGTCAGGGTGACCATTCACACGGGTCTCTGGACATCTCTTTCTGGGTTCATCTTCAGTTCAATGGGCGATCCGGCTAATTCCTTTGTGCTGCTGATTCAACACTCATGTGGTAGCATCTGGGCTTGCTTCTTCTATTTAGAGTTCTGTTTCCCTGCATATGGTCTCTGAAGTAACATCTCTCCAGAATGGGTTCCCCCCTTCTCCAATATCTCAGTAACTCACAAAGGGGAGAGCCCCCCTCCACTTTTCCTTCATGGTACAAGGCAGTCTGACTCTCAGTACACTGTATTTAGCCCCCAAGGTTCAGCAATTATCTTTAACTTCCAAGATCAGCAGTTCCTTTATTTGTTAGCCTCAGCATATTATTTAGCCAGGTTACATATTTCATTGCAAATCTCTTTTCCCACATGTAAGCAATAGTCCTCAACTAGGGTACTTCTCATTGGGTATAGATATATCATAAAAGAGTCCTGGAAATACGTATGAATGCTCCACATTAGGGAAGGTTGGACGACCCATTATTAGGTTTCCTATAGAGACGATCCATCTTCAGGCATGGGTTGAACTAGGGCCCTGAGGTTCTGTCCCTGGGGGTCTAGGACATGGTCCCTATTGGTGGAATATTTAAAGCAATATAATCATCAGTCCATAAGAGCAAAGAAATGGGGTTCCCAAAATATATGCTCCAAAATATGGATGGGCATTTTTTTTCATTTTTTATTTCTATTTTTTGCAATTTTTTAACACATCTCAAGAGCAACATTTATTCTTCCTATCCTTCCCTTTTTAAGTTATCTGTCATTTATTAGGTTTAAATAGATCATATAATAAATCTACATAAAATCTGCTTTTATTCATATAATTCTAGCTAATATGGACAATGTTATCTTTGATGGCATTATAAATAGTTGGACAAATGAGATTTATTAGTTTTCATGGATTTTCCTCAGTGTGTACATATGTGTATATACACACAAGTGTGCACAGGAGTGTGTTTGGGAAGGGAGATAAGAGGATGAAAGAGGAACCAGAGCTGGGAAAACACACAGCTGTTTACTATTCTGACTTCCTTCAGTCTCTGCTAAAATCCCACCTTCTCCAAGAAGCTTTTCCTGAGTCCCTGGAGAGCTCATGCCTTCCATCTAATATTATCTGCCATTTATCCTGAATGTAACTTTTATTTGTACATAGTTGTTTTCATTTTGTCGCCCTCATTAGACTGCAACTCTAGAGAGCAAAGACTAGATTTTTCTTTTGGTCTTTCTTTGTATCCTCAATATTTATGACAGTGCCTGACAGTCAGTGAACACTGGATAAAAGCTTGTTGACTTGACTTGATTTGACTTGATATTATAAACTCTCAGCTACAATCTTAACCATACTCCATTTCCTATTTTTATGTTTTTCCCCCACGATCCCCTGTGGCTGAACTATTCTCCATTCTCACTTTTGCCCAATGGAATACTTATTTCCTGTAAGACTCACTTTCATTTCCTACATGAAGTTTTTCCTGATCTACCCTATCATCCTCATACCTGCAGGTTGCAGGGAAGACCAGTCAGTCAGTTCATCAAATAGCAATATATGAAGTATTTAGTACATGCCATATTCTCTGATAAATGCTGGGGGTAGAAGGAAAAAGAACAACAAAATAATTTCTGCTCACAAGGAGCTCCTAATTTAATGGGGAAAGTCATATCTTAGAGTTTTCTATATGGATCAAGTCACAAGGTCCTGTTCCCATCCCTATTGCTATATTTTTTCCACATGTACACACATACATACATACATGTATACATACACACACACACACACTATACACATACACACACACACACATACCCTGTCTGCCCTGATAGAACATAAGCTCTATGAGAAAGATGTTTCAGCTTTTACGTCTTTTTATCCCCAGTGCCTGGCACAAAGAAGGTCCTCAATAAATACTTTTTTCCGATTGATTGTGGAGCTGTGGAATAAACCCTGGATTCAAAGTTTGAAGACCCAGGCCCTAACCCCAACTGTTTTACGTGCCAGCCTCAGTACATCTCTAAGCCTCCGCCACACTGATTTTCTCATTCATTTAATGGCGAGAGTGATATGTGGCCTGCCATCCTTACCCGGTTATTATTGCAACACTTAAACAAGATAACAAGTGAATGCACTTTGTAAATGGAAAAGCATCCTACAAGTGCACGGCAGCATTACTTTTGTTGTTCCTACGGCTGCTGTTGTTATTACTGACCATCCCCTGAGCCTTGGCCACGATTTCCAGGCTCCTTGCATCAGCAAGAAGGAGTTCGAGGGAAGGAAACATCCCTGCGGCGGCTGATAAGACATTGTTCTATGAAATGCAGCCCTGAAATGATAGGCTTTAATGAAGATTCATTGAAATCTCATCTGCCAGCGCAAAGGAAGAGCTTAAATATATTCGGGCTTCATTCAATTTCTACGACAGGGCAATCAAAACTAAAACAAACTCCCACGTCTTTCATCTTTTGACAATGAAATTAAAATATTGCTACATGCTACTGGGGAGAAGAACATGCTAAAATAAATAATCTATTTCAAATGCCAAAAGAAAACCCAATGCAATAGGCCTGCCCTCCCTACAAAAGTGGGCGTTCGTGTTAAGCGGAAGCTTTGTACAGCACGAGAAGAGAAACAAATGACACCAGAGAGGGTTCGGAGAGGAGACAAAGAAGATTAGGCCTCGATGAGCAATGCTCGCCATGGGATGATGACCCAAAGACTTGGCTGTGTAAAGGTCACTATCCTAAGAACAAAGGAGGTACCAAAGGGAAGCAGATTGTGGAATTCACATGTAATTCTATGATTTGGAGCAAAGCAAATGTGAATATAAAATAGGTAATTTCCAGAGTATCCACATACAAGATAACATCAGTTCTCTAGAATAAAATTCAGACAAAATCCTTCAGAATGTTAATTTGACCCTATTTGCCCTCCCAGGATCAGAAACATGCAAAGATGTAATATTTGAAAACTCAAAAAAATAGTCCTTGTGACCAGAGCAGGAGAAGCCTAGGTCTACCTCAGTGTCATCTATACTTGATGAGGACTGAATTAGATTTTCTTAGACAAGATTCAGTTTTTTTTCCTTAGCTTCTGCTTCTGAGTTGACCTTCCTTAAGTCTTTCTCCTCTTTATTAAGAAGAGGAGGATTGGTCATTGAGCTTTTCATGATATTTTCTTTTATTTCTTTTAGGAAATTAAAAAAAATACTTTTTTTTTTCTCCCAATAGCCTTCACTTCCAAAGATCCCTTTAAAAAGATTAGAGTAGAAGGGGGGAGGGGAATTGCATAGTAAAACTAACAAACCAACTGAGACTCTGTATGTAATGTTCCATATCCACTGACCCTTACCTTTGTGAAGAAGGATGGTTCATTTTCTTATCTGTTTTTTAGGGCCAAACCTTATTATTATAAATAGACACATGTTATCCATTTGCAAAAGTTCTCCCCATGCTGTGTGCAGTGTTTCCATTGGTCTATTTCTTAATTTTAGTCTAGTCTTGTCAAAAAAACCCACAACATTTGAAATCATGATATGTTCCAAAGTCACTTTCAGCCATCTTGGCTTTCTCTTTCTTCCATCTCATGCCACACTTCTTCCTTTGGCCTCGTCCCAACCACCAAACTAGAAAACCTTACTGTGAAAGGATTTCAGGGAACTGGACAGTTCTACATAAGTGTAGAAAATCCATTTATATATGGAGGGAGGGCAAGGTGAAAATAGAAGAGGTGCCAAAAAAACATTCTAGGGTCATTTTGTTATTGTTGTTTTTAAAAAAACAGAAAAAATCACTGTGGATAATTAAAAAAAAACAGTCTCTGTAACTACATTTATGCTTCTCTCTTTCCTTTTAGAGAACAAGCAAGTGAATTGTAAAAGGGGGGAAAACAACGTTTCTAGAATGAGGTATGCATATGTTCAAGGACAAAGAATCTCAGGAACTGAACTCTAAAGACAAAAGCTGAATTTTAGCATCACTACTCCAAGAGAAAAGTCTGCTTTACTCACTTAAAAATAGCTTTATGGAAATGCTTCCTAGAACTAGTGCCAATTTAGATCTCAGTTAATATTGTTTGAATTTGGCAAATGTAGAGTTAGGACAAACACTAGAATGAATTCTTTTTTTTTTTTTCCTCGCTATGATACCATTACCTAGTAATTAATAGGACTTTATATAAAGGGAACCAAAGCTGTCATCTCATGGAAAATTGAAGCTTGTCCCGAGAGTTCTGAAGCATTAACTGTATTCCCTCTTAACTGTCCAATACTCAGTTGAAGGAAAAAGGGAGCTTGATCACAGACAGAAAACATATGGACCGAGGATAAGGCTCAGATTTAGCTCTGCTCCTTGATGTCGATTACAATGTAAAGAAGTACTCAGCCACCAGTGCCACAAGGTTCTCCAGAATGAAAGGTGGATTTACAGTTGGAGCACTCAAGTTCAAATATTGGCTTTGCCATTTATGACCTTAGACAAATCATTTAATTTCCTTAGGCCTCAGTTGTCTCATATGGACCATGGGGCACTTGAATTAGATGACTTTGGAGGAGCTTTTAACCTCTCCATCTCTGATGCTGTCACCACTAATATCTGGTTTTTATGAGTTCTGAGTTCTAGATTCAGATGTTACTTTACTACTATATGACCTAAAAGTCACTTTGGTAAATCTTAGATTTCCTGTTTCTAAAAATGGGATCAGTAACTTCACAGGATGATTTTGAGGAAAATATTCTGTAAATTTTAAAGTATTACATAAAGGTAGTCTGTTATTAAACTTGATCTATAAATGCATAAGAATTTAATTAGAAGAATTAAAATGGGGGGCAGCTGGGTAGCTCAGTGGATTGAGAGCTAGCCCTAGAGACTGGAGGTCCTAGGTTCAAATCTGGCCTCAGACACTTCTCAGCTGTGTGACCCTGGGCAAGTCACTTGACCCCCATTGCCTAGCCCTTACCATTCTTCTGCCTTGGAGCCAATACACAGTATTGACTCCAAGACGGAAGGTAAGGGTTTTTAATAAAAAAAAAAAAAAAGAAGAAGAATTAAAATGGATGTTATCAGGAAATTCATAGTAATGTTATGTTTAAGAATAGAGAATAGGGTATGGTGGATTTATACTAATAATATCTTTTTATTAAAAGTTTTATAATTTTTGATATATCTTGATAAATTATCTCACTTGTTCCTCAAAATAATCATGTTATGTAATTATTATATTATATTATATTACTTCTTATTATGACAGTCAAGATATTGAAAAATATTCATTTTTCAAAGCCCTTTATACATATTACCTCATTTGAGCCTAAAAATTCTATGGGGGAAGTGTTATCACTCTCCTCATTTTACAAATGAAGAAACTGAGGCAAAGAGAGGTCAATGAATTACCTGGACTCATAAACTTATATCTAAGGTCAGATTCAAACTCATGTTACCTATATATGAGTCTACAACTCTATCCGCTATGCCCTACCACCTAAAAATAGAGATTACTTGACTACTCTTGTTTGAAAATGGTGAGCACTGAGACTGTCTAACTTTGTCTTGCTAATATCTCTTTTATGACTTTGAGAAAATTCTGTAAAGAATCTGTGCCTTGATATTTACATCTTTAAAAAAGACCTTTGACACAGATAAGACTAAAGACATTCCCTTCTCTAAGAGTTTATGGATTGGTGGATACAAGCTTGTTCATATAGATGGCAAAGAAGATCAAGTTTTGGTCTTAAAGGACTGCTTAAATTCACCTCCAAAGCTATTAATAGTGGCAAACCATTTCTTACTTCTCTAAGCCTCAAATTCTTCATTTGAAAAATGGGATTAAGTAACACCAGTAACACCTACTTTTCAGTGGTATTGCCAGGACCAAATAAGAGCATCTTTGTGAAACACCAGGAAAATTTTAATAGCTCTGTGCAAATGTTAATTATTATATTATTTTAGAAGGCAAAAAGGGATAGGGACTATAAACATCCAAGAAATACAAATCAGGCTTATTGTCACCTAGAAGATATCATGATTTAGAAGATAATCATGATTAGAGTGCATAAAAAGAATTGCTACTTAACAATTACTGGTCAATTAATCAAGAAGTATAGATTATACATTTTATTATGGCTCACACACTATTCTTGGTGTTGAGGAATTAAAAAAAATGAAAGCGTCTCTATCCTTATGGAACTTGCATTCTTTCAAAGGACATAATATGCATGTATGTGTGTATACACACACGCATGGACATAAACACATAAAAATAGGAAAGCAATGGTGGTTAGAAGGCACTAGAAGCTGGGTGAAACAAGAAAGGGTTCAAGGTGTAGAAGGAAGTATTTTTTCTTCAGGTTTGAAGGAAACTTCTAGGATAAGTACGATTTGGACAAGTAGCTCCAGGGCCTGGGCTATATACATGAACTGAGGGTATTATTAAGGAAAAACTAATGGAACAGACACACTTTTATAGAACATAATTTACAGTAGACCCCACTTTTATTACCATGTAAGTAAAGAAGTACAAAGAATAAACTATTTCTCTATTTGTTATTTATCTTTACGAAATTGCTTGACTCAAGAACAAAATGTAGTCTTGAACACTCTTCTCAGACAGGGTAATTTACATTTGTAAATTAAAACCATACAATGCCCTCTGAAAGATGTGATTCCAGAGATAACTCTTCAGTGGTCTCCTGTGTAGCAGCATGGAAAGTATATAAATTAAGTATTGTATCCTCACATAAGGTAACTGTGATGCCATGGAAGATGCCCAATGTGGAGTTCAAATAAAAGATCACATATCAGTCCTAAATTTCTTTAAATGCTCCTGGGAAGAGATGGTACTGTATTAGAAGGAATTGCTAGATGTAATAGAAGATAAAACACTGGAGTTGGAGGCAGGAAGACTAATGAATTCAAATTCTACCTCAGATATTAGGCACATCACCTTGAGCAAGTTAAACAAGGGACTCTATGTGTCTCAATAACCCCATATTTAAAATGAGGATGATAAATTAACTGATGTAATGTAAGAAAGAGAGACTCTTCTTCCCTCTCTTTTTCTGGGAGAGACATAGTCTTGTCCCCCTGACCGAGGGAATATGTCTCCTTCGAGAATAGTTCTGGGAGATGGAGGATGCCCACTGTCACTTCCCTTCAGAAACCAGGGGTCATCTGACTATCAAGGAGAGATGTTGTTCCTTGGGTTAGGCAGTTTGGATCCCTGGGATCCTGAGCTAACCTTCTTCTTTTGGGGAGAGATGTGATTCTCCCTAAATCTTCTACCCCCTTTCCTAGTATCAGAAACCAGCCGTCTAGACCTAATTCTAAAGTAAACAATTTATTTGGGTTCACACAGGGGAGGAGAGATAGGGGTGTTAGTCAAGGAAAATGGGGTGTAGGAAACCCTAACACTGGTTCCCTCTGGCAGGCTGCCCACCCCAAGTTCTCAGTTTTCAAGGCTGAGTGCATTGAACCCTCCTCCAGCCAGCTGCTGGTTGATCCCTATTCTTCAGCTAACTAGCTTTTAATTCAGGAGTCTAGGAACAGGTCAGGGAGAGAGAGAAATCTCAGGGAAAGATCTAAATGGCTCTGGTTAGTGTGAATCCAAATCCAAAACCCCCTTGAAAATTCTGATAACTGTTCTTGAAGAATCTTAGTGGAGGTATTTTGGGGTCCCAGAAGGAATAACAGGTCCCATACGGATGGGCTCTTTCTCAGCTTCCAGGAAAAACCTCCTTTTCTTCCTCCACCTCCCAGGCTGGAAGACCTTGGACAATTGGAGCTTCTCTCTCTGCCCCTCCTGATCTCTCATTCAGCTTGGCTTCTCTTTGCAACCCCCTGAATTTCTTTTTCTTACATTACACCTACCTCACAAAATTGTTGTGAACATAAAATGAGATCACATTTGCAATCCAATGCCTCCCTAATGAAAGGTTCTAAGCATTCAAACTGAGGGGAAAAAGATGAATGACAAATATTTCTCATTAAGTGGTCTATTTGGATGTGTATATTTATGGGCAATAATGTAGATAGAAGTGATCTAGGCTCAGATTTTAACATGATTATATGACCACATCATCTTTGATCCCAGTGGAGCTGGACCCCATTCAAGAACACACTGTACTTTCTTTTTATTGTTATTTTTTTTCCAGCTTAATTTTCCAAAGGATTTTAAATAATCATTTTATTTTTACTTTTTAAATATGTTTACATGATTCATTTTCTTTCTCTCCCTCCCCACTCCCAGAGCTGACAAGCAATTCCACTGGGTTGTACAAATCACCACATATATATATATATATATATATGTATGTATGTACATACATATATATATGTCAATGTTCATCATGTTGTGAAAGAAGACACATGTGAATTATACAAGAAAAAGAAACCAATGAAAGAGATAAAGTAAAAAGTGGTATGCTTCAAACTGATTTCAGAGTCCATCAGTTCCTTCTATAGTGGTGGATAGTTCTTTTTTGGAGAAGACACTATACTTTCAAAAATTTCACATTGCCTGCCATGGTATGTAGATACCTAACTGCTTAACACCAACAGTCAGGTGATCCTGTATGGTTTTGAAACATAGGATATAAGGTCTTGAAAGAATCAAAATTGTAAATATCTTTATGGGCAAAATAAAATGAAAAGATGCTGGGGGGGGGAATAAGTAGTCTGTAACATGTTATCACTGAAGACTTATAGATTAAAATGGCCTAAGAGTTATTCACTTGTATTTTAGAGGACCTGAACAAGGTCTCCAGTTTTTAAAGAGTGGATCTTCCTTGGAGTTATTTACAAATATTTACAAAATATTTACAAAAAAAAAGGAAAAATTTAGAAGCTGAGGCAAGACTGTGATTAGCAGTGCACTGGAGAAATAAAACATACATCAGAGTAGCAGAATCAATTTTTAAAAAAAAATCATTGAAATAGTTGACCTTGAGAATGAAGACAATTAGGATGAAGTCCTGCTTTTGACTACCACTGGATAGATGACTATGGACAAGTTATCCAACATCTTTTGATGATTCAAGCAAGCAAGACTATAAATTACAGACAAGTGCTCTTCTGCACTGAACATAAGAATTTCCTTCCCAAGATTTTCCTAATTAGAATATATCTAAATTGTATACTTTGTACCACTTCACCTACTAAAGCTATAGTCCAATAGGAGTAGAAAGAGGAGGGAGGAGGGAAGAGAAGGAAGAAGAAATAATGAAGGAGGAGAAGAAGAAAAAGAAGAGAAAGAGAAAGAAAGAATGAAAACCAAGATCAAATAAAAAACTTTTTCCCTACTCACAACACCTATTTCATAGCTATGTTAAAAGTGAAAGGGCATATATTAGCTGATGATATAATTTGCAGTTTTAAAATAAACTTAAATACTTTCATTTTTAAGAGGATTTAAATAGGTGTATATTTTTCTGAATATTTTAAAAGTAAATTTCAAATATCTATAAATGAATCTTTAGTCTAATAATAATAATAGCTGATATTTATAAGTGCTCTAAGGTTGTAAAGCTCTTTACATATGTTATCTCAGTTGATGCTTGTGATGACTCTCTAAGTACGTGCTATTATGATCTGCATTTTACAGATGAGGAAACAAAAGCTGAGGAAGGTTAATAAACTGCCCAAAGTCATACAGCTGGCAAGTGTCTGAGCAAGGATTCCAATTTAAGTCTTTCTGACTCCAAGTCTAACTCTTTTAAAAAGTACTTTATGAGGTACCTATATATGCACAGCCAACAGATCAATGGATTACCTCATCTGAAAAGCTGACAAAGCTGACGTGGGGCTATATGCACTGTTTATTTTCACCATACCCTGAATACATTCTCGTTCTTTCAAATATACCATTGATTCCTCCCTCCTCTCCTACCCTCGAAAAAAGGCTTCTACAATTTAACAGTCAGGTCATGTTACAGCTGTGAAAGATGTCACTATCATACTGCTTTAGATGGAAAAAAGACACATTCTGCAATGTTTAGAAGCTATAAAGAATCCTAAATATCTCCCACTCAACACATTCAGGCAGAGTGATGGTCTAATTTCTCTGCTGGGCGGTATTTTTTCATACCATTATGTGTCTTGTGAAGCAACCATAGGTAATACACTAGCTTCCTTTAATCAAATCTGCATTGTAATTTCTATAAAAAAATCAATTAAACACAAGAAGCAATTACTTATTTTTTAACACATCATAATTTACTTTCCCAGAACAGAATCATAAAATGAGAGAAAAGATCTCACTCATTTCTCTGCATTGAAATCAAGTCTTACACATTTTTCAAAGGAAGTGCAGAAGGCACAGTGCCAAATACTAAATATATTACCTGTAGATAAGACCTCATCAACTACACAGATGAGCAATGAGCCTTAATATCCAAGTCAGAATAATGCACATGGAGACATGGGTGATAACAAAAGTAGCCTGGTACCGATGGGCCATTATAGATGGAAAAAAACTCAGTCCAAATCACTGGAGGACAGTGTTTATCAGCATTAGGATCAAAAAGCATTTATCAGGCACCCACACAGGCAGAGTAAATACCTAGAAAAATAGCCCTTCCTTTTCATTTCCACACCCACGCCCCCTAATTATCCTCCCTACCAGGAGCTTTTATCAAGCACTTGATTGAACACAGACCTTTGCTAGTCTTGGCATCAGAACCAATATCCTCCTGTTTTTGCATTTTTACTCCTGGTCTTCTCACTGGAATTCAATCTGCAAACACAGACTAATTTTTTTTCACTTGAACATTGTTCTTAACTTGCTATATTCCTGTCAAAGAATCTATAGCAGAATTCTGAGAGTAGCTTCTAAGCCAATTTGCCTTTAATTATTAACTTATCTCTATATGTTGAGAACCAGCACCTTATTTTTGGAACTCTCCAGCTCATGTTTTGAGGTAAATTTCTCTATTTGTCCATTGGAATTTTTTCAGTTCTGTTTTCACTGGGAGGTTTGTGAATCTTATAATTATCTCATCAAGGTAGGATTCACTCCTTCACTGACCTTTATATGCTAAGAAATCTCTTGAGATACAAAAAATGGAGCAACTAAGACACCCAGAGTACAAAGAAGTTGAAGTTGAGGAGGGAGGAGAAGGATGGAACAGGAGAGAGGAGAAAGACCTCCCTCTTAGAAACCTAACTTGCCATTTCAATAATAGAGTGTGAAATGTAGATATTTACGAACCACAGGGGTCTGGGTCCTTCCTACATCTTCCTACTATGTCTACAGGAGACCTGCTTTATCTTGGGCACCTTGGACTATGGTATTAGTCAATGATAATAAATGTGTTTTCGTATGCCTGCCATCTTTCTGATCAATCAGTCAATCCACCAGTATTTTAAAGAATCCACTAAGTACCAGGCTGCATTCTAAGTATCGACGATGCAGAAACAAAAGTGACACATTTCTTTTCCTCCAGGTGTTTCTACTGTACCAAGATTAGATCCCATAGGGCTTGATCAATTCCAAGGATAATGAAAACCTCTCTGGAATGTGATAAAACTGACTCTAGTGATCAATCCTATGAAATCAATACTCAGCTTTCTCACTAAAGCCATAGTATGGTGCAGGGAGGCAGGGGAGGAACATTCGGTTTAGAATCAGGACCTAGAGTCCAACCTCAAGTATATTTTGGGCAGAATGTCTAATTTCTCTAGACCTCAATTTTCTCACCTCCAAATGTGATGGCAAAAATAGATGATTTCAAAGGCCCCATCTAGGTCTAGATTTGTGTTCTGCAACTGTTTTCCATCAACCAGACCTTCTTCATTAATCCTATTTCATTATATTTCTCATTATTCCACTACCAGCACACACACACACACACACACACACACACACACACACAAACCCCACAAAAACTTGTTTTACACCTTGGAAATCTTCTCACCAGTATGTTCAGGTTATTCCTTACCATGGAGATCAATGAGATAAGCTTAGGGGCCCCACTCTCCATGTGTTCAATTTTGCTTTCTTATTTTTTTAAACCCTTCCCTTCCATCTTAGAATTGATATTGTGTATTGGTTCCAAGGCAGAGAAACAGTAAGGGTAGTCTTAAGTGGGGGTGGTGTGAGTGACTTGCCAGGGTCACACAGCTAACAAGTGTTGGGGGCCTGTTTTAAACCCAGGAACTCCCATGCTAGGCCTGGTTCACAATCAACTGAGCAATTTAGCTGCTCCCACTCTTGATTTCTAATGGTGAACATTTGTTTCATTCCTTCAGCCAAACTGTTTCTTCACTGTATTGAAGTTATGGCTCAAAACTCCTTTTATACAGGACAATTTCTCCTATGGACCCCACCTCCTTGATATTATTTTTCTATATTTTATGACTAGATAATTAGAAAAATTTCATTTCTCTGCCAACTGTATTCCACAGACATTTTGAGTATTTCTATGTAGGCTGGAATATCTCTAAAAGCGGGGAGTTTATCTGCATTTCTATTTATTTTATTCTTCCCTTCTGCTTCCAACATTGCCTCCTACAGTATTCAGTATAGTTACACAACTATATTTATAGACAAACTAAAGGAAGGAATAGGAAAAGAGGATTTCCTAACTAATAGTTCCATACTCTAGTGACCTTCCAGAGTTCTTCCATATTCCCACTCACATCTGTCAAATATGCAAATCTAAATGGACCCAAATAACCCAGATTCAAGAAAAACTAGATCAGGAAAAAAACAAATGTTGTGGGGCTCATAGAAATTTTAGTAAAAACAGTCTGGTCCCGTGCTCTCAAAGGTCTAGGGAATTTCTGAAGCAGAAACTCATGGAAGGATTAGTAATTTACTTATAAATTAAAGGTTTAAAGAGTTACCTGAAGTCAGTGATAGATTATCTGACTCAGCCAGAGTCACACAACTGATATATATATCCTAGTCAAGACATGAATCCAGATATTTCTTACAGATCATCCTGACTTTAAGGCTAGCCCTCTTACTACGATATTATGCCTTTCCTAACACTGATAATTAGGGAAATGTATGATCAAAGGTTATTTACTCAATAGATTCTTGTTCTGAATCTGTCTACAAGTCTCACAAGTCTACAAGGAACCAGGTGAGAGCATTCTAGTACTCTCTCCAAAAAGCCACAGGCAAAATGGGATGGAAATGCAAAAAAAGTTAATTTTCACGCTTCTTAAGTGGTATGGGACAACTCCAGGTGAGCAAATAAATTGCAAAGCTTTTAACTATTCTGTCACATTTAGTGTCACTCAATTCTGAGCACAAGCAATTTGGGAGCAAAGACCTTCTGGCAACCTAGATGAGGTAGGCATCACAAAAATGGAACAGCAAAAGGGAGAATGATCAAAGTTCCCTGTCTCTACTTAAAAAATGTGGGCTGCTAATAGAAGATTAGTTTTCTGAGGCCCACAGGAAAATTTCACACATTATCACTAGATGTTATGAGTTTGGCTTTCCTCAAGTGATGCCCCATGAAGGGAGCAAAAGAAGTCTTGTAAATGTTAAGCAATTAGTGCAAAGGGGCCATATTAAAGCATATATTTGTAAGTTGTGTCTGACTTTTGATGACCCATAGACCACTGTCAGCCAATACTGGCCATGGGCTTTTTGGGGCAAAGATACTGGAGTGCTTTGCCATTTCCTTCCAAATAGGGTTAAATGATTTGCTGAGGATCACACTACCAGTAAATGTTTGAGGGCAGAATCGAATTCTTCCTGATCCCAGGGTCAGCACTCTATCTATTGCATCAATTCAGCTTCTCAATATATGCACACATCTACCCACCTATACATATCTTCCTGTAGCATACATACATGCATACAATGTGATGTAGTTCCCAGGGAGCTGGCTTCAAAGCCAGAATAACTGAGGGAATTCACATCCTACTTTTCACACACACAGTGACATGTGGGAATGGCCAAAATAATAACTCTCAGTGTCTTAGGCAACATTTTAATAATTTTCAGAAAATATACCAATCTGTGTTGGTAGAAGGAATCTGTTCATGGGGAGATCCTTAAAATAATAAAATCATAGTTGTTCTAAACTTATCCACATATATATATATATATATATATATACAAACAAAATTGCTGAATATATTAAGAACTAAATGTTATTCTCAATCACTAATTTGACATCCCTAAGAATGAGCTGTTCTGTCACTTTCCCCTTTCTGGAAATGAATTCAGAAATACTGAGGTTTTTAAAAAATGCATTATTTTTATCTTCCCACCACCAATACATACACATTTTACCCCATCTGTGGAGTTTGTTTCCTGATCCAAAAAGGAGAATTCCATAATTAAATCCCACCCCATTTTCCTGATTCCAGACCCTGACAGAAATTCAAAAGAAGCCTAGAACAGAAAGAGAGGGAATAGGAAGAAAGATGCAGAAGGTAAAGTTCTCACATATGTGAGTCCTTGGACACATTTATTTTCTAATTGGGTCTATGGGATATACTTAGAATCTATGGAGTGGTACTAGTACAAGGAGCAGTGATTGAGAACTTTTGAACTAACAAGTAAACATTTAGGACATCTGAGTTAATCTCAATTGTTAGGGGAACTTGATCATTTCAGAGGGAATAACTGAATCATAGATCCTCTTGAAGTCTGTAATGTACAAATTTCCTGAGTTCAATTATCATCTTTGTACTGATTACCCCCAGAAATTATGTGAAAATTAAGCTTTCACATAATGTATATTTTCTTATATCATGTTTGGTTAAAATAAAGATTTTTGTTTGTTTCTTTGCTTTTAAAATGAACCTCTGCTTTCATAAGGAAAGGAAATTAGTTTCTCGTAAAATCACATCCATTGTCCACTGGACTTGTCCTGAGGCCTGTGATTTTTTAATAAGATCTAAAACTTGAAGGTATACAATTATAAAATTATATACACTGTTCAATAACTAAAAGACAACAATGAATCTTAGTCTTATCTTCATTGTTCCATAAAGTTTGTGAGTTAGGGAAAAACAAAACAAAATAATAGTAATTTTAAAGGAATGTATGAGCTGGAAGACAAGACATTCATTGCTACTACTTTTTTCTCTATTATAGGTAGTGAATATCTTTTCTAATGTTTACTATTCCAGCTAGATCTTCCTGATATTCATTTCCTCTGATCTGATTACATTTACATACAATTTTAATTAAAAGAACCTCTAACAAAATGCTCTAAGAACAGGAAAAACATACTTAGTAAAGAAATAGATGATGATGGTACTACACTTTTCTTAGAGAAATTTTCAGAAGGTTTATTTTTTCAAATCATTGGTCTTCCTCTCCTTGAGAATGATAATTGGAAGAAGGCCCATATGCATCCATGAGTGAGAATGTTCTGGGTTTTCTATCAGAATGATCCAATGGGCATCCCTAAAATGCACCAAGAGCTCCATTTCAGCAGACTCAGAATACTCCATTGCAACTCTAAATTTAAAGAGCATAAGAATATATTCTTAGTTGTTGCAAGGTATCTAATTTCTGTACTTATCCATTTGTTTTGTCCAGCCCAAGGGAAGGGGGAAAAATAAAAACAATAACAATAACCCTGAGTCACCTTATTAGAATAAAATCAATAGTAATGGCCAAGATCCACTTTTGAACATCAAATAGCCACCATTTTCCCCTGAATTCACCCAGCATGAGTCTGCAGTCATGAATTTTGACTTACACCCTAGATATGACTACTCTGACCACTAATTCCAATGACTGGTTATGTTTGACGCAGATAAGAACTCAATAAACATTCACCCCACCTTCTCTGCACAAGATGCCTTACTCCATCCTAGATCTCAGCAGATTACTTCAAGCATCTCCATCCTTCTTGCCCATACCTACATGTGTGGTTATTTCCCCTCAGTAAAGTTTGTCTGTTATACTTGTTCTTCTATGCTGGATGCATCCAAAGTTATTGGGGATAAAACTCCCTCTCACCATATCAGGTCTCTTTGCAGGGACATGTTTAGGGCTGTGACTAATGGCTTGGTGGCCAATACAAATAGTAAACAATCAGTCAAAAATACATATTTTCATAGCATGCTTCCTTCTTCCTCCCTGATACTATTCCTCTGACTAGGGCCTTTGATGTAATCACACAACCCTTGGGTTTTCTCCATTCAGCATAAGAGGAAATTAAGGAAATTGTCCAATTTTCAGTATAACACTTTGATATTCCAAAGCTCCTTCAACATTCCCAGGTCTGTAATAAATTAAATACCTAATTTTTAAAACATAATTTAGAAATGACAAGTTTTATTATTTTGGATATTTGTATGGCAAATCCAAATGATGGATTTTTATAAATATTCCAGAAATATATATTTTTCAACCTAGTATACTAGTTCTAATACAGAATGACTTTGCTACATTTTGTTTTCTTTAAATCTATATGGGAAGAAGGGAATTTCAGACTGAAGGGGGATAAAGAAATATGATGTGACTTTGTAGGCCATTCTCCTCCTTTAATGTCATAACTCTCTACATTTTAGCCTCCTGTGATATATGCCTGACCATGTCCTTTTGGCTTCAGGCTGAAGGCATTAATATTTTTTAAACTATTTTTCCTGCCTTACAGCTGTTAGAATGCTGACCCAAGAACAAATTGTAATACTTATGTATTTCAGATACTGATCAGTGGCACTGGTACACATCTACATAATTGGAATATCTAAATAATGGTTGTGCATGCTAAAATGTCCCTCTAAATTCTGGCTAAGTTGATATTGACAGTATCACTGATATCTTTATGGTAATTCCAGAGGAAATCCATTGTGGATAGGTAAATAAAAATAGCATAATTTGGTCTCCAATACAGCTCTCCACTTGTTTTTTTCTTTTTCTCAAAATATAACTTTACATGTAAAATCATATTTGTAAATTTAATGAATTTTAATAATGAAATCTGGCCCTAATTACTCCTTCATTGAAAAAAATGCTCTAAACAGATTAGTATTGAATGTGTTTTAGTTCTCATTCCTATCTGCTAAACATCATTCATTCTGTCTATTGATAAGGAAAAGTGTACTTTGATAGCATCTCTTGACATAGCCTTTGCTTATTGTTACCAATCCCCCAACAGGGAAATCAAAGAAAACTGACCACTTTGAAGACCAATGTGAAAAATCAAAGCAGCAAAGAAAACTACAGTCAAAACTGAGGAGTTGATTGAATTTGTCTTAAAAAAAAATCTTTTCTATGCTATTTTTCTATTCTTCTATCTTTAAACATCTAGTTGCTCATTGTACTCCTCCCCTCACCTCATATCAAAACCAAGTCTCTGCAAAGAAGCTAATATCAATGATTTCCACAACAGTATAATAACAAGTGAGTCCATTGAGTGGAAAGAGTATTGTTTTCCAACCCTGCCTTTTGCCACTAACTTTGTATGAGGCTTTAGACCTTCACTTTCTGAGACCTTGATTTCCTCATCTGACAAATAAGATCTTAGACTGGATGATAACTTCTTGCTTTAAGTTAGTGATAGTTTCACCTTTCAAAAGAGAAAAAAAGGGGGAACAATAAAGGAAAATTTTATTCTAAATCTGGGTTTGCCAAGTCTGAGAAGATCTTTCCAAAAGGTCATTCATTACAAACCATGCCTTCTATTCTGATTCTAGAATATCAATTCACCAAGGTTCTTGATGACCACCTAGTTTTTATATCTTTCTTCTCTTGCTCTCCATGCATTTATTCCTATTTATTTCCTTTTATGTCTTCATGCTAACAGCCTAAAATGTAGAAACTACTTCTAGATGTAGATATGAAGGGCATCCTGGGGAGAAGTGAATATTCTCTCCAAGTGTGTATAATTCAGAAAGAGAAAAGTCTTGCAATAGTGTGACATACATCCTCAATCTGATGATATTTCAAAGGGTTCAGAAGACATTCATAGAATTTAGTGGACTAAAATGGTATTAGGAAAGTTAGCCCAGGACAACTTAGAACTGCTTAAGAAACAAACTACAAAGACACGAAGGGAAAAAAGTTCCAAGAAGCAAGAAAAAAATGGGATTTTTTTTTTTTCTGAAGAGGTCAGTGTAGCTACTCAAGAAACTCTCTAACCAACATAGGTTTTTAAGAGAAATATACTGGAGATGGAAGCAAGGTGAAGTAGCAGAATTTGAATGTAAGAGCATGACACATTCCAATGAATATAGTGTCATCATTGCTAAGTCTCAGAATGAGTTGAAGCTAATGAAAGGAGCATTTCTTGTTTATTCTTTGGGCAAATCAAATGAAAAAAGGAATATTAAAAAAGGAATAGAACTTTCACTTAGGATAGATAGATTGATCATCATGACAATACAGATAAGGCAGAGATATGCTGCTTTCATATATATATATATACATACTCACATCTATATACATACACATTTATTACTATATCACAAGATCTATATATAACACATGTCTATGTAATGTGTTGTCTATATACTGCATGCATAGATATAGACACATAACACATGTATATGTTAATGTGTTATGAAAACAAATATTGTGCTATATGTATGTGCTTATATTTTACCATATATTGAGTACACATGCATTATATGGGTATGTGTGTGTACTGAAGTTTTCCATTCTCTGGAACCATTCTTTTTTTTTTGAGTAATTGAACCATTAATTTTCCTTTCTTAAAGATCTTACTTTGTCTTATAAGAATATTGAAAAGTCATTTCTTAATATTGTCTATGTGAGGACACTATATAAATGTATTTGAATGAAGGGAAAATATAAAAAGCATTCTATTGTAAAAATCATGGCCTGCCATTAATAATCTGAAATCACAATGAAAGGAGGCCCTTTTCAATGTAACAGCAGGACTTCCCCCATTCCCTAATTTGCTGTAGTTAGTGCCTTAAACAAAGCTGAAAAGTAAAGATGGTCAACATTATTACTACTGTGGAAACACATTGTATATCAGCTTGAGTTAAAAATTATAGCTGAGAAAATGTTTTATCAACTAATGGTGGCTTTCATGTCTTAAAAATCAAAGTAGGTATTGCTCTATGCCTTTAACAGTAAACTCACATATCATTATTTTGGCAGCATATGTCATTATTCCACATAATATGGTACAATCATGTAATATGGAAATGGCAAAATGCCTTTTTCTCCTGTAGGAAAATCCTGAAAGTTCAAAATATTTAAAATGTACTCAATTTTTCACTTAATCTCTGGGAAAATGCCTCATTACATAATGGTTTGAGTTTTCTTTCCAGCTTAAACATGTGTGGGCATGGTTCATAGAAATGTCAAAAATGTGTTTTACAGCCCTATATATAAAAAAGAACATGACAGATGTACTCAGGGCATAGAAATTCCCTTATAGACAATCTGAACAGTGGGGAAAAATATAAGTAAAATATAAAAACATGTAATCATCATAAAGGGCATTGGTGTATACTGGAGAGAATGTTGTATGGTGAGTCAGCAAGGAAGCAGATTTAAATTCTCTCACAAATTCACTAGCTGGATGACCATAGGCAAATCACTTCACTGCTCTTTGCCCAGTTTTCTCATCTATAAAATGGGGAAAATAATTATACTGATTAATTTTATAAGATTGTTATGAAGATGAAATATTATATTAAAGAAATTGTTTTAAGAACTTTAAGTTATATATACATATATAATCAGTTATATTTATAATCATGTAATTTATTATTATTGTTGTTATTATTATATTCTGCTTCAGAGTGCCCCTTTGTCAGCAGTAATACAATGGCTATATTCACTTTCTCCCTACTACTACAATAACCTTTACTTTCCTTAATATTTGTTTTTCTGAAGCATACAATATAGCATTTGTTTCTACATTGTATCATATTTTCCTCTTGTATATGAATCTTGACTCTCCAGTCTCATAAGATCATCAAGAGCTTGGACTACATACCAAAGAATGTAGCACATATATATTAGTCTAATTTTGGGGTCCGATTTAGTGGGAGGAATAATTTTAGAGATATGGAATAAGGGTTCTGATGACCTTGGTACATCAGCACGGTAAAAAGGGAAAATAGGGAATAACTGAATTAAACAGTTGAGTCTCCTAGGACATAAAACATGTCAGACTTCTAGTGAATAATACCTTCCCCAACCTTCTACATTTCTTTTCTTCTTATTTTTCCCCAGCTATGAGGAAGGATATGCAGAAAGTTAGGGGCTGGGAAAGGGGTTCCTTCTATTCTTGGACCTAGGAGTGGCCAGTCTAGCACAAGAGTAGTTATGGAAGATCCACAATCAAGGTTAGAGCTAAAGGTACCAGTGCTGGAAACTATGTGGGCACAGTAGATAGAATACAAGACATAGAGTCAAGAAATCTTGAGTTTGAATTTTGTTTCAGACATTTACTAGATCTGGGACACTGGCCAAGTCACTTAACCTCTAACATTCTCAGTTTCTACAGCTAAAAAATTAGAATGATAACATTTATTTCAAAGAGTTGCTATGATAATCAAATAAGTTAACATGTAAAGTGCTTTGAAAACCTTAACATATAATAACAATGAACCTATTTGATATTAATGATGATTATCATGAACTCCTGAACTAACTCCAGGAGACCTAATACTCCCAGAGAATAGAATGTCCAGTGATAATGAAGATACTGACCATTTGTAGAGACCTCTGTTGGATGTATGGAACCTCTTGGCAGTCCAGTAAACCAAAAAGTTTTGACTTCTATATTTTTATGTCTATGACTCTTGAAAGCTTCAAGATGATAGATTATAACCTCGACATACATGAGGTTGCTTTATCAATCAGTTCTGAGAGATCCAATGAGGAAGATGAGATACCCTGGTGAAGAAAGATCTGAAGAGACTGTCAGAATCTATTAGAACATTTTCTTTTTCTGATTTACTCTTGATAAGTCATTTGCCCTAAGCTGTTTCCTAGATGACTGCATTAACTGCCAATGACCTGGCAGTAGCTATTGAATTGATTCACTTAAAAACAAAACAAAATACTGAGTTGAAATCTCTCCTCATGCACTTACTTGTGGTGTATGTCTTAGCAACTAACCTACCATTCTGTGCCTCATTTTCCTTATTTATAAAATGGGGAATTAGGGCATAATCAACTCTAAGTCCCTTTCCAGGTTTAAATTTGTGATATGATAATATATAATCTTTTTATCTGCCCCCCCAAATGTCTGATTTGATATCCACTGCTTCTATAAACTGTCCATTGACTTTTTCATTGGATATTGTTAGTTCTGATCAACTTTTAGAAGGTCAGAGTCTGTGACTGAGGTTGAGCACTCCAAAACCTACTCATTCATTAGCTAAAGAACAATGTTCTTCAATTGTGAAATCCCCTGAGGATATGGAAAGTCATTTGGAGTCTCTAGTCAGGAGAAGAGGCAAATCTGTCCCAAGAGAGGTCGAGTCAGAAAGCTTTTGGAGGATTGGGATGATTTCCTCCACTATTCATAACTAAGCTTACACCTCATTAATGTGTACAAGATAAGTTATTTTCTACAACAAGAGAATTTCAACAAGAACTTTGGGGTTCTGAAGATAAAATGTCTAAATTTGACTTCAGACCTTTTTAGAGCATTCTTTCTTGTGGCATTATCCACATTACTGGACAGATACTGGCAGAAGTTCCTGGAGACATTTAATTTTGTATGCTATTATAGTGTTCATCTGAGTTGAATATAACCTTTATGAATTATTCCTAAAACCTGGATTCTAGTTCCAAATTCACCACTTATTAGCCATTCAACCTTGGGCAAGTTGCTTTACTACTAATAAAAATAGGCATTTCTTTATAAAAGTCTAGTTCTTTATAAAACAAAGTGCTTTCTGTAGATTAAATTATCTGATTCGTTTTCAGCTTTAAAAGAATAATAGCTACAATTATTCCTACTTCACAAATGAGGGAACTTGGTCTTATAGAGCATAACAGGTTTGTGTCAGAAATGCAACCTACATCTAGGAATCTACTCATAATATCATGATACTATTTTTTTTCTCTGAGTTTCAGTTTTCATATTTCTTGGGCCCTTCTGTCATCTGGTTACTCAAAATATTCATCATAACTAGTCTAGTCAAATCTTGATAACATCCTGCTAGCTTCCCCCTTCTACCTAGGATTCAAACCAAAGGCCCACATGGTTTTGATTATCACAATAACTAACTCCCTCACAACTACTTTCTTCCTCTTCCTGTGAGAACATTAATTAAATCTATTCTGCTATTCAAGAAAGTACGAATCAATAAATTGTTCCCATTCACTATACTCTTATCACCGACAATAATAGCACTCGTAGACCTTCCTTGTTTGATTTATCTTACTCCATTAGAGCATAAACTTGATGAGGGCAGGGACTGCCTTGCTTATTTAGCATAATAACTGTCTCATAGAAAGTGCTAAATAACATTTTTATTAAATTATTATTTAATCCATCAATTTATTAATGAGAAAAGTAGTTACCTAGTCTTTCCTCAAAGATTTCCAATGATCAGAACCACACAAAATCCTGAAGTGGATTTTTTGATTCTGTAATAACTAAATATAACTATTGAAGGTCATTGAAATTCTCTTCATAGTAGTAAGTAAGGAAAGTTTGGATATACTCTATAAATTTTTCCATCATTTATCATACTTTTAAAAGTTATTTATTGTATTATTTTCTTTGTTATTTTTCCCCTGTGATATTCTGGCCAAAATCCCAGTTTATTTTTTTTTACTCTGAACCTATAAGAAACATAACATTTCAAAATGTAAATAACAAAGAGTATTACACACATGGAACTATTAATTTCTATTACTTATTTTGATTTTTAACTTGACAAGTGTAGTAACAAATTTGCCTTGTTGTCGCTTTATGAACTGATGAGTTTTTTATTTACTTTTTTTGGTCTATTTTTTAAAATAGAGAATGATGCCTTTTTTGTCCAATTATCTTCAATGGAATTACTTCTCTCACTTTGAATCTGTCATGGGACTAGCCTCTAAGGTGATTATTGTTAGGCCCTAACCCTTACCCTTTGATAAGTGTGGAACATCTTCGACATTTAGCTCTAGTTGGTAGGAAATACAGCTTCATACATACCTTCTACCAGAATGCATCTATAAATGGAATATATTTAAGATGACTAAAGTATCTTTCCTGTGTTACTCTAAAATATCTCTCCTTACAAATAGGTAGACTATGTTGGCAAAAATTCATCATACTATGTTGATTAATTTTAGGATAAATCCATTAATGAAAACACTAGTGACAAGTCACCCAAAGGGTTGTCAATTTGAAATGTGAATAGTCATTCCACTTCCTTTTTTGATTATCTGACTTAGTATGAAGTTAATTCACTTGAACTTCACTGTCAGATAAAAGAACCATTCTTTTCCGTTTTATGTTCTACTTCACTAGGCGTTATGGTTCTAGTCTGTTGCACATTGAAAGCTTGGGTATTTCTCAGCATCATAGTAGTGGATAGAAGAAGAGTTATTAGTGCCCTATGTAAGAGCTAAAAATATGAAGTTATGAGAACAAAAAGGGGAAATACCACTTAAGTAGGCATCCCCCAACTGTATTTATTTTTAAATAATAAGATAAATAATGGAACCAAACAATCGATTATGGAAAACATTTCTTTGATGAATTACTCAGGTATATTTACTTGATTTTCTGTTTATTTATTTGTTGTTAGAGCAGAATGAACTCTGTGCAAGTGTGTGTATGTGATGTGTGTGTCTCTGTGTGGGTATATATGTGTGTGTGTGTATGAGAGAGAGAGACAGAGAGAGAGAGAAAGAGAGAAAGAGAGAGAGAGAGAGAGAGAGAGAGAGAGAGAGAGAGAGAGAGAGAGAGAGAGAGGAGAGAGAAAGAGAGAGAGTGAGAGAGAGAGAGAGAGAGAGAGAGAGAGAGAGAGAGAGAGAGAGAGAGAGAGTGAGCTTTTGGGGTTTGGGGTATAGTTTTGAGGAGGAATGAAGGTTATATATCAAGCCAATACTGCTATGTATTAAAAAAAACAGATATTATCAATAACACCAGTCACTCAAAGGGAGTAAGGATGTATTCAATTTCTATGATTTTAATACTACCACCACTTTCCCCTTTCTACCTTTCGGCTTTCACATCTAGATCAGGGACATTATTAGGATTGAGAACAGTCCAGGGTATGATAGCTATTTTTCTGGTAGTCTGATAATATATCCCTTAGCCTTATTCCAATACCCTCCAAAATCAGGCTTAAACTAGATTAGGAGCATGTACAAATGTTATTTTAACATGTTCACTTAAGGAGGAAAATGTAGAAATTTTAGAAGGTTCAATGCTGTGCTAAGGAAACAAACATTCCCCGGACAAAGGAGAAGCAATCTCAGTGTATTTTGATTTTTGGAAAGGATAGAGCAGTTTGTTTATTCTGTGACAGTTTAAGCATCCTCTGTGATAGCAGGAGAAAATGTTTGCACACTGTGTGTGTATGTGTGTGTGTGTGTGTCTTTGTGGTGAACTTCCTGTAGTGCATTCTAAAACATTTAAGGTTCTAGAATATACAGGAATTTATGTTTTTTTCTGCACATCAGTTTCAATTCTAACCAGAAAGAACCAAATTTTCGATAATCATTTCTGTATTCTTTGACTCAAAGACAGTGGTAATGACTGCCACAATGTACACATCTTGAAGATTAACCGGTCACAAAATTTCTTTAAAATACCCATTCCCATTAGACACCTTTTACTTAGATTTGGATTTATGATCAATGATCAAATCAACTCTGCTATTGTCCCTATATGGGTTGTGCTAATCCATTATTCCATAGCTCAATTCCTCATCTCTGTTAACATTTTATAATTGGTCAACATGGCTTACTATGCTTTGTTTCCTTCATTAGAATGGTATTATCTTAGTTTTGTATTTGCATGCCCAGTGCTCAGCAATTTTTTTGGCAATTCAGAAGAGATTTTTAAAAGTTGTTTAGTTCATTTATTTATTCCTTCATTCTGGAGGAATTTGAAGAGATTTGTATGACCCTAAAATATTTCACAGTTTTTGATAGGGAAAATTTTCATTCATATATATTTTAGATTAGGCCTGTCATGTCATCAATGTAGGGAACTACCAGTGGGGAAAAAAACCCCTCAGTCTCCTAGTACAGATTGTCAACCTTGCAGATACACTCTTCAGAAGAATACAGCAACTGTTGTGTATGAGCATGTGTGTGTGTGTGTGTGTGTGTGTGTGTGTGTAAACATGCATAGACCAATAAAATCACAATTAAAATCTAAAATGATAAAACCTAAAAACATTTATTTATACACAAACATTTAGCTGGATTTCTGGGAAAGAGAGAAAGAGAGATGGAGAGATAGATAGATAGAGAGAGATAGGCAGAAAGACAGCGAGAGAGAAAAAGAGAAAGTGGGACAGAGAGAGCAAGAGGAGAGAGAGAGAGAGAGAGAGAGAGAGAGAGAGAGAGAGAGAGAGAGAGAGAGAGAGAGAGAGAGTGAGAAGAGAGAGAGAAAGAGAGTTGTTTGGAGTACAGGATTATGATAAGTGAATTCCTACCAATGTAATTAGAAAATAAAATTTGAAAAGTTGTCTAGAGGCATGTCAAGGTTAATTATCATAGACATAGTTATCTAGCTAGTATGTGTCAGAGGCAAGTTCTAAACAGATTTCCAGCTTCAAAGACAAGCCATTTTTCCATTTCTCTCTCTGTCTCTGTCTGTCTCTGTGTCTGTCTGTCTGTCTGTCTGTCTGTCTGTCTGTCTGTCTCTCCCTAACTATCCTATATATCCTTTAACTATCTACTGTCTCTGTCAGTCCATCTATTGCTTTTTTGTTTATTATCTATTTGTTTATAGTCCTCCCCAGCCACCACCTCTATGATTTTATCTCTGTGGGTACTCTCTTTTTTTGGAAATTTCTTTCATTGATGCAAATGAGCAACTTATATTTGCATTTTAAATACACTCACAAATAGATTATAAGTAATCATTTGATACTGTTTTGCAATTGTTCTGAATTTTTCTTACTTGAAAATTAGTGAAAGGATGGTTATTGCTGCCTTCTAGTGTGTGTGTGTGTGTGTTTGGAGAGTTAACACCTGACACTTCAAAAATGTTCATCTTTACAAGAGGCATTTTTAACTCAAGAAACCAACCTGATAATATAAACAAGTGTAGTAGGTGGAATTATCATCAGTATAAGGCTTTGGCTGAGTTCCACACATATATTCAATTTCCTGAATTCTCCTTATAAACAGTTTTGCCTTTCTTGGCAAAAGACAGAAATTAATCAGCATAAGTACGCCATTATATGTATCTTCACTTAGGCATGAATTTAATAAAATATTTGCATCTCACTTTTGAAAACATTTCTAAAGAAAATCATGGGTTTGCTAAGGGGTGTAGGTAATTTTAAAGTATTGTGTGGGCTACTTATAAAAACTGATACAGCCTTTCTGCAGTCTATATGTTGCAGACAAATCACAGTGATATATAGATATAGATGGGGAAGGTATTTTGTTTAAGGTTCAAATGTTAATGATCTCATATAATTCACAATTTAATGTAATTATTCACATAATATTTGGTGCAGCATATAAAGTGTGAGATCTGGAGTCAGGAAGATCCAAGTTATAATCCAGTTTCACACAATGACGAAAGACAAGTCAATGAACATCTGTTTGCTTCAAATTTCTCAGCTGTAAGATTGGGATACTAATAGTGCTTACCTCCCGGGGTTTTTATGAGGATAAAATGAGATATTATCTATAAAATGCTTAGCACAGGATCTGGTATATAATTGTAGGTGTTATATAAGAGCTAGGTATTACTGTTATTTTTAATTAAAAAATAGATTTCAATATTAAGCTGTCTCTATGTTGTATTTAATAAGTTTGAGAAATTTTGTTTTCTTCTACCAGTTCAACATGGGCCCCCTTCCTTCTCAAAGCCTCTCAGTGGGAATTGTGATTTTAACCTAGTTAGGCTCTTGCAGTAAGAATGATAGTTTTTTAACTATTGTCTAGTAGCTAGTGCAGAAAAAATGATTTGTCATTTCATATGTTAGTTGGATTTGTAGTAGTCAGCACTTTTTAATTACTTATGCACTTCTGTTGTACTTATATCCTTTCTCTTTCTTTTCTTTTATTATTTTTTTCTTTGAAATAGCATTGTTTATTTCTGAGCAATGAACAATATTTAAAATTCCTTTCTTCTTAGGTTGCTGAGGTGTATTGAATTTAAAGAAAATAATATCTCCATCTTCAGCGTCTATATTTCCCAGCAGCCTGGACAGCATTTTCTGAACCTTTCTCTTTAAAATCTTCATTACTTCAGCCATAATGAATCCCTTTTCAAAATTGGTGTGAATCTTTCCTGCTGCCTAAGGAGGCTTTATCCCTTTCCTGATGGTCCATGCACATACTTCATCTGGGGCTGCATTAAAAAAGTATTCTAGTTGGAGTGCTGCATAGCCAGCCTTAATGATCTTAGGCAAAGCACTTTGTGTCATTGCCTTCCAGATACTTCTGTTACTCCTCAGCACTCATTTCTTGCAACTTGAGCTTCAAGGTCCCACTAAAAGGAATGATCAAGGCACCTGTGTCATGCTTGCCCACCCACTCTTTAATTTTTATCAACCATTTGTTTTTTCTTTCTAATCTAGTCCTTTTCTGAAAGGTTAACCAGGTAGATCATTGGTTTTGAAGCCAGAAACAAGTGTTTATTCAACACTTCAATCTCTTTGTCATTCCAATCTTGATAGAAGCATACAGGTTTATTTTCATTTATAACCCAACTTTTAATTTTGCACATTATGTCTTATTCAGGTTTTAATTTCTTGTCTCCTCCTCTCACAGCCACCTTTTCCAGTTTATCTATTATGGGCATAATTATTTCCTCATCTTTAAGTTGAAGTTCTTCATGTATTATTTCGATGTCTTGAACAGGATCTACACTTCCTTCAATGTGAGTGATGTCATCATCTTCAAATGATCACATTAGATAAAAGATTCCATCACAGGAGCTTATATGAGACAAAAAGGCATTTATTTCCTAGTCCCTGTCCAGCACGAGCTCCTTTCACAAGGCCAGCAACATCAACTACATTCAAAAAGACAAGAGTTTTGCTTGGAGGTTTATGATATTGTCACTCGATTCTCATTAGGATCAATAGTGCAGGATGGGAAATTTTCTGCTGCCGCCTGACTCTTTGTTAGGACATTGAAGAATGTAGACTTCCTATCATTTGGTAATCCAACAATTCCAATTTTCAGCAAAGTCCCAAATCTTCCAATGATTGGATGTGGTTTAATTGCATCACCTCCCTTTTGGGGGGCATCTTGGTGAGGGGGTGGCTATGACACAAAGATCCCCAGCATGCGGGGACATCGAGGCTAACAGCAGTTTCTTTTATTTAAAAAAAAAAGGTTTTCCAGATTATATTTTGGTATAATTTCCTTTTTTTTTTTTTTACAAAACCCTTATCTTCCATCTTAGAATCAATATCTATATATTGATGCTAAGGCAGAAGAGTGGTAAGGTCTATGCAAAGGGAGTTAAGTGACTTGCCCAGAGGCACACAGCTAAGAAATGTCTGAGACCAGATTTGAATCCAGCACCTCCCATCTCTAGACCTGGCTCTTTATCTACTAAGCCACATAGATGCCGTGGTACAATTTTCAATAATCATTTTATGACTTTTTTGCAATCTATGTTATTTTCTTCCATTTCATCCCCTCCTTCCTTAAGACAACAGGCAATATGATATAGTTTGTACATTGTTATCCTATAATACACATTTCCACTTTTATCATGATATGAAAGACATATGCCATTAACATTACAGAAAAAAGTCATGGAGGAAATAAAAGGAAGAATGGTAAGCTTCAAACTGCATTCAGATCTCTTTGATTCCTTTTATAACAGTGGATAGCATTTTTTATTATGGGCTCCTTGGCGTTCTCTTGGATCGTCGTATTTCTCATAATAGTTAAGGCATCAACATATATCATCTTAGTTTATTGTAGTATTATCCTTTCTCTTTCTTAATGTCAAAGAAAACTCATTTCAGATTTGATAGCAGTTACAGGGAAGGCACTATGCTGACATCTTGGGCAGAGCTAAATAATTTGCTGGTAAGTGCTTAACGAATCCCTTTGAATGCTTATGAATCCTTTTTTTTTTGGTAGGGAAACAGACATTAATTGGATAATTACTATTTTTTTAAATTTAATTTAAAAATATTTCCTGAAGTACCTACTATGTTTAAGACATTATACTTGAAGCTAGAAGAGAAAGGAATTACTATAAGATTGAATAATACATTTCCCTTGTCTTTAGATCCTATAAATTAGTTTTGGATATAAAATGTGTACAAATAAATTATATATATTTATATAATAGTATGTAGTACTGGATGGAGAACTGGCCTGGAAGTTCAGAAGATGGCTAAAAGTCCTACTTCTGATATATATTTGGTATGTGATCCTGGGTAAGTAAAATTACCTTCAAGCTACTCTTTAAAATTCGGAGTTTTAGGGAAGTTCCCACCTTGCATTGGTAGATGGTGTTTTAGCACTCAAAAGCTCCCTATATTAAAAAAATGACAGATTCAGAACCTATCTCCAGTTCTTGTAAGGGATCACGTATGGAGATAGCCTGATAAGGATCATTTTGTGAAGCAGGTGCTGAATTGCCCTTACTGATTCCTGGAAACATCATACTTCTTTCTGAAGAAAGGATACAGCAAATCCTGCAGCATTCATTCCTTGGTCCTCCACCCCATTAAGTTGAAGGAGAGAGGGTGATATTGGAGAGCAATGCAGGCTAGTTCTATATCAAAGCTGGGGGTACCATTTCTACATCCACCTCAGTACTTATAGAAGATGAGTCATATGAGCCCCAAGGCTCAGTGACCAGAGGACTTACATCTATATAAATGATTGAATAGTGGATAGTCAATGTGAAATGTAAAATAATTATTTGATATTCCTAAAAATGCTCTAGGCTTTTGATGGTTTTAAATCTTAATTACTAAAGAAAATACTAGAAGGTATAAATTACTATATCCTATTTTAAATCTTTTATTGTGTTGCACTTCTTTGTGCCCCCATTGCTTAGAATGGTATCTGGCACATAGTAGGTGCTTATTAATGCTTGCTGACTCTAAATCCTTGTGTGGAGTGAAAAATAATATCCTTGGGGGCAGGCATACCCTTTACAATATGATAGTTTTCTTTTTTTCCTTACATATGAATCAAATCTAAGTGTTAAGTAATTTTCCCTGTATCTCCTGAGGGGAGGTACAAAGAGTCAATAGTGCAAGAAAATCAAACTTTCTTTTAAGTGTTCATTGTCTGACAGGTCTAAAACTTGTCCACACATTATTGGTTCAAGAGGAGAGAGGGTTCCCCTTAGTGAAGAGCAATAGGGTATAGTGTCAAAGTTCCCTGGGTCCAGTAAAGGTTTACATTGTTAAATAGACTGAGATTAGTGACAGAAGAGAGGAAAAAATCATGTGCCAGGGAAATTTAGAAAAGGAATAAAAAAAAGGTAATAGACTATTCCTTCTGGCTAGAGAAATCAGTTGAGGCTTCAAAGGATAGATAACATTTTAGTTGGATTTTTTATAAGAGGTAGAAATTTGAATAGATTTTGTAGGGTGGACATGATGGTGGAAGGGACATATTGAAGGGGAAGGGAAAGCATGTTGGAATAAACACCCATCTTTACATAATCTTCTAAGATTTAAGAACTTAAAAAAATTTTTACAACAACTCTATGAAATAGGTATTATCAATCCTATTCATCTTTTAAAGTTAAGGAAACTGCAGCTCTTAGAATGGAAGCAATTTGTCTATGATCTTACAACTAAGACATTCTAGGTTAGATTTGAATCTGATGTCTCCTGACTCTACCTCCGGCATTCTATCCAACAAGCTTCTTCCCTAGGAGAAAGGTTCAGAAGTGGCAGAAGATGAAAAATACATCTATAAAAGATGAGAAAATAGAAGACTTCAGTCACCAGCAGAGTTGTTTTCATTCTATTGAATTGCCTAACCTATGAACATAAACTTAGCAGTCAGTCACCCAGTAAGCACAAAAAGGAAAAAAAAAACAATCCATGTGTTGTAATCAATGCTTTTGTGTGCAGTTTTTTGAAGTATGAGATAGTGAAGTGGCAATGTCATGGGAATTATTTTCATCAAAATACAATGATAAGAACTTGGCTGTAGTAAAGCAATACAGAAGCATCTCTCATCCTCCTTTTAATAGAGAGGAGTGAGACTACATACAGAAAACTGTATACAAAGTCAGAGGCAATCATATATCAGTTGGTTTTACTTAACTTTGTTTCTTTTTTGGAAGGGAAATATCATTAAAAGGAGGGTATAGCTTGAAATGGTTGCTATAAAAATAAAAGATATCAATAAAAATTCTTTTTTAAAAAATGTAATAATAAATACTCTTCCAGTTTCTAGGATGCCTGGCTCACAAACTGATAGATAATGTGTTTCCTTAAAATTATCTATATAAAATTTTATGTGATACTCATAAAGGTTATTCTTCTTTGTCATATGGGGTTTATAAGAAGATAATTTGAAAGGTGGACCTGGTCAGTTAAATAATCCGGCTTCTACTGAAATTATCATTTCACTGATCACTAGCTACAGTGGGCTTTACTAATGACTTTGAAAGAGGTCCTTTCTACATACTGAAAGATGGTAATAAGCACTAGCCAAGAGTTTACATGTCTTTGTGGTGAAATTGGATGAAGGTGATTATAGGACCCTTGAGGTAAACTAATTCCATGCCATTCTTTTACAAACAAAGGCTCTGAAACTCTGAGAGGTTAAATGTTTGTCTAGGGTCACACAGTTGGTAAGTTTTTAACATGAGGTTCTAGCCCAGATCTTGGTTACTGCAAATCTGGTGCTCTATCCATCATGATACCTGTCACAAATTTCTAAATTGAATAATGCTATCTATACCACTCTGAAAATTGAATAATGCTATCTATACCACTCTGAGCAGTCTTAGAAGGTTACCCATGATGCATCACATCATGGTTAGGTTGGGAGAAGAGCCTTGTATGTACTGAAGCAGGATCATTGGCTCAGATACTGGGATTTTGCCTGGCTCCCTGTCCATAGAGCCATCCTCACTGTAGATGGGGAAATCCTCTCTGTGGTCCCAGTAGAAAGTTCTTCCTTTGCCAGATGGATTAGCTTGTTGGGTGCTGGATCATGTTGCCCCACATGGTGAAAAAGTACCAGAGTGAGCCTTCCCTGGATGTGGTTAACTGTGCTGCATCAATTGGATTTACTATTTTGAAGCTAAATGGAAAATACTCTGATACATATGTTTTTAATGTGGAAATGGATGAGGATGTAAAATTATTCCTTTTCTTTATATGTGTAGGAGGCTACATGATCTCTACAAAGGAGTATGGTGACTTTTTCCTTCCATGTTATTGAGTTTGTTTACTTGGGTCTCTATGCAAGATCTAAATGGAGGTATATTTAGAGGGAGTCTGAACAAACGAAAGTTTGTTCAGCAAGGGACAATTATCAGTATCTTTTTGGTATGGAGGGAATAGCAATAATAATAATAATGAAACATAATAATTGCTGGCATATATATGTGTTTATGATGCTTTAGGGTTTACAATATTAAGTCCAATAAATTAAAACCTTTATGTATTACTAATTTATAGCTGGAAAAAGGACTTCAGAGGTCATCTAATTCAGACTTCTTACTTTTCAGATAGGGAAACTGAGACCCACAAATATGAAGAAAGAAAAAAGATTTGTACAAGGTCATAAAACAAAGGAAATTAAAAAAAAGTCAAATTTGAATTTAGAAACTCTGAATTTAAATCTAGCCTTGGATCACATTGCCACCCTACAAGCAAAATATTTTTCATTTTCTTATATTGGAATTATATTGGCAAATCTGACAAAACAGAAGTATTATGGCAAGTCATATTAAGTCTTTTTAAGGTTGTCTCTTTCTTTTGTCTTTTCTCTCCTCTCAAGTCCCAGTTGCTCTTTATCATCTTGTCCATTTCAGTTAACTGACTTCCTTCTTCCTCCTCTCATCCCTCTTGAATTTATAAAATTAAGTAGTACTTTATGCTTCCATAAAATACCTTTTTCTTTGTAATTTAATCTCTACATCAACCTTATTATAATTCCCATTTCACAGATGAGTCTCTAAAAGATTATTAGTCTTCATTTGAGCCACCTTTGGAGAAATCAGCTCAGTATGCCAGGTCATTTAAAAGACCAGTACCTTAATAACATGTTGGAGATAATAGCTTGAATATTAAAAGCCATTGTTTTGAGACCAGCTTTAATTAAAAAGCTCAGGTTCCACATTAACATATTTTTTCTTCTTTTTTCTATCCAAACTATCAAGGTGATAAGGAAGACACTTTCTATCATTCAGCCACTAATTATTTTTTAAAATTCTCTTCTTAATGTAAGCTGTGACTTAGATTGCATATTTCTCTCATATGTGACATAGATTGCATATTTCTCATTAATCAATTTTTTCATTAAAGAGGCTTAACTGTTACTGTCAATAATAATAAAAAAACCTCACAATGCAAACTTCTTTTTTTCCCTTTTTAAACATGAGTCTGCTTATCCTTAGCAAAATGCAAAAAAAAAATGACAGGGCACTAAGTTTGGCTGGTGGAAAATTAATTTAGGTCACTCTATGGTACAGTTACTATGGCAACTGCATGCAAAATGTAGGAGGCATGTTCTTCATCAATGTTAATATAACATTAAGCATTCTTCTAGAATTTTTAATCAATGTAAACTATAAAACATTCTTTGTAACTAAAATCCAGTGTAAAACTTAATGCCTCCTATAGTTGTATTATATTTTATTATATTATATTCTCTTTCAAGTATCCAAGAAATGGCCTCTACTGAGAAAATGAGATGGTCTCTTTGCTGGAGATATATATTTGAATATATATTTGAGACAGTGATTTAGTAGCTCTGGTGGTAACTGCATTTTTGATTATCTATAGGACAAAGAAGGAAACCTAGGAGAAAATTTGTTCAAAGCAAGGCAAAACAATTTGCAGTGGCAAAATAGTGGACTTAGAGTGACCAAGAATTTCACTGTCCAAAGTCATGTTGCTAAGGATCCCTCAAAAGAAGATGAAGAGGATCATGAGAGGATTGAGAGGCCCGGTCTTATCAATGTGGTTTTCACTCCTATAATCCAGGTCACAACTCATTTATTTCTTCCTATCCTGTGTATCTTATGTTCATGTCCTTCCAGAACTTCATCAAAGGGGTCTACCCAAAGCATTGTGGGCCCTTCCTTGAGTTCTCCTGATATTATGAGAGTACCAGGGGCACATACCTATCCATCAGTTGTCCCTTGTTCCCATCTGCTTTATTGGTTGTAATGTTTCAGACTCTCATAATGGAACAAAAACACACATATACACAAAGACACACAATTGCTAATGGAAAGAAAATTCAGTTTGGCTAAATATAAAAAGGTCAAATGGAATGTTTGGTACTTTTATTAAAAACAAGTTCTCTGTGCAGAAAAATTAGTTTCTTTGGATATGGGTAACTGAATTCTAAGATTCTTGAAATTCAGTCAACACACTTTTTATTAAGTACCTAATATGAGTGAGGCACTGTTTTTATGAATATGATAGTTGAAATAAATTAAATGAATGCTAGTCTCTATGCTATAAGGGATTCACAAGTTTATCTAGTCAAAATACTTCTTTTTTATAGCTGGTTATATCCTGGTGACATATTCCAATCTCAAAGTATGATATGTAAGTTCAAGGGATAATAATGAAAGGTGACATAAATCATGTCCTTTATTACTTGAAATCATGCTGAAGGAGTGTTAGAAACATGGTCGCCTCTAACGTCTATCATTTAGGTACCTCAATTTTGAGGATATATAGAAAACTTTCCATATCTTGATTCTGTAATACCAAATAGAATGTAAGCTAGATCTTTTTTAAACTTCATGTTTTTTTAAATGAAAAATATTGAATCCATTATGTAACAAATAAGTAATTAATTTTGCAGAAAAAATGGAAACAAAGGAGAAAAACTATCAGAAAACTGATGTAAAAAGAATTTATAAGTATGCTTTAATGTATAGACATATAGGAATTTTTAAAAACAATAAAATATTGTCATGAATATGTGTGCTTCTGGGTTTCTTTTTTTATCTGTGTTGTACAAAAACCATCTCATCCTTGGGAAGCCCCTTATAAATTTGAAATTGTTACTTTTACTGGGCCATCTGCAAGATACAATTACCATGTCAAGTCTTCAATGACTATGTCTAACAAAGCTAATCAAATTTAGATATGCAGTATAAAATAAACACTACCCTGAATATTTAGTGAGAAGGAAGATTCTTTTAAGTGAATCCCCATTTTTATATGTAACTATCTTCTTTGGCAAAATGGACCTTCAGAAATATATCCTGATTTTTACTCTCCTTTTCTGCTATATTTAAGAATTACTTAGCATAATTGTAGTAGCAACTCTGTATTTGAGGGTAGTTAAAAGTCTGATAGCAAATCCAGGTTAAACCCCATGTGGTGTTTAAAATGTGGCTTTTCAATTTCACCAGAGGCAATAGCATTCCATGTAGTGTTTCTGAATGGGAATGAATTTTTATGACCACATTTGGGTTAAATCTCTTTGGATGAACATAGGTAATAAAAGGAAATTCTTGACCAAGGAAAAGTGAAAAGCATATGCATCCTCAATCTTGAATTACCAAACCCTCCCAAAATCACACTCCATCAGTAATCCACATATACTATTGCAAAAAGCCATTTGGGACTTCTATTAAATCTAAATAGCTTCTAGGGAACAATTCTCAGCTTGTCATTCAAGTATTTATAAATTAGGATTTCTCTAAACAGACTATGTTTCAAAATGTTGGCTGGAAATGGTTCCTTGAACAGTAAAGTCCAGTCATTTCAAATGTTCTTAGTATCAAAAAAAAAGTTAGAAACCAAAGTATTACCTGTAAGTCTGACTTTATGCTTATCAATCTGCCCCTTTCAATACTCTGCCCCGCTTTGCACTGACATTGTAAAAAATAATAATGGCTTAGAATATGTCTTTGGGCCTTTGGATTACCTCTGCTAGACCTAGAAATGAGGTAGATTTAAACAGGTAATGTCCATTTTCCCAAAGCACAGACATTTTTTTTTAAATAGATGTGGAACCTTTTCATTAACCCTCCACTTGCAAACAGGCACAGAATACAGGCAAAATACCATTTATTGCCCTTTTTATCAAGGAACAAGTGCAAATTCATACATGTACTTATTTCTCACTCAAGCTGGTCTTTCCTCTGAGAGTATTGTATAGGAAGTTTTAGCTAGCAGACTGTGAGGCAATCTAGCTCCACGGTTCTTTACTGGGGAACTGCGAACATTTAAAAAAAAATGATAAATATGTTTGAATGTAATTGGTTTCCTTTGTGATCCTATATATTTTGTGTTATGCATTTAAAGTTATTATGCTGAGAAGAGATATGTAGGCTTCACCAGACTGTTGCCAGAGGTCCATGACAGAATAAGTTAGGACGCCTAGGTTAGACCCATTTATGTTTCATGGATGTGGCATAGAACTATTAACCAAGATGTCCTGCCTTTCCAGTCACTACTCTTTTCTTTGTATCATTGAGACAAATTGGAGAGTTCTAGTTTATGTGTATAATTTTTGTCTTTCCAAGTAGATCTTTGAGGAAAAAAGAATGTTCTATATTATATATCAGAGAATAATTAACATGTGTATCTTGTCTCCTAATCTGCTCCTTGAGCAGAGGATCACATTTCTCCTTCCTATCACTGAGCACTCTCCTAGACCCATATTAGGTCCTTAAATTACATACTTACATACTCACTTACACACACACACACACACACACACACATATATAATGTACAAAAATATATGTGTGTGTGTGTATGTGTAGGGAATTCACATATATAGAAAACTCCTCTCCCAAACATCAGTTCAGATAGGAGTCTTGACCATAATGCATTGTTTGAGAGATTAGCTCCTCCAAGATACTGCATTCAGATATACCTCCTCTAATTTGGACATGACAAATTAAGTCTAGCAAACTATTCATCCATAAACTAAAGTCCAATTTCTACAGTAATTCTCCAGGTCTTCAGATTTGTTCAAGAAGACAATTACGAAGGTATCAGGGTAGGTTTGGTGCTTCTAGTATACTCTTCATATAAGTAGAAGCAATTCTACTTATGAAAGGGAGGAGGGTGGAAGAGAAAAAAGACCTTGACATACAGAAAAATCCCTTAAACACTTAGCAGGAAAGGAACTCTATGAATAAAATATAGTATTATATTATTAATGCCACCACTCAAGCTCTCTGAGGAGGATACATATACAATTTTCTTTGGGAAGAACAGGAAAGTGTACACATGTTTCAAATTATTAAGGTCACTATGATGAACTATGGAGTTTCTTTAGATCTTAGTAAAAAAGTACCAAGCTCGCATAAGTTGCATTTATTTTTTTTAAAGAAATCTTCATCCAAATAAAGATTTTCTACAAACAAACGTATATATGCGGATTATAGAGTTATTCCTTCTGCTGTACACATGATTGTATATAAGATCTTGCAGTACAGAATTTAATTGCTTTCTGCTCCTGAGAAACTAATTAATAATATGCACCAGGGACAGGACTGGAGAAAAATCTGATTTTTACATTTTGAAAGTATGTGGTAAATCTACAGTTGATCCAGCTGCATATTTTTTAAATAGAAATGCATCCTGAATTTCTCCAGTGGCTACCTCATTTGATTTATGCTCAAGGCCCTTTCAAAAAGAGAAGAAAATAATCATTTTTTTGATAGTCAGTCATCGATGGGTAAATTTAATAAGCAAACATTCTCAAAATACTATAACACATTATACTTAACTAGCTAAAGATTTGAATTCCTTTAAATAAAAGTATTATGTAATTTTTATTTATATATACATTTTATATAATTCAGCCTAAGACAATCCATATGGCAAAAAGAAGTTTTGATCCTTAAAAAATGATTAAGGATTGAAGGATAACTACAAAGATTGGTAGAGTTGAATGACATTTTTAAAAACAAAACATCTACGTGGTATTCTGTGGACAGAATTCTGGATTGGAATTAAAAGGATCTGAATTCAAAATCTGCTTTGGATATCTATGAATCGTGTGATTTCTAATTAGTATAATTTGTTTGCTTCCTTTTGCCTCCAGGATCAAAAATGTTCTGTTTGGTGTCCAAAGTCCTTCATAAGCTGGTTCCCTTCTGACTTTCTAGGCTTATTACACTTTACTTGTCAAAATATACTATTTGATTCATTGACACTGACTTCCTGGATTTTTCAGGAACAAGAGAATCCAGTTCTTGACTTTGCATATTTTCTCTAGCTGTTCTCCATGTTTGTAGTGTTCTCCCTCCTTGACTTCCTTTAATGCCCAATTAAAATCCTATCTCTTATAGCAGCATTGGTAAAGAATTGGCATGGGTGCCAGCCCACATAAGGGGATCTGCTCTGTTCCCCCTCTTCCCAGTATTCAAGGATATTTTTTTGCATGCCCTGTCCCTCTGTCCAACTATCAGAAGGGAATACTCTCTCTCTACTTTGGGGAAAAAAGTGGACTAGGGCTCACAGGCAGCTTGAAGTTGCAGTTTGGGCATGCAAACTTGAAAACGTTCACCAAGGCTTCTCTGTAGGATGCCTATCAAACACCGCAACTCCAGCACTTCCCTTTTGAAACTATTTTCTATTGTATGCCTATATTCCTGGATATAGCTTGCTTGCTTGGTATATATAATTTTGCATGTTGCTTCTCACCCCTCCCCAATAGGTTTTAAGTTCCTTGAGGGGAAGAATTGCCTTTTGCCTTAGTACAGTGCCTGGCACATATTAGTCACTTAATAAATACTAATATTTCTATGGATTTCAGGTTCCTCATTTCTATAGGACCAAAATAATAGTAACTATGTAATTCATAACCAACATTATTATAAGGTTACAATGTGCTAGTAATAAAATGCATTGTAAATATATATAAATGCTATTATTATTATAATAATATAAGATCACATTGATGTGGATGACTAGCCACCACATACAACAGAGATTTCAAATGAATGTCCCCTGGAGGGACAGGTGAGTACATTTTGAGGTCAATGCACATAGAACAATGTCTCAAATTTGATATATTTCCCTCCTGTAGGGAAATTAAAGAATTAAAGGGAAGAAAAACAGTTTTGTGTAAAGGAAGAACTAGGGTAGACGAATCCATGGGTGAAGGGTTAGAGGAGGAGTTTCCAAACTACAATTCAAAATCAATTAAACAATCAATGGCAATTTATTAAATAGCTACTATGTACCAGACACTTTATTATTAAAATCATCCCTAACTTCATGGACTTTATACTGTAACAAGAAAATAATTATGCAGATGTAGGTACATATAAATAATGATGTATAAATATATAACAAAGGAAGATAAGGAGAACTTTGGGGGAAGATATTAGTATCTGGGGAAATCAAAGAAGGCTTCATAGAAGACAGTTAGTAGGTAAAATGCTAAATGTGGAGTTAGGAAGACCTGAATTTAAATTCTGTTTTAGACATTTACTAGCTATTTGACCCTCAGCAAGTCACTTAACTACTGTCAACCTCAGTTTCTTCAATGATAAAATGGAGTAATAATACCACTTCTTTGCAGGATTGTTGTAAGGATCAAGTGAGATATTTATGAAGTGCTTAACATAGTACTTGGCACACAGAGTTGGTGCTTAATAAATGTTTGTTTCCTTCCTTAATGTAGAAAGTTTGACTTAAACTAATTTTTGAAGGTAAAAAAGGATTCAAAGAGGTAGAAGGTGAGAGTGAATTGCAGGCATGGGGATCAGTCTGTTCAAAGACATAGAACTAGGAGATGAAAGCACCTGTGTAAGGAACAACAAAACTAGTTTGTCTGGATGACAGAATAATGAAGTGGGATTAATGTATAATAAAGATGGAATGGTAGATGAAGGCCAGATTGTAAGGACTTTATAAGTAAAAAAAATTAATTTAAAAATTAATTTAATTTAATTTATTTAAACCCTTACCTTACATCTTAAAATCAATACTGTGTGTTGCTTCTAAGGTAGAAGAGCAGTAAGAGCTACACAAAGGGGATTCTGTGACTTGCCCAGGATCACAAAGCTAGGGAGTATTTGAGGCCTGATTTAACCCTGGAGCTCCCATTGCTAGGCCTAGCTCCCTATCCACTGAGCCACTTAATTGCCCCCAAATAATTTTAGATTAGCAATGGACATAGGAAGCTTGGGAATGGGATTGCCTATAGATGCAACAAAATATATCATTTTTTTTTCAAATAGTTTCTAATAACTTACTATAAAAAGCACTGTGACATTTGCACAAATTAAAATCTATGACATGACAACTGAGTAATTTGAGAGTCAACTATCACTGCAATCACCACTCTAATTTGTATGTCTGAAATTCTTTCTTCTATAGTTTGAAATCAGTTCTGCACTTGAAGTGAGTGTATGCAGGGATACAATGAACAAAGTGTAAGGTGATGCAAATTGGAGAGGCAGGAGATGAATTAAGAAGATAGTAAAAAAGTCAAACCTCTCTTTTTCCTGTCCTTTTGCTCCTGGGTTATGGAAGTTAGAACTAAGATAATAAATAAATCTATATGCAAATACTTAGCTTAAAATCATACCATATGTAGATGAGTTGAAAGAATTGTTTTGAAGAGAAAAGACTTAGCAGGAAACAAAATAGATATCTTCAAATATTTGGAGGCTTGTTATGTAGAATAAAGATTAGATTTCATCAACTCAGCACTGAAGCTCAGACCAAAGTGATAGGTAGAAGTTGGAGGAATATAGATTTTTAGTTTGAAATAAATATTTCCGAAGAACAAACACCATCTGAAAGTACAATTGGCTGGATCAGGGGATGTTGAGTTATTTCTCTAGTACCCTGCCTTCGAATGGCAGCTGGATGAACATTTATTGATATTGCAGAATGCATAAAAGCTTAGGTTAGAATGGATGACCTTTTAGGTTAAATATAGCTCTGAGATTTTGTGAATCTGAAAACCTTTTAGCAAGAGAAGAATCTTTTTCTTTGTTATGATTTATTTTATATAAAGCAGTGTAATATGTAACATAATAAATAATGTACTAATTTTTCATAAATATGTAATATATTATGATGATATTATTATTCACAAGAAACAAAATTTCATATTAGCTATGTCCAAAAATCTATCTGTTCTTTTAATAAGGGTATATGTATGTACATGTATATACACATATATTCTTTTGATAAGGATACATATACAACACAATAAAAATTTATTATGAGGAATTAAACTGGGGGGTCGAGAGGCATAATCTCATCATCTCCAAAAGGCTTAAAGGATAAAGCCACCTTAACTACTCTAGTGACTCTCACTACTCCCCACTCTTCACCCCCATAAGTAGTAGCAGCACCTTGAATTTAATTAAATAAAGGGCCTGGAATCATACCCATATGAGAAAGTGCTAAAGGAATCAAGAGTGAGTTAGCCCAGAAAATAAGACTTGAGTATTTAGACATATAAACATATATATATGTTTATATTTGTGTGTCTATATAAACATCTATACATAAAATGATAGTATTCTTGACACTGAATTACCCATTCCAAATCCCTCATATAAATAGAAATATTCACAACAATATGCCAATTTGGTCTTGATAGAATTCTAATTATGATATAGATTTGGCAAGATTTCATTATAAAATATCTGTACAAGTCAAAATAAATAGATTGCATTTAGTATATGAGCCAAACATCTTCAGCAGGAGATAATTTGTGTGTTTATCATCTGCTTTGGGGAAATGTGCCTTGATAGCTACAGAACCAAATGGAGTTACTGTTAAAAGCAATAAATATGACCCTCTAGCTATAAAACTGCAGAAACATTAAAAAGAACAAAGCAAACTCTTTTAAAGACTTATTTTTTAATGTCACCACAGTGATAAATTATTGATTTCCACATCTAAAATTAATGTTTTTACTAGAAAAGAAGCTTTTTTTTGCTGACAATTTGTAATCATTTATTTGTTTGCTTGGTTTTTTTTACCTCTAAGAATCCTAAGTGTTTATTGATGTGACCAGTTAAAAAGGCAGTTACCAGTCTGCAAGACAAGTAGATGCTTGAAACACTCAGCCTAAACACTACCATAGCAATCCCAAAATTCTAAGATCTCTTCTACCTTCTGTCAATGGGAGCTCTTTGAGAGGCAATGGACTATGTCTCCTAGAGCAAATAAGCTCATTTCTTCATATTATTCCTGAATGTGACCACAGGGAAAGCAACATTATCCCATGGTCTCTTATAATTGGCATAGACAATTATCTAGACTGGATTATTTGCTGGAGGTACAGTTCATTCCTATGTGTACCCTGAAACACTTTCACTTCCAAGATCTCTGAACCTTGACTGTGAAAAATGATTTAGGCAAGTGAGGAGACAAAATTTGAGGCAGCTCAGTGAATTTTGGGTGGGTGGGGGTGCAGAGGGAGGAGAGAAGGAAGAAGGAAGATGGGAGGGAGGATGTCACACTGCATTGAAGAAAGAACATCTCTCTAAGATGAACAAAGCTCTAACAGTTCTCTTTTGAATAATAAAAACACTCATCCACATGCTGACACCCAGGGATTTTATTATCAATTGTCACACACAGTAGTTTTATTAGTACCTATTCAAGACTAAGCTAATTTAAAAGTACTTGAAACCTTAGGCACATGTTTTTAAATGGAAAAAAAGTTCAGAAAGCTCTGCAGCTCTGCATTTTAAACTTCCTACTATAAATAATAATAGTGAAAAAAAACCCCAAGACTTCTCCTCAGTACCAAGATGCATTCATCAACATGGCAGGGGTCTGAATTGATATCTCCTTTTATGTTCTTCTCAGGCATTTTCAGGGTGCCCTGGCCTATCACAACCTTTACAACATATATTTTCTTTTTTGACTTAACTGCTTAAATAGTAGCTAGGTGGTACAGTAGAATGCCAGGCCAGGATTCAGGAAAACTCATCTTCATGAGTTCAAATTGGCCTCAGACACTAGTTGTGTGAACCTGGACAAGTTACTTAATTCTGTTTGCCTCAGTTTCCTCATCTATAAATGAGCTGGAGAAGGAAATGACAAACTATTCTGCCAGAAAACCACAAATTAGGTTATGAAGAGTCAGGCACAACCCACGCTATTAAACAATTATTAAGACAGCTTAAAAATTCAGAGTTTTGATATTGCTACTATCTTTGCTCAAGGTTCTCCTCAATTTTCTCCTTTAAGTTAAAAAAAATCTTTCTTCCCAAATTCTCAATATTGTTTGCCAACATGTGGTACAACATGTAAACCAAAAGCCTGAGCAATTTGGAAACTGAATATAGAAAAGGACCATTTGAGAATAAAGAGGACCATTCAAGGAGTCAGGTATAAAGGTATGGGAAGAAACCAGAGGTATAATAAGGACAGTGAGATTCCCTTCCTATTCAGGACATGAATACAAGTATTTTAAAATTGGGCCAAGATTTGGGGCTGAGTTGTTTATTTGTTTGGCATTGTGGTCTATTTTGTAAGTCTGTTGAAGTCTATAGATCCATAAAACTGTAAAGAAATCAATTATATAGAAATACAGTTACCAAGGTATTTTTTTCAAGTTCATGGACCTTTGTGAAGAACTTTTTCATTAGGGAAATATGGATATTTGAGTCCTTTTGGGAAAAGCCACTCTAACCATACTATTCAATTTGTATAAGAAATATTAAGATAAACAATGAAGGATCAATGTCTTGTCTCCCAACTCAAACTTTTAGAAGTGACTAGAATTTCCTAACTTTGAAATATGAATAACCACTCTATACACACCTTGACAAATTATGGACTATTTAACAATAACATAAATAGAGACTTTTTTTTCACTTTTTCAAGGGAGATGGCTAGCTAGCTCAAGGGTTGGAGGCATAAAATTCTTTTGTATTCTTCCCTTCCAGCTAACTCATATTTGAGTACAATCAGCTGGTTGATAAACATTTATTAAGCACCTACTATGCTACAGGCACTGTGCTAAACTCTTGGGATTAAAATAAAAGGTGAGGGAGTAGGGGAAGGTGAAAGACAGTCCCTGTCCTCAAGGAGCTCACAATCTAATGGAGTGTACCACAAGCAAACAAGTATATATAAACCAGTGACATACAGGAGAAACTTAGACCCAAAGAAATAACTTGTTAATTAAATCATTTCTGTAGACTACTGAATATACATAATATAAGGAACTTTCCCTCCCAAACAACATTTAGTTGAGGAGATTAAAAAACAGATTTTTTTAAAAAAGGAAATTAATAACTGTCAGGGGAGAAATTCATAATTTGTTCTTTCACACAGCTAAGTAATCTACTGGATAAAAAGTTGAATGTTGAATTACGAAGAACTGAGTTTGAATTCTCTTTCAGACATTTATTATTTTTGTGACCACACAAGTCACTTAACATCTTTTAGCGTGTTTCTTCATCCATACAATGGGGATAATAAAAGCCTCACCGCCCACAATTCTTTGGGGATCAAGTGAGAAAGCACATGTAATGTGTGACATAACTGCTAGCTGTTATTATTTTAGAAAATGGTAAACTACTGACAATATTGAGGAACGAGGCATAATGCTATTTAAAGACTTAATATGATTTTTCTGGAGATAATGTGAAGAATAAATTAAAAGTTAGGGGAAACTAGTTGCATGGAGAACAATTAATTATAAGTGACAGAGAACATAACTCCCTATTTGTTCTAGTTTAAATTTCTATTTGAATTTTAACTTAACTTGGGTGTTAAAAACATTCTTGTATCATTGGTGCCATAGTGGGTACTGTTTTGAGTTTGGAGTCAAATTCAAAGCTCACCTCTAAAAATTAGTATTCATGTTACCTTAGGCAAGTCAATTAATTTCTATGTGGCTCTAGTTTTTTTTATTAGGACATAGACAATTGGTGGAAGGAGATCCCATACTAGGAATTCCATAAATGTCAGAACATTATGTATTTGAGTTAAAAGTACAGGAGCATATGAGGAGGCAGAATGCCAAGACTCACAAAGAAATGCTAGCAGGCAGTTGCAGAAACTGCAAACAGTCATTACATTTTAATTATGGTATTCATACGTGGTGTTGCATTGATGTTGTTTTATGTTTTATTTATTTTATGGTGGCTTTTTTCTATAGTTCCAACAGTATCATGATGCCAAGCATACTAATTGATAAAAAGGCTTTGATGTTACTTTCTAAAATTGTATTTATATACAAACAACAAAACTCAATTTGTAGCAGGCTATATGAGATATTTTAGACAAAACTGAACACCAGAGTCAGCTTAAAATATACCTTAAAGAATTCAATAGTTCAACACGCAACTGGAGTGTCTATGAGATTAAGAGAGGAGGCTACTGATTAGGCAGTAATATACAGAAGTGGGACATAATAGTATGTGGTATTCCCATTCTACTTATAGCATCTGTGTCTAAGTAATGCCCTCTGGTAAAACTAGATGAATGTGTATTGAATACCTCAAGAGAGAAAAAAGAGCAGTAATTTGCTGGATGAATTTCATTATTGCCTAAAGTTTTGTCTATTTTGATTTGGAATTATTTCTCCTTGTGAAACTTTTTACAATTATCCCCTGATATGGAGACTAATTCATTTTTGCTCTTTTAAAAAAGATTATTATTTAGGGAATTTGACTTTAAAAAAATTATTTACTGATTTTAAATTTTTTCCCAGGGTGACAGGATTCATGTTCTCTCCCTCCTCTCTGCTTTTCCCCCCTTCTAGAGCTGACAACCACTTCCACTTATACATGTATTATTGCTCATAACATTTCTATATTATTCATGTTTGTAATAGAGTGATCTTTTAAAACCAAAACACCTAATTGTATATCCACAGAACGATTGATAAATCATGTGTTTTTCTTCTGAGTTTCTACTCCCACAGTTCTTTCACTGGATGTGGATAGCATTTCTTTCTCATAAATCCCTCAGAAATGTCCTGGATCATTGCATTGCTATTAGTAGCAAAATCTATTACATTTGATTGTGCCACAATGTTTCAGTTTCTGTACACAATGTTCTCCTGGTTCTCCTTCTTTCACTCTGCATCAGTTCATGGAGGTTCTTTCAGTTCACATGAAAATCCTCCAGTTCATCATTCCTTATAGAATAATAGTATTCCATCACCATAAGATACCACAAATTTGTTCAGTCATTCCCCAATTGATGGACACCCCCTCATTTTCTAGTTTTTTTCCAGCCACAAAATGCAATTATAAATATTTTTACATGTTTTTATCACTTTTGGGTTACAAACCTAGTAATGATATAGCTGGATTAAAGGGCATGCAGTCTTTTAAAACCCTTTGGGCATAACTCCAAATTGCCTTCTAGAATAGTTGGATCAATAGTGATTTTGATTTTTTAGATATTTTCTTAATTTTTAATAAACTGAAATGAATTTGAAAACTATAACTATACTAATCAATTCAATTTGTTTTCAGCAATTAACTGGTACACAGATAGAAAAGAAGCAGGAAAAATAATACAAAAGTGACAGATAGGATACTATTGTCTGTTGAGGAGGAAATATTGGAGACCTGGAGAACACAAATGAAGGTGTTATAAAATGTAAGGCACTAGGCAAAAAGGGCATCCCAGAGACCAAAATTGTTAAGGTAAACTGATGCAGTGACTATAAATATAGTAAAAAGAGCAACGGTCTACATTATCAGTTCTTGATCTTTTGGGTATGTAGGCTTTTGGCAAACTGGTGAAATATATGTCCTTCTTGGAGTTTTAAAAATATACATAATTGAAGGAAATAATAAATTTCAGTTAAAGGTTAGTGAACATTAATGTATAATATCCTTTCCATTCAAGTTCACAGATCCCCTTTAATTGATTATAGACCCGAGGATTGGTGGGAGATCTCCCTTTAAAAACCACTAACCTAAACATCAGAATTACATCTAGGTTTAAATGCTACACTTAAGTATGTAACCTTGAGTTTGCTATATGACCCGGAGGCTAAAGTGCTAGATCTGGGATCATGAAGGCTTGAGTTCTAATCTTGCCCTAGAATCTTATTAACAATTTATTTCTAGACAAATAACACAATATTTCTCTACTACAGTTTCCTCACTTTTAAAATGGGAATGACATCTCCCAGGGCTCTTGTGAGAATAAAAGGAGGTAATATTTACAAAAAGGAGGTAATATTTTGCAAACCATAAAACATTACATAAACAGTAGCTATCTTTTAAGTTACTTATAGTTTCTGGGCATCTATTTCCTCATCAATAAAATGAGGGACGGGGGCTGAGACAGAATATCCTGGGTTCTCTTTACCTCTAAAAGTTTATAAATCAGGTCCATGTCTTGTGAGCTTTTTCTTGTATCACCATTCCTTCTCTTTTCAACAATTCACTCAGGATTGATAGAAATGTCCTATTTTCATATCTGAAAGGAACAGTAATTACTAGGGTTTTCCCTTAGCCTTATATTCTCTCTGAAAGATACAGATAGCACAGACCCTGAGGCATTTCAGAAAGAGGTATCCTTTCGAAAAAAGCCTTTAGATTGTGCAGTTACATTCTTATAAATTCAATTTAGGTAGAATTTGGTAATTCAAACAGACAACATAAGCTGCTCTAAAAAGAGTCATCTTTCAGATAAATAGCCCCAAAGACTTAAACTAGGACCTAAAAAATGGTTTGATACCAACAGAAATGAAAATCTAATGATGCTATTCAACAGGTTTCCATTCGTTTCATTAAGGTGAACAGAAATTGAAATCAAATTTATCCTTAACTCTTATCTTCAGTTTCTTATGTTCCACCCCCTCTATTTTCAAAAAAACAAAAACAAAAGAAAAAAGTAACAGTTATTAATAAATTTATTTTAATATTTTATTAATGATAATTCTGTTATTATACCTTGAAAGACAGGTTCTACTCTGTCTTGAAAAGTTAAGTAAATTCCAGGAGATAAATCTTAGCCCATATCTTGAAAACATTCAAATGTTTCCAGTAATGATTATAATTTATGTGCCTGCATATGACAATTTCTTTTAAGATATTATGGTTCTCTTGGGTATAAACATTCAAAATTAAACTTTATGGCAATGAATTAAATTTATCCTTGTTGAATGCATAAGCTTCTAAATTTTTTAAAAGAAAATAAAAATATCTAGGAAATTTAGGATTATCACATATTCATAGGTACTATGGTTTGTTTTTAGTCCAGTGGGAAAAGAGGGAAAAGTTTGGCTTTCACAGAGAAGGGGAAGTTATATTTATGACATTATTAATCTTGGTAATCTTTGTGGACACATATGAAAGAGATATCTGACTGGAAGTTGAGATTCTTTTTTGGAAGGTGGAATGAGATTGAGGAAAATTCTGAATCACCTGCAATTTTATCAGTGTGGGGAATTCCCAGTGTGGAAAATATCACTAACAGTGTTGATTGACAGTCTAATTATAAATTATAGTCTCAGAGATCTGCCTACAGTACTGACATGTTAGCTAATTTGGTAATATATGTCAAAGATAGGACTTAAATCAAAGTCTTCCTATATCCTATGCCGTATTGCCAGTCAACCAGTAACATTTATTAAATAATTAATCAGTTATTAATATTAATTTTTATTTATTAATGCCATCTATCAAATATTGGACATAGTAATTGGGATTCAAATATAAAAGTTAGGTAACCTTAGTCCTTCAGGAGTCAATTGGGGTGCATTGAGGGGGGAAGGAATAATACAAAATATTCAGCAATTAATTAGCAAATATTAAATGCCTTTCCTAAAAATTCACATTAAATACAGAATGATAAGAGTGTGTACCCATTGATACATGGAAGAATTAGAAGGACTTAGGATAGTGGAAATCAGGATATCTATGTACCTCAAAATATCAATTCTGCTACTGATGAGGTCAATAATATTAAATAATTTAATGTGTCTATAACTTCACTGTACCTACTGTAATATGTGATAATATGAACTTCCTGACAACTATACTCATGATTAGGATGGTATGCAAAATTTATCCTTCATTTTTATTTATTTTTTAATAAAAATTTACTCATTACCTATGTGACATTGGGTATATTTCTTCCCCTTTCTAAGATGAAGTTGTCTTATTTTTTTTTAATGAGTGGTTTTCACTGGTGAAATATCTCAGTCACTTTTGAATTTTCAGTTGATGATGCCTCAACATGGCATTGGAGAGGACCCTAGACTCTCCCAGGAAGATTATATGATTGGGGTGAAACAAGGATGTCTATTATCACTACTATTCAATATTATACTAGGCAGATATTATCAAACTAGGAAGGTTTTCAATATAGATCCAGGCAAAAACTTGTGCTTGCTGTCTAAGGACTAGCTCATTTAAGTTCAGAGAGGTTCATCACCAGAAGGTACCTCCCCAGGGATAAATACATACTGCATTCACATACATATCCATATGTGTATACTATATTTTTATATATGGATATGTACATATATATATATGTCCATACATGTAAATTATCTAGTAAGTTGTATTTGTAACTAATGATTTTTGAGTTATGCATTTTATGAATTAAGATTTTTTTCATAAATTTATTCAGCAAAATATCTAAATTTAGTTCCTGTGTTCCTTTGTTAAGAATCTTGTTATAGATCTAGAATTGGAAAGGACTGCAGAACCCAACTAGTATGGCCAGCATTTAATTCCTGAATATATAATCATCAAGGGTCGAGTCAGACATGTTTTTAAGGAAAGTCCAGATCTAGGGAGGCTGAAGCTGGAGATGAAGGAACTTATAGAAGGCAGGATATCTAACTTTATGAATGTGAAGGGTTGTTATGTGGAAGAGGGATTAAACTTGTCCTACTGGGCTCCAGAGGGAAGACCATAAGGCAGTGGAAAGGTCTTGGAAAGGAGAGAATTTATATTTGATATAAGGAACATTTTTCTAAATATTAAACCTACTTGAAAACAGAATGGGCTGCCTCAATAGGTGACTGTTTCCCCTTTAGACAGGCATTCAAATAAACACTGGATGACCACTTGACAGGTTTGATTGTCAAGAAGATGCTTATTCAAGTATGGCAGACTCAGGAATAAGAGGTCTCTCAGGTTCCATCCAGTTTTGAGGTTGGGTAATTCCAGACCACAAAATCCCTTCATTCCAAACTGATTTTCTACTTGTAAGGGATGTGGGGAATATTTAATGTCCTTTGAAAAACCTGATAACAAATAACACTGCAAACACTGCAGCTCATGACTAAGAAAGCACTGTATAAATGCCAGTGATAATATAAAGATAACATTTATTATTAAATGATTAGACCAAATATCCCATAGAAAAAGCCCAGTTCCCATCACTACTTAAGAATAAAATAAGAGAACAAGCTTGTAAATGAGAAAAGAAATTCCATTTTCTCTTAGTTGAAGTTTAGATTTTTGCCTTGTGGTTACAAGAAGTGTATCTTTTACTATAAAAGCTATTTTTTTTTCAAATGTCCACCCACAGCCTTAAAACAAATACTTAATAGGCAAGGAGTCTTGTCTTCCCTTCATGTGATGGAGTTTACTCCTTGTGTACCTTTCAAAAGTAATAGGATGTTGCAGTAAAAAGTCTAATAGCTAGACTTTGAGTTCAAGAGGCCTTTCAAAATTCAGATATAAAGCTTTCTATGTTACCAAAGATGTCAAGTAATCTTTTAGAGCCTCCGTTATGCTATTTATGTAATAAGGATAAAAATTCTTACACAACCTACTTCCCAATGATAGTATAATTAAAGTTTTTGGTAAACCTAGAAGTGGCATGCCCGGCTATTATTATTTCAATCCACATAGAAATCAGTTGACCTTGAAATTCCAGTTTTCTCAGTCATAATTCCACCCTCTGGGCATGAAGATTATTGGAGTATCAAGTGACTGACAGTGTCAAAGGAGCTTGGTGATCTGGTCAGCACTCTTTATTTTACAGATGAAGAAACTCAAGCATTTGTTATTTCTACCTCCATAATATCTGTTAAATCCATTTCCTCTTTCTCTAATCATACAACCCTATTTTTGTTCAGGATGTCATTACCCCTAGCCAGGACTTTCTATGTCCTCCAAAATATCTACTTCTCTCATGCCATTCCCCATTCCAGCTTAATATATAGGTCTAACCATGTTACTCATCTACTGAATAAATTCCTATAATACCTTATTAGGAACAAATATAAATGGCTTCTTAAGGTTTTTAAGGTCTTCACACTCAGGGCCCAACTTCAGTTTCCCGACTTGTTGTACATTACTCCCTGGAATAATCTGGTCAGACTGGCTTTGTTGCTGTTTCTCACAGATGGTACCCCATTTCCTGTGCCTTTATACTGGCTGCTTCCTATATCTGGAATATACTCTCTCCACCTCCACTCTTTTAAATAATATATTTCCTTCCAAAGCCTATACTTCAAAGTTCAAGCCTCACCTTATACAAAAAGCCTTTCTTCATCCCATTGGTTGGAGTTTATGCTCCAATTATCTTGCATTTGTTTAATCTAACTTTGCCCATGTATATATTACCTCCTTTTTATGATGTAAGCTTCTCCAAGGGATGTTCTATTTCCTTTTTTTTTTGTTGTTACAGCCTACACAATGATGCCTGGTACATTATAAGTATTTAATAAATGCTTGATTAATTAATACAGAAAGTAGATGAACCTGAAAAAACTTAACTGGTAGATAGTCATTTCAGGGTTATTCTCATGAAAGAGATGAGTAAACTGAGGCTGAGAATAATTCATTGACCTGCCTATGGTCACATGGCTTTCAGAGGTAAGATTCAAATGAAGCCTTTGATGCTTGTGTGAAGGGTACCTTTATTTTAGAAATTGCCCAAATTTAGTGGGTCTGGCTGGCACTCTGTTCATTGTACTACCTATCTACTATTCAGATAGATATAGAAAGATTTGGATACACACACAATATGTATTTGTTGAATTCATTCTGTGAAACAGGCACTTAGCTACACGCTAAAGGGATCTTTATGAAATAGAAATAACATAAGAAAAGTTTTTGTTATTCTACTTCTTGGTGCTAAACTGCCTCACTCCTTTAAAGATTTGACATTTGCATTCAAATTAGTACAGGAAAATCTGTAGCATGAAGCCAACTTTGCTATTTAACAATATCTCAGCCACAGTCAATTAACTGAATAGTTCAGGGCAGTCAGAAATGATTTGCTTGTCTGAATATTTATAGCTACCCTTTGTCCAATTAGCTATCTACTCTTTAAGATCAACGAGGCAGGGAAAAAAAAAGAATGAAAATATCCTTCTTTGAGTCAGAAGTGCAATGGTTACTTTTCACATTGGCCTTCCAACTGGACAATACTGTTAAGCTCTGTGTGAATTAACACAGTTCCTAAGACCAACCTGACTACTGTAATATTATATCTAGATAATCTTTAAAACCTTTTTTTTCTCACTGAAATGTGCATTTTCTTTAAAAGAATAACCAAAATAATACACACATTTGAAATTTATTAGCTGTCAGTTCTACTCTTATTTTTCAAATATTGTCTGTTGCTAATCACTTTTCATCTTTCTTGATATCTCAGAAATTTGAAAAAGTTGACCCTTTACTATTGGACTTTTTATTCTGCTTTTTCCCCATGACAATATTCTCTCCAAAATCTCTTCCTATCCGTTTGGTTATTACTTCTCAGTCTTTGTTCTATTATATTGCTCCCTTAAGGTGGATGTTCCCCAGAGCTCTAACTCAAGCTCCCTTCTCCTAACATGCATCATCTATTCCCAGATGATGCAAAATTCTACGTATAAATTTTTAATCTCTCACTTTAATGTTAAAGAGGAACTTGGAATTTTTCTCTCAATATAAAAGCTGAATTCCCACTTTCTTAGATGATTAATATCTGACAAGGCTACTATATCTAGGCTGACTAGTCTTGTTTCACTTTATTCCCTATTATCTTTCTACTAGTTGCTTTCTAGCTCTATAAGTAACTACCTTCCTGCCTCCCCATTCCTATTTTCTAGCTGTGGAATTATAACCAATTCAATATTACATATCTACAGAAAGATATTTTAGTCGACTCTCCTATAGTCTACTTAACCATTTCAGTAATATCCAAATCAAACTCTCTTCCCTTTTCTCTCTGTGTCTCTGCCTGTCTCTGTCTCTCTGTTCTCTGTCTCTCTCTGTCTCTCTTTGTCTCTCTCTGTCTCTGTCTGTCTGTCTGTCTGTCTGTCTGTCTCTCTCTCTCTCTCTCTCTCTCTCTCTCTCTCTCTCTCTCTCTCTCTGTCTCCCAAATTGGGGAAGACATGACATAAGTGGAAACTGGGGATAGGTGGCATATACAGAAGAGAGGAGATGGCTAGGAACAGACATAGAGTGTTAGTTCCCATTAAGATAAGGTTAAAGTTTATCTTCCAAAGTCCTTGATGACATTACCTGATGGATGTCAGTGGCACCTCAAATTTATCTCACAGTCTCCTATATCTAATCATCTGCCATTTCCAATCAATTCTGCCTCCATAATGTTTATCACTGCAACGATCTTATTTCATGCTCTCCTCACCTATCTCCTTGACTACATTAATAGCCTCTTAATTGGTCTCACAGCTAACCTTCTCTAACCTATCCTCCATCTGTTGCTGAAATAATTTCTTGATTCACAGAGCAGACCATGGCACTGTCATTCTCAAAACCTTTATTAATCCCTCACTGCTTATAGATTAAAATACAAACTCAAAGATTTAGAACTATATGAGATCTCAAATGACATCTATTCTAAACAAACAATTTTATGGTCCAAGTAACTGAGACCAAGGGAAATCAAATGACTTGATCAAGATCATCCGAGATTCCAGCCATTATGCTAAGCACTCAAAAAAAGGGGAAAACAATCTAAGCATACACTCTAAGGGGAGTGGGGGTGATAAGCAAACAGATATGTACAAAGTACATATAAAATAAATAAGAAATAATTAATAAAGGAAAGGTCGTGGAATTGAGAGGGGTTGGGAAGGGGTTCCACAATGGCAAAAAACAATGTTCACCTCCTTTCAGGGAAGAACATTTTTTAAATTATTTATTTGGAATATATAGCTATTTAGAATAGTCCATTACCTGTAATTCTCATTAATCAACCCTGACATCTTAGTTTAATTGATGAAATGTTCATGGAAATATGTTTTATAGACATTACCTCTTTGAGAGTAAGATATTTCCCCCCTTTTTTTCTTCCTATTTTTTTTCCCTCAACCAAGTCATGATATTGTTCTATATTGATCCTGGTAAAAGAAAAAAGGCAGAAAGAATATCAAGGAAACAAAGCAAAAGAAGTAATGACCAATTTCAGTAAGTGTGTCTTATATCTTATTGTATTCCCCATAGTTCTTGGCAAAGTGTTGGACACAATAACTATTCAGTATCTACTTGTTTCTTAATTGACATCTATTGTCTTTGAAGTATGTTAACTTTTACAATCTAGTGAAAGGATTGGAAGATTATTCATATAATGTGAAAATCCAGTGAGGATTACTATGCGTTTTTTCCAAATTTGTATTCTTTTTTTCTAAAGTGAAAATAATGCTTATTTATTAAAGAAGTCAATGTAGAAATGCACAATTAATTGCAGATCCTGACTTCTTGGAATATGAATAGCAAAATTACTACCGCACATCTATTCCCATGACTTGCCATCACTTTATATTCTTCATTTTCATGATGGTCCACTAAATCCTTCACCCTACACGTCCATTTTTTTGTTCTCATGGGTACAGATAATTCAAAAGTAGTTCCTTCCCATAAAAATGTTTGGTATACATATTCTAGGCATGAGTTATTTAAAACATAACCCATATTTTTGGAAACAGGTAAAATAGTAAATAAGAATTGTGACAATAAGAAGAAAATAGGACAAATGAAAAATAAATTCAAGCCCAAGCCAAACTAGTATAGATTTAAAATTCTATGATTTTGATATAAGGACTTTAGTAAAACTAAGTCATCAGAGAACAGCATCGAGTAGCTCCTTTTCACACAGAGAGATAGATAAGTGTCATTGAGGATAAAAGAAAAGATGTAAGCCTTTGAAATTATGGTACACCTACACTGTCAAAACACATCTAAAGCTGTTAGGTACTGAATGTTTGTCTCATTGAAAAGAAGGGAGCTAATTAAATCACCATCATTTTGTTAGATTCAGGGATAACAAGATGTAAACAGTGTATATTTCCTAACAATATGTCAAACCATATGCTGTAGATTTGCCCATCATCCAGTGAAATATATGTTGCTTATGCCCCTCAGAATTTTACTGCATCATGCTTACTGAAAAGCCTCAAATACTTAGCCTGTCCAATTAATATTTTCTGAAAACATTGCATTCCTATACTTTAATAATAATTAGTAGAACTTGGGGAGAAAAAAACTAAAGGAAAGCACATTTGAATGTGAAATGCATAGATTAGAAAGTAGTTCTTCAGAAAAGAAAAGAAAATGATTCATGAGGATCATATGGCCTGATGATGAAATTTCAGCATCGGTTTTTCCCAAAAACACATATTAATAATTCATTTTTATTAAAATGACTGCAGAACTAAAATAGGAAGCCATTCTAAATAATATAGTCAGAAATATCTATATAGCAACTATGAGTAACATGCAAAAAAGTTTTTTTTTTTCTTATCTTGGGAGCATTAGAAATATGAAATTCAGAATACCTATCTATTTTTTAAGACTTTATAGTGAAGTCTTAACTTCTATTTCCTTGAGTGAATTACAGATGCCAACTAAGTCATTACTTAGATTCCTCTGCTTTCTAAGGATCAGACAGTTAATGTTCCAAATCAGTATTTCTCTTTTCAGTGTTCAAAATTTTCTCCAATGAGATAAAGTGCTGCTCTTGAAATATGAAAGATATTTTAAGTTATGCTAGGAGACACACTAGCCAGATGAGCTTGGCTAATTCACCAAAACCCTCAGAATTCCAAGGAAATACTCTGGATCTAGTACAAGAAGCTACAAAAGATTAAGCTTATCTGCAAAAGTGGAGTTTCCTCAAGGGGAATTACTACACATGTCAATATATATACATACCACTAACATACACACACATATTGCATATATATTAACTTCACAGTATTTTGGTATGAAACTTTATTAAGACATAAATACACCTAAATACGGGCATACATTTTGAGGTTTACATTTTCTTTCCCCAAAAATTTGTTTGATGGAATTTGATAGCATGGAACAAATTATGCCATTAATGCCACTAATCTCCAAAAAAAAAAAAGGAAATGAGATAGCTTTGTGTGTAATATTAATTATTATGCTAGGGACAACTTTAACTTGTGCAATGTTTTATAATTATGTTCAAATATATGTATGCATATATATTTATGTGTATATGGACACATTTGAGAAGTATCTGTAATTATCAATATTTACCAGAGAGTGATAACAGAAAATTGGTTTCATGGAATGTAGAAATTATGGCAGAAGAAAATTGAGGGGAAAAAAGATACGAATTTAAAACACATTATGGCAATAATCATTATGTATTATTCCTTTTCTCATTTGCCATTTCTTAGAATCAGAAATTTAGACAGAGAAATCATCTAGTCCACCTTTGCATTTTACTGTTGAGAAAACCGAAATTTAGAAAGAGAATGATTTGCCCAAATTAACAGAGCCATTTAGGGCCCTGGAATTAAGATACATCTTAATACAAAAGCCTAATTCTTGTTTCTCTTCAAAGAATAACCTTTAGTGGATAGAACTGACATATTGAAATGGGGAAATTACTTTCTGGATACAACTCTGGCCATTATGTAGTCTAATTGGGTTGTTTGACTTGATGTTTACAGAATCTCATGCAGATTTATATTATGAACCTATGACTTTGTAGTGTCCCACTAACCCTACTTTCTTATTTTCATTGCAATCATTTGAAAAGAATTGTACAAATGGGCATCATGAAAAAATTCCATTTAGGCTCTTAATTTGCTCTCTAATGAAACAAAAGGATTAAATTACAAATAAGGCTTGTCCTCCAGTAATCCATTTCCTATTCATCTATTTCCCTTGTTCTTCAGTTTCTAAAATCTGCTCAATCATTGAATATCATATATTCAACTGAATCTTCCTAACTCATTTGGAACTTTGCCTTCCTGACATCTGAATTAAAATGTTAGACCACAAAACATTCCAATTAAAACAAAAAACAAACAATTAAAAATTTATAAGGAAAGCATCAAGAGAACATTTAAAAGGCACAGAATATACAAGTTATGTCCTATACTGGGATCATAAATTGATGTAACCCACAAAAAATGTTTCACTTACTAACATGGAGTAACTTGGAACAACCAAAAGATTGTTTCTTATGCTACTATATACCATCCAAGTATTCTTTCTAATATATGTGGAAGGCTGAGGTGATACACTTATTCAAAAATCCGAATAAGTCCACTATTTCATCTCATTGTCCCGGTCAAGTCACTTAACCCTCTTGTGTGGCAGTATCATTCTAAATGCTTTGAGGCCAAGGTTGCTATCTGTAGAATCCTTTAATATCCTGGGGTGAAAGGTTCTCCAGATAGACACATGATTTATATCTAAAAACCAATTTTCCTTCCCCATACAAGCTTTAGTATACTCCTTGTCTTCTATTTCACCAGAGAGACTGAAATCTTTATAGAGGTCCAGATGGTGTTAAGAGATTATGACAATGAAAGGTAACACATGCTGGGGGCCTAAAGCAAGAACAAATCACCACTTCACAGAAATCTCAATTTCCATTACATCTATTACCATGCCCTTTATCAGATGGGGGTTATGCTCAGTAGTCTACAAAACCACAAAGAAAATATTAGTGGTTGTACTTAGAGAAAGGTGTTCTGGGCTCTTTGGGGTTTAGCTTCTTTGATTATCTAGCTCAGAGAGAGTTGACCAATTTCAGGTATCTCTGGGAAGGTACTTGAGGGTTTGTTTTTTGTTTGCTAAATGAAGAGGCTTTAGGGCGCTCTATATTCCTTGAGTTGTCAGGAAAATAGCAGAATTTCATCTTAGTTATTTGTAACTCATTTCTTTCTCAGGGGCTGAGCTCCAGAGGAAATGTTAATTAGAACCAGAATGTGCTTTTTAGGGTAGGCATAAATTCTGTCCTGTCAACTTGGTCTGTACCCCTTTCCTACTAAAAAAACTGTGATGTGCTACGTTCCATGCCAATGTATAAATAACCTCCATGCTCATTTAGCTATTTCAGCACATCCAAGAAAATTACATTATGGATGAGCTACATTACCTAGAGGAAACAGACAGACTAAATGTGGGCTTCTACACAACTTAATATGCATCTAATGTACAACTTAAGCAGTATCTTCCACTCTAAATGACAGGCAATTTATCTCCATATATCAGTGTGTGTCACAGAAATGACACAGCTCTATTGTTGCTGGAATTTGAAATTTTCAGCCATAACTTTATCTTAATATCTCAATTTATTGACAGTCTACTCATCAGAATCAAATTAATTGCTGTATTACTTTCCAAACTTCCCTTCCTGTCATTAATTTACTATAAATATCCCCCTCTTTTCATTTTCATATTAAACCAACTAGGAGATTATAATTTATGTGTAAGTCTACAATTCTTTTTCATCTAATTTTTTCACAGATTTATTTATTTTTAGACTTCACATAACTTTCATCTTTTATGGTTAATGAATAACTTGCATTAGGGGGCCTTTACCAAATATTAATATTAAGCCTTATTTGCAATGTCTTTTTTGTGGTGAGGCAAATGTCAACTTTTTTTTCCTAAGATTATGTCAGTTTAGCTGGCAATTGTCATAAAACCACATTTCGCATCCAATTTCACATTTTATTTTTTGAAAGCAATGTAATTTAGACAACATAAAAGATTTCATTCAAAACCACCCAACATTGCTCTAGAATGCTTTTAGCTCTTACCTTGTTTGTTTTCAAGACACCCACTATGGTATATAACAACTAACTCTTCACAAACCCTAAAATTGACATACATGTTATGTTATGTTATGTTATGTTATGTTATGTTATGTTATGTTATGTTATGTTATGTTATGTTATGTTATGTTATGTTATGTCATGTTATGTTATGTTATGTTATGTTATGTTATCTTATCTTATCTTATCTTATATTATATTATATTATATTATATTATATTATATTATATTATATTATATTATATTATATTAAGAAGAAAACTGGTGTGATGATTAGAAAGCTGATCCTAAATTCCAGAAGATGAAGGTCAAGCCCTGACACTTAAGTTTAGGAGCTGTGTGACAATGGGAAAGTCAATGAACATTTCTGTGCCCCAATACAATTTGTTACAACTGAAAATTATACTTGAGATGTCTATCTGCAGATTTCAAAATTTAGTTCCTACACTTAGGATTTCCCTATAATGTGATATTGCATATCTTTAACAAAAATAAAATAACACACCAAAGTGTGATATAGTCAGAGTTAAATATTACAGTAAAATTGACTTTCCAATCATCCGGGTTAAAGTCCATCATTTTTGCTATGCTATATGAAATGTCTGAATAACTGGTGGGAGGTTTTTGCTTGTTTTTTTTTTGCCACTATTTTGAGGGGGGTGTCCTCTATATAGAAACTTCATTTTTATAGAGTATGTGTGTGTTTCTATAAGTTCACACCCATTCTTCTGGACTATAACCTACCTCTGTATGCTTCATCTATGGGAATTCAAAGATTATTTTATTTTGTTAATAAGCTTGCTCATTAATTAGCCTTCAATTGTATCCCTGATCTTTACCTTGTCCTTGCTTCTTCCTTTGAATGGCTTTCCTGTCATTTTGTATTTATACTCTGACCTGTATCATAATTATATGACAATAGATCTGAATGTGTGAAAGGTAAGGAGAAGATAGGAGAAATGCCCTCATAATTTAATTACATAAAACCAATATTCTAGTATGTAAATGACTCAGAAAGGTTATGCTAGATAGATCAGCCTTACAATTAGGAGGATTTGAATTCAAGTTTTGCCTCTGTTATTTACTGGCTGTATGACCATGGGCAAAAACACTTAATCTCTCTCTGGGAGGCAGGTAATTCTAAGAGTACAAATTATATAGGTATTGCTGATATCTATAATGAAAATCCAAAACAAGAGTTGCTCATGCAAAAGAAATGACAGGTCCAAAGCAAACTCTGCCCAACTCTCCTCCTCAAATATTAACTTTTAGTATATAATTTGAATCAGAAATATGGACAACTTCTAAATAAATTACAATAAAAATTAAAACATAAGTAACATATTTTACTATATATATCAAAGCTGTAGAAGAATGAATTATAATATTTGTGATATAGTGTGAGGAGGGTGGATCCAAGTCCCAACTCTGCACTGACAGTTATGTGCCCTTAGGTAAATCACATCTTTCTTTTAGGCTTCAGTTTCCTCATTTGTAAAATAAAAGGGATGAATTACTCAGAGTTGTAACTATAAATACTTGCAGTGGGGTAAATTCATTGGGTGTTTTGGGTTGAGGATGTGGAGGTAGGGAGATGGGATAGGGAAGAGATGCTAATCCAGACTCCCTGCAATCACATCCCTGACTCATCAACTCTTGCAAGATGGGGAAGCAGCAGGATAATAGCATTACATGGGGCAGGTTAGGGGGTAGTAGACTACTTTCTTTGTGGCAGATGACCAGAAGATTTGAGAACATATGGGAACAATAAATTAAAGGACTGCTCTAGGGATCTCAGTATTATAGATTTAGAGCTAGAAATTATCGAAGTGGTCCTTTGGATAGAATGCTAGAGCTGTATTCAGGAAGGTTCTCACTTCAAATCAAAGCCACTAACAAGTGGCTAATCATTTAACCTCTTTTTGGCTTTACCTGTAAATTGGAGATAATAAGGGAACCTTTTCCCCTGTGTTATTGTGAGGACAAAAATGTGATAATATTTATAAACAATTGTTCAAGCATTAACCTGCCATATAAATGATAACTATTATTAGTAGGTAACTATCTAATCTATCCTTAAATAATAACAGATGAAGAAACTGAGGATCATAGATTTTAAGTGATTTTTGAAAGTCACATAAGTAACAGATGGTAGGATGAGATTTGAACTAAGGATAGCTCGGTTAGTAGATAGAGTGTTGTGTCTGGAGTCAATAAAACTCTTTTCCCTGAGTTCATATCTTACCTTAGATTTGTAAATATTAGCTGTGTGACTCTGGGCAAGTCCCTTAACCCTGTCTGTCTCAATTTCTTCATCTATAAAATGAACATCACAGGAAAATGGCAAATAATACCAGTATTTTTGCCAAGAAAATGCCAAATGGAGTCATGAAGAGTTGGATGTGACTGAAAAATAACTGAACAAAACTAAATGAGATTTGAAGCAAGATGCCTTAACTCAAAGGGTAGCATGCTTTCTAACTTCTATTCCCTAGGGCAGAGTTCTGGTAATTTTGTCCTTGTTATAAGGTTGGGTCCAAGTAATTTCTCAGGTCCCTTTTAGTTTTTGAAGTCTACAATTCTGACTTTTCGGACTCTACTGTAAACAAAATGAAGGTTGACATTGCAGCATTTAGACTACTTCATTGATGATTTACATGCATTCATTTCTCTGCCCACATATCCACCTGCTACTTCATTGACTATTCTTTTATGCTGCCTCTCATCTATATAAAGAACAGATTGCCAAATTGCCTTTTTATACAATTCAGAATTTCATAACTCCAGATGCAAGAAGGCAGAGTTTGTGACATTGAGATAATTTTCCAGGTGAGAGGAAGAATCTACCAGGCAGCTACAGAACCTAGCTAATGCCTTGAAGCTCATGAACAATTTAACAATGAAGCCTTAATTTCCAATCAACAGATAAATAATAACCTATTAAGCACCTATGGTGTGCCAGACATTGTGCCAGATACTAAATATACAATGGGGAAAAATACTGACTATCCAAGGAGTGATTAGTTTTGTAATATTTTCAAGCAAATGTAGTTTCTGAATATTCAACTGAACACACTCATTAATATACTTTCTCAGCCTTTGTTCCTTAGTGTCAGAGGCATTTAAATGGGAATTTCATTTTCATTGTTTAACTCTTTAGAAAAATAGGCATACTACTTTTGTCATTTTGTTTTCTTCTTACATCAAGTTGTAACGACAGTAATTTCAATGACAAGATATTCTTGATATTTAATAGAGAGATACCCAATACTTTACACAAATCTATAAGGGAAACACTATGAAGTCCGTTAAAATAATGGGTAATGAGTAGAAGGAGGAAAACAATCACTGATCCAGGAAATAAGGAAGATATCCCTGATTACTTGGTATATAGCACTGATGATGAAAGCCCTGGATTCATGGCCAATAAAATTCATTATCTAAGATATTGTCTCCTATGAACAGAGTAGTTCTATGACACTTCTCCCACAAGCTATTAGCATTCTTCTCAAGGTAGTATTTCACCCAAGAGTATGCAACAAATTATTGGTGATGAAGGGTTGATTGAATATCCAATTTATTTAAGAGATTAAATTCTGCTTTTGACAAAAGACATAATGTGTCATTTTTCAATTTATCTTATGTTTACCAAATGTGTTCAGATCTAGCTTTCTAATTAATTGGGTTGAAGGAAATGAAAAAAAATCAGGATATACATTAGGAAAACTTTAACCTCTATTCAAGGAAGGTGAAAAAATGTAAAACAGGAAATGAAATGTGCAAGGGAGGGGTCAAGTAATGTCTCTCCATCTCCCTTTATGGAAATATGAAAAGTCTATCAGTTAGGCACGCCTCTAAAATATCTTGTTTCCTAGAGTGGATTGAGATTTGCAAGCATATTTTAAGGGGTCAGCAGAAGAAGAACAATTAATGTGTAGATTGAGTCTTACCAAGTTTATAGCAAGACTGATCAGATTTGAAAAAAGAGAGGAAAGAAACTGCATAAGACTTTTAATGCAGCAATGGACCTTATGAGCTATTTCCCTAAGGGTCGTCTGTAGCCTTATGCCTCTCAACTAAAATCCTTAGCACTGTTAAATGTTTCAATCTCAGAAAAAGATGGATTTTTGTCAAAGAAAATTATAGTAAAAAGGATCCACTTGTCCTGTTTGTAACCTCTGGACCATGGGACATTGCATTTGTAGGTAAACCCTCCTGTAAGTGCTGGCTCCCTCTTAGGATGTGAATTCCAACAAAGAAAAGTTTGGGTCAATTTTCTATCTGTATACCCAGGGTTAGTGCAGTGTTTGACACAACATTATCACTTACTATGAGTTCTCATTCATTTATTCATCTTCTGTCTCTGTGCCTTTGAACAGGCTCTCATCATTATTTGTAAAGTTCTTTCACCTTACCTTTGATATGGAGAATTCTTAGTGTACTTCAAAGCACATTAGGAGTTACTTTCTATACGACCACTTTCCAGATCTTCCCTCCATCCCCCAATTATTAGTATGCTCTCCTTCTTGAACCTGTTTTGCATTTATTTACTTGCATATACCTTATCTTTCTATCTTACTCTCCCTCTTCCTTTCATGTAAATTCCTTGAGGGTAGGAATGGTTTCCTTTGCCTAGGAAATGGCCTTTGGTGAATCTATGCTTCTAGACTTAGAAAAGTTGGCCCTGTTATCAGGAATGTATCATTTGGAATATTTAGGGGTTAATTGGCAAGAGAAATGAATTGTGCCAGCCTTAATCTTTTGTGTAATACTCTTATGAGTAAAAATCTCAATCTTGATTTTTCAGATTGAATCAGAGATAATGTTCTTTGACTTTGTAAGTTCTTTTTCCATATAAAGTTATTCAGCTGTCAGTCTTTGGTCTCATCAGTCCTAGTTCTAAACAACTGAGCTAATTCAACCATAGGAAGAAAAAATAAATAGCCTTTCAAGTAGAGGCTAGATCTGTCCATGTCTCTTCCTTCCAATTGCTTCTAGCATAAATTATAAATTCTGGCATTAAAAGTCTTTAATATTCTTAGTTTATCTTTTCTATGCTTATCATATTTTTTCACCTCCATGCTCCTTTACATTCTAGACTAATTGCTCTACTTGCCTTTTCTTTTACTCCTCTTTTTTATTTATCTTTTTTTTATTTATGCTTTGAATAAACTGCCTTCCATTCCCCATTTTGAAATGTACTCCCTCTCTACCTACCAGAGTATCTTTATCTTCTTTCAAGAGTCAGTTTAAATATCTTTCTTATGCAAGCCCTATCCTGACATCCATAGTTTCTAGTCTTTTTGTGACTACTGCAGAGTAGTATTTAGCACCAAGGTACGTAAGCATTTTGTACTGACGTGGATACATTTTTATTTACTTATCTGTTTTCATGTCATTATTAGCTTAAATCAGAATGTTAGCTCTTCAAGAGCACTTCAAGGTAGAAAAATGCCACAATGTAATTCAGATGCTAGATCCTCTCCAGAGCCCCAAAGCTCAGCTTGTTGTATGAATTCTATATAAAAGATATTCACATTCACTTCAGTAGGAGAGAAACTCTAGAAACAAAGGGACAATAGAAATTATGAACACAAAGAGACTAAGCCAGCAAGGATCTTCACAGAATGAGAGTGATTTTAAGACATTTGAGGAGCACACTCCACACAAACGGGCCTGTTATGCACTAATTAAAAAGGGAAATGATATATCTAGAGGAGTAAAAAATAATGATTTCTATTTTGGCATAATCACAAAGATGGAGGATTTTATGGCTCCAAAATTAAGATCACATCTCAGAGAAGGAAGAGAAATCATAAAAAGACAGATCCTGGAAATTCAAAATAAAATTTTAAAAACTCATTAATTTTATAAAAGATTAACTCCACTCATTTTTCTTTTTCAAGACTAGAAGGCGGGTTCACTCTAAATTCAATGCTTATTTCTTAGGGGCAGCAGCTTACTACTCTATTTTTTTTTAGCAATTTCCTACCTCTTTCCCCCCAAAACACAGAAAATAGAACTAAAAAGCTGGAAGAGTCATTGGAGAAATTCTAATTGGATGAGGTCAGTTTAAGAGGTAGTTTTCAGCATTTCCAAAGACATGAACTACATAAAACAAAGGACTTTCACCTCTTTCTATTTTTCTATTTCCCCAAAGAATCAATAAACTATGTGCTGCATTTCTATGTATTAAAAAAAATGAATCAAAACAAAACCTGATGTAGTGTTTATAGACATCATCTTGGTATCACAGAAAAAAAAGAGAAGACAAAATAAAACCCAAGATAGTATATACAGATACTATTTTAATGTTGTCAAGATAAAAATAAATAAAACAAAATAAAAACTCAAGTTATAAGGACAGTCACCATCTTGGTATTGCATAGAAAAACCCTATTTTTTCTAAAAATATACAGAGTAATTCAGTGCTTTTTTCTATAATGGAGTCCTCATGCCTTCTTCAACTTCTTTTACTTTTATGGTTTGTATGTGAAATCTCAAATGCACTGTAAGACTAACATTATTTTCCAAGAAAATGTGGTGACCTGTTTAATGGAATTTTGATGACACGTATCCTGCTGGGTTTGGGTGCATTTTATTTTATTTTTATTTTTAGCATGAATGTTTCTTACTTCATAAAACATTGACAACTGCAGAAAATGCATATTAAAACCTAGATTTCCATTGATTTAGTGAATTGTTTCATGAATTTTTTAGCTGTAAGATGACCTTTATAGCAGCATCACTTATTTTGTTATTGTTGTTTTAAGCCATCAATAACACATACCTGGCCTTAGTCAATTTGAAGTGACTGTAGCTGTCACAGATTTTTGTTGAGTTGGCATTTTAGAAATGTCAGCTGCAGGAATGGGAAAGAAGGAATGCTGCTTACTTAAATCAATCAGCTCCCTAAAATCAATTTCCTGCACTAACTGGTAAACAATTGGCTGGTCTGAATGCTAGTGATTTTTTTAAAAGAAAATATGCTTTACCAATAAGTTATACCTGTAATATATTTCTAGAACCATAGAGCTAGAAGATCATTTCTCAGGAGATTATGTGATCTCATTTATTGATAAGAAAAACAGGGTCTAGGAAAATGAACCTAAATTTAAACCTAAGTTCAGATTTGTGGTTTGAATTGTAGCTGTTCTTTACTAGCTATCTGACTTCGGGCAAATTATTTAATTATTTTTTTGACTTAGTTTCCCCATTCATAAGTGATTGAAGTTAATAGTATGTTCAGGGTAGTTAAAGGACCTATGGTTTTAATCCACCTCCCAAATCTACCTTCCCTTTAGGAAACTCCTTGCTTCTTTACTTCAATGAATCTGTGATCTTACTGAAGTAAATATCCACTCTAAAGCTCTAGTTACAGCACATTCCTGATCCTTTCCTGGGAAAATCTTTTTTATGTCCTCAAATAAGTCTGCAAGGGAGCATCTCCTTGCCCTAAGTCTTTTAACATCGTTTGGATTCATTCTATATCCTTAAAAATGCTAATAGACCTTCTGCATTAAGAACTCTAAAATAATAGTTGACACAAAACTATAATATTTAGCTTCAAAATTCGAGCCTCAAAAAGAAGGCCAGTCAGACAGGAAGTTATCACATCACTTACATCCTTTGAGTTATTCTAAATTAGTATTGTTTAAAAAAACTAAAAAGGTATACGTAAGTCCTATCATTCATGCTTTAGTTATGACGCAAGGCTGGCCTAGAGTCCTTTTAGTTTCCATCTCTCAAAATAACTTCTTAGCACAATGTGTCACTGAACTCATGTTGGGATGGGGATAAGGAGGAAGAAATGTTTTCATACACAGGATTTGAACTACTTTCTCAGAAATCTGGTTCTTATAAAGAACTGAGAATTCATAGTGTCTGATAATAAACCTCTGACTATAATAGAATAAAACTATGGTGTAATAGAAAGGGAAATACATTTTGATTTAGAAGACGAAGCTATATTTCAGTTCTGCCACTGTTTGGTTCAGTCTATAAATCTCTCCAGATTTCCATGTTCCTCATCTATAAATGAGAGATTTGGGCTTTATCATATTCCAGTTCTAAATTCTAGGATTCTATAGCATAATTAGTTTTCTTTTTCTCTCTATCCATTTTTTGCCCCTCTATAATTTAGTCTGTATATAACTACCTCATTCCTATTTCACAGTTACCATTTTCAATAGTTTCCCATTTCCTAGAGCAATAAATCAAAATTCATTTACTGGACTACTACTTCCCAATAGAAACCTTTAATTCACTCATGTCTTTCTCATCCTCCCTGGAGCACACAATGTCTATCCATGCCTCAAGGGAAGAGATTCTTTATTCATGTTGCTCCCCTGACATATCTTCTCTGTTCTCACCCCTGCCATAAAATCTGTCCAAATTAAACTCATTTTTCATGACCAAGCTCATCTGAAATCGAACTCTCTTTGTATAACCTTTACTGAATTGTCAAAGTACTTAAGAGTTTTTCCTGCAAATGCCTGTTGTTTCCCCTATTAGATTATATGTTCTTTGAGGACAGGGATCATCCGTTATATTTCTTCCCTAAAGTTCCTACCATTTGGGATATGGGTAGTTAACAAATAAAATATGTGCTTGACAAAAATGATCCAATTTTACTATTTGATACCAATTTTGTCATTTGAAAATATTAGACCAATTGTTATCTAAAGAATTTTCAAATAATAAAACTATGATTCTGAAATTTTTTCACAATGATTCATCATCTAGTTTGCTAAAGAACTACTTGCTATTTGGTAATGGAAAAAAATAATCAAGTGTACATCCAAAGCATATTTTTCATTTAAAAAATAAAGCCAAACAGATTTTCACGCTTTTAGTTTTAAAAAATCACTTGCAGAAATACATCTAAAATGGAACAGACCAAAAATACTCCTAAACACAACAGGTCTGTTTTCTTTAAAGGAAAATAACTTTTTTTTACCAATTAGTTATTTTTTTTCAAATAAAAATTCCAACATCCTATTTGTTGTCAAATTTCCATCTTTTTTTTAATACTTTGATATTGCCCAAAATATACAGTCTCACCACAAACATTTTAAATCAGGAACTGTTCTTCAAAATAAATGTCATTAAAGTTAATAAACAATAGTTCTCCAAAGAAATAATACAAATTATCATTAATCAGATAAAACCTGATACAAATCATTACTAATGTGAAAAATGAAAATGAAAAAAATTTGAGGCTTAACTGCATATGAAAAATTGACAAAATTGATAAACATATATCCAAAAAAATCTTTAATAATTTTGGAAAGGATGTCAGAAAGCAGGCACACTAATATACTGTTAGTAGACTTATAAACTGGTCTAACCATTCCAGAAATCAATTTTTAATTAAGCCTCGGATGATATCAAATTTTTCATTCCCTTTGATCTAGCCATCCCACTACTTTATTTATATCCAAAATAGGTCAATGACAAAAAGGTCCTCTCCATCACAGAGTTTAATGAGCATTAAAAAGTGTACTTTTTGCAAGGCAATGTGCAAAGGCACTGGGGTTATTCAGTTATACAAATGTATGAAAGAAAGAAGGTCAAAAGTGGTAAAACACAAAGAGCATTGACTTCACAGTCAGAGCCTCTTTGTTCAGATCATGGCTCTATTACTTACTACTTTTGAGACTTTGGATAAGTCATTTAACTGTGAATCAGTATTATCTTTTTAAAATGAGATGATTAGCCTGTATAATCTCTGAAGTCCTTTTTGGCTCTAACTCTATGATCCTATAAACATTCTCCATCCTTTCAAACTTTGTGTTTTATTAAGAGTTAGAGGAAAGAACAAAGTGCTGAGCTTCGAATAGGAAGGACTTGAATGCTGGTTCTACCACTTACTACCTGTGTAACTTTGGATAAACTACTATCTGAAAAAGCTTCTTCTACTGAAATAATTAGCTCATTTTTAAGCTCCTTGATTTATTCAGTTTTGTTCAATTTCTTCAGGGCTTAACCAAGTTCTTGATAAAATCAGAATCTATTTCCTATAATACTTAGCTGCAACATTTTTGATTCAAGGACACATAAAAGACCTTTCCAAGTTCAATTAAAATTTATTTATTTATCAAAGTAAGGACTTTTAAATGGGTTGGAATCATCAGTGGATTCCCTATCCTTTCATAAGCATTGGGTATAAGATTTAAATCAACATCTTAGCTTGAGCAGATGAATGGCACTGTGGTTGGAGTATGAGGCCTGGAGTCAGGAAGGTGGTTCTTCCTGAATTCAATAGCTGTGTGATCCTTGGCTAGTCATTTAAACCTGTTTGCCTCATTTTCCTCATCTGTAAAATGAGTGGGGGAAGGAAATGGTAAACAATTCTAGTATCTCTGCCAAGAAAAACCCCAAATGATGTAATGAAGAATTGAACACTTCCTATATTGATTTACTTATTCAGTGTCATACCAAACTATCTGAAAATTGTCTCATAGCCCTAGAAGAAATAATAAAATTCTTCTGGAAGAACAAAAGATCTAGAACATCATTGAAATTATTGAAATATATGTAAAATCTGAATCATATAACCTGCCTTCTTAAGGAGCAGGAAGGGGTGAGAAGGAGAGAACATGGACTTCAAAATATTAGAGTGAATATTTTAAAAATTCTATTGACATGTAATGCGAAAAACATATTATAATAAAAAAGAGTTGGACACGACTGAATGACAACCTCTAACTGTGGAATAAATGTATTTTCTATTGCCCTATGGAACAGATGCAGAACTAAACAAGCAGAACTGATCGAATATCTTAAGTAGTATTTATATTTTTAATGCAAAGTGATTTAAAAATACTATCTAATTTAATGTTCTCAACCACATTTTCATTTTACAGAAGAGAAAACATAAACTAAGAGAGTTGAAATAACTTGTGGATCATGACAAGCTAGTAAATATCTAAGGTTATATTCTGAGTGACTTAAAAACTCTATGCAGCTATATCATCACTAAAATAATGGAAACAAAATAATATGAACATCAAACCAAATTGGGATTAATTACAATAACCAACTTATTCCTACAGAGGAAAAAAGAAAGAAACCTATTTCCCTTCTCTTGACAGTGAAGAAGGCTATTACTACATATTGTACTTGTTAATTTTTCTTTTTATTTATTTAATTCTGAAAGAGGGAGATGAATGCCCCCAAACTAGTTTTATTGAAACTTTGGCAACTCACATAATTTTTCCTTTCTGAATTTGGATATTATGCCACTTGGTGCATCACTTTATATGGTTCCTTTTATCAATATGACATTTCCTTCCTTATCATTTTTAATTAGGTCAGTTTCCACTTTCAATTTGTTTGAGATCATAATTGCTAACCTTATTTCTTTAATTTTAGCTTCAACATAGTAGATTTTGCTCTAGTTCTTTATTCTGTATATATCTCCCTGTTTTAAATGAGTTTCTTATAGACAGAACATTGTGGATACTATTCCTCTCCAACATAGTGACTGTATTGGTTTGACTTCCTTCATATTTCTATTATTACAATAGAGGACTCATGGGAACAAAAACTCTTTCCAAAAAAGCATAATTAAAAGTTATCAATTTGAAAAAAATATACTATATGACTATTATAAATGTTTCAATAAGAGTTTTCTTATTTAATGATGCTTTCCATCAAGGAAAGAATGAAAAAGATCATTGAAGATGAGGAAGTTTCCTTTTTATCCTTAGGTCTAAAATGCTTTACTTTTCCAGATCTATTGAACTCCGCAGGGTTTGCTTTGTCATATCTCTAGGGATTTAAATGTTATATTCCTCTGAATAATCAAAAGGTGCATTTCTAGCACTATACTTGTTATCCCCCCAAAATCTCACTTGGGCCTCTGCTAGCAAATTACTTGCTAGGAACCACTCTTCAGCTATAGTACTTCAGGATTATGTACACTTGATTCATCTAGTCTTTTGCTATTTTTGTGACAAGAGACATAGGTTTTAATTTTTTCATTATATTTTTACTTCTTCATTTTTGAATATTTATCATTCTTTCCTGACCCCAGCAAACTCTCCTTTTTAAACTTAGAATGAAAAAGAAAATAGAGTCAGTCTGTAAAAGCAAACAAGAAATCAGTATATGTAATATTTTACACCTAAAGTCTGTTTCTGCAAAGAGGAGGGGGCAGGATATTTTCTTAACTTTTCTCTATTGTCAGATTCAGATACTTCAATTATATTGTATTGAGGGGGCTAGTCCAATTTAATTTATTTTTTCCCTTTCTGTTGTACTCATTGTATAATATTTTTTTCTCCAAAGTGCTATTTCACTGTATTTCATATAAGTCTTATTATATGTGTCTCCTTCATTGTTGTCATTTCTGAGTACATGACAATACTCTTGTTCACACACCATATAGTATTTAACCATTACAAAGAATTGACTCTTCTTTGTTTCCACTTCTGTGCGACCACCAAAGTGATAATTATAATGAAAAGAATATAAAATGATGATAATAATAACAATAATGAATAGTAATAATAATAGCAGTAATGATTTGGTTTATACAATGCTTCTATATATAACTTATCACATTTATTCTATGAAAAAGTTCTTTAGTAGGGAACCTTTCCAACTTTGCTCACTTTGGGGCTTATTAGGCCTTACATTCCATGTTTTAAAAAGTTGGCAATTTTGCATGCTTCTAGCTTCTTGAAGGAGTTGCTACGAGGACAAGTAGAAAACAGCTGTTCTCTGTAGGAGAGTTATTCCCCAAGTATATTATTATACCCTTACCTAGGAATGTCATTGCCTGTACATTTCAACTCTTTCTACAAAAGGCAACTGTCAGATGCTCCGTTCTTAAAACTTTTCCAACTTCTTAGTGAACAAAACAATTTTTCTTTAGAATGCACGTGAGACATTCATAATAGAAACTCAGAAGCCATTTCCACAATGGGGTGCCCTACATGCTCGGAAAGAAAGATATTCTATTTCTATATTTTTCATTTCTTCAGTGTTACTTTGTGACATTTTTGCTTCATCACTTAAAGACTTCTATGACAAGACTGATATTACATTATTACATGTTGTAGTTCACTCTTAAAATTGAATGGTATGTGTTAAGATGGAGATATAGGAAAATTAGTTTTGGAAAATAGGACCAAATTTGAAGGGACATCAACCACCACGTAGTCCAATCGGTACAGAAATCACCCATATAAACCTACTCAACAACTTGTCATCTAGTGTTGGCAGGAAGGCTTCCTGTGACGGGGACCTCACCACCTCCTAAAGGCAGCCAATTCTACCCTTGGGGTGTTTTAATTATTAAAAAGTTTCTCTTTATAGAAAGCCTAAATCTACCCTTTTATAGCAACTTCTATCTATCCATTGTTCCAAGTCCTGCCCTTTGGAGAAAAGAACAAGCGCAATTCATCCCCTACTCAGAAAGCAATTTAACTATTTGAATCTAGCTATGCTATCCACCCATGTTATCATCTCTAGGATAAATGTCTCCAGAACCTTCAACTAATCCCATTATTATAAGGACTCCAAGTCCTTTGTCCAATTGGCTGACCTATTCTGTACATTCTTCTGCCTGTTAGTTCCTGTCCTAAACTGTAGTCCACATAACTTGATGTTACACTTGAGACATGTAAGATCTGATAGAGGCAGAATAGAGACCTATTACACTTCTAGTCCTGGGTACTATGGTCTTAATGCAGACTGCATTTTCCCCACCATCAAATTAGTTATTCGGGGAGCTTCCTTACAGCAGTACTCAGCTATAAACACAGGCACCCCTAATCTGTATTTGTCGCTGTTACTTTCTTTAATATGTAAGTCAATTATAGTAAGTCTTAAATAGAGCAGCATAATGAGAAAATGCTTTCCATAATTAAAAGGGGGAAAAAACTGGAGGAACTTCCTGCCAACATAAACTCTGTTTTTGTGTAACATACTCTGTAGTCCTTTTCTGATTTTTGTATTTTTACTCTCACCAAATAAAGGTTTTTATAGATTTCCCTTAGAGTGGGCTCATTTTTCCCTTTTAAATGATGACACCATTTTGAAACTGAAAACTACTTCCAACTCATTTGAAAAATATCAGTTTGAGACTCCTCTTACCTAAAAAATTCCATAATCAAACATACTTTCCATCATTTCCTAGGCATGAGACTTTCACAGGCTTTGAAATTAGTCATCTTCCTTAATATTTTAAAATAATGATAATAATAATAAGGAAAGAAAGAAACGAAGAGAAAAACCTTCTAAATTATGTTGACATTAAAGAGGAACAAGAGGAAAGAGGCATTGGCAAAGATATTTCCTTTTTCCTAGTAGAGGTTAGATCTTGCTTTCCTTTTAGTGATGGTTAAAGATGTAAAACATGATTATAAAGAGAAACTTCAATTATATGGTTATTATTATTGCTGTTCAGTTGTGCCATGTCTGAATATTCATGACCTCATCTGGAGTTTTATTGGCAAAGATAATGGAGTGGTTTGCCATTTCCTTTTCCAGCTCATTTTATAAATGAGGAAATAGAGGCAACCAAGGTTAAGTGATTTGTTTTGCATTATATAGCTAACAAGTGTATTGGACCAGATTTGAACTCAGGTAGATGAGCCTTCTGACTCCAGGCCTGGCATTCTATCCTCTTTGCTACTTATAGCTGCCCTCCACTATTAACCTAGCTCAACATTATGAGTTTAGCCTGCTTCAATGTATCCTATAAATAGTAAACTGCAAGCCACTGAAAAATATTTTTAAAGAAAAATAAAAACAAAAAAGGAAACCATTATTAGAAACAGTTTGCACTCCAAGTGTTCAATACAGCAGAGAACATTCAGAATTACATGGTTTGGAGGTAGAAGAGCAATAACCCAAGTTTAAATTCTATTGTCTTATATATTTCAAATCACATTCCATTTGAAAGAACAGACTAGTTATTTCCAAGATGTCTCAGTGAAAGCCTATTACAGCCAGAGGAAAATGGGACTTGGTGCCTTAGCAGATTAGCCACAGGCTTTTTGCTTTTCTGACTGCTATTCAAATCTGACTTTACCCACCTTGACAGTCATTCTTTCTGACACCTTTAAGAGGTTTCAGTAAATGGTGTACTACCTGCAGTTTCCTTTCACTTGGGATTCTGTGCTCTAAGGCTAATCTCGACCAAAGGGACTTGGTGAAAATATAATATTTTGCAGCCATAAAAATATTTTCGCTTTGGTTTTCCCCAACTACAACATAACATGATGTTAAGAATTTCAAGGGAATAAGAACAGGATGGAGAAGAATAGAAGTGGAAGGAATTAGAGGAATTGAGAACCAGAGATGGATCAAAAATATTCATATTTAACAAAAATTAATTCTTTATTTAAAGAAAAAATATCATCCCCTCCAAATATTTGTTTTATTTCTAAATTTCAATTAATGTTTAACAGAAATAGGACTTGCACTAGAGAAGGCTTTTCTTTATAATAGATATAGGGATTCCCCAATTCCTTTTTTCTTTTCATTATAACCCTATAAAAATCTATGCTCTGGACATTTCCATCTACACTGTTAATAAACTGTGTCAGTCAGATAGAGGTAACAAGAATGAAGAAGATAGAAAATTTGCAATCAGAATTACACCTTAAGATTCCTTGTTTCCTGATTCAAGTACATGGATACTGAAAATCTAAAGCCCTGTGTGAATGGTGAGGTGGGTATTGGTAGTGAGGAAAGATACTCCATCATGCAGAGTATATCTAGGTGCTCTTGTTTAGAGAGCAGACAGAAAGAGGCAGTGGCTCTGGAGACAACAGACTTGGGTTCAAATTCTACTTCTTATACTTATCTGTGTGGCCATTCATTCAAACTTCATGGGCCTCAATCTCCCCAACTGTAAAATAATAGTATTGGATTAAATGGTCTATTGAGTCCTGTCAACTCTAAATCAATATTCCTTTGACTTCACTTTGGAAAAATCCCATTGAGAGAAGGAAAACTAACCCCAAAGTGCGTACTTTTAGATACCATGGCTACAGAAAAGGGTCATGTGAAAATCCATCTTTACAAATCAGATCAATTCACACCTATCTTTAATAATTTATGCAGAAGATAGCTTAAAAGCAAATGATATGTAAAACATGTTTTCAGGATCCCTTCTAGTTTTAAGATTATATATATATATATATATATGCATATATATGAAAAAGTACCAAACATTTTTAAAGAACAATTTTATATGCAAATATATTCTCACCCTCTTCTTAGTTAAAACATTTTCTTTGAGCCCTAGAAAACAACCCATAAGTGGAATAGTATATGTAACAAAATAAATGGTTAAACAAATTAGTATTTAAAAAGTAAAAACAATAGCAAAAAACAATAATGTAAACATATATCTAATCATCAGTTGCCAATATTATGTTAGAAATATTATATAGATAGCTAGTCATTTTGCTTTACTTATCCAAAGAAATGCTCTGATTCGCTTCAAGGAAATAAATTATTTTGTTAAAGTCAAGAGAGAAAAAAAAATACTCAAAACAATCACAAGAACCAGAGAATTTCAAAATTGGAAGACATTTTAAAGGTAAATTGATCCAACCCACTCATTTAATATATGAGATGTCAAACATTCAATTTAATAGAAGTTCAACTGTTAAGTGGGAATCCATAGAGTAATTTACTAAGTGTAACAAAGCAGAGAATTGGGGCTTGAACTCATGTCTCTCAACTGCCAATCTAGTGTTCTTCTTAATATATAACACTGATTGAAATGTCTGATGTTTCACCAAGCACTTTAACACTCAATGAGTAAATTACCAAGGAACATACTTCCTTCAGCATTTTCACTGAGAAGTAGATAAGACTGCATATCACAAAGGAAGGCTAAGTTTATTTTCACTGAAGAAACAAAGTATTTCTATTATTTTTCACCCTTTACATAAAGCAGGTAAATATTTTTATTTAACATGCCTATTAGTACCATGCTTACAATTTATCATTATTGTGCTCATTTTTACAGCTCATTCTACATATGATAAGTGTAAATAATGAATCTCCTGAAATGGAGGCATTATTTGAATTTATAATGTATAGGGCTAGAATCAATGACAGTATTTTATACAATTTAAAATTTCAAATAATGGTAACTTGAGGCTTTCAACCTCTTTAGGGGATGCTTGATTTGTGCTAATTAAGACATAGCTATATAATCAATATTAATATAGGGACTAGACTTGTGATTTCATTGACATAGTGAACTTCCAAATAAGGAAATTCCCTCAATCAATATAGACCAGTATGTTTGTGTCTAACATTATGAGAAGATTATGTGCATCACTGAGAAATGAAGTGATTTGTCTTGGGCCACACAGACAATAGGTGCAAGGTGAGCATGGGGAAGTTGTACTCAGGTCTTTAGATTTTGAGGCCAGCCCTCTATCTATAATGCTACGTTATCTTGATGCATGTATAGGTATGTGAATGTGACTCTTCCCCAAAACCAATCTAGCTTTATTTGCATGATGTCTTCTAACTTATTACTTAAAGTGCATAATGTTGTGCTGAGCATAAAACTGTGAGCTTCCAGAGAACATGGATTGTTTTTGCCTTTCTTTCTATCCCTAGAATTCAGCATAGTCTGATAAATAATAAGTACTTACTGAATTCTTGTTGAATGAATTATGGAGGCTCTGAATCCATATGGATATAGATATTTCATAATGTATGGATACTGCATAGATCCTAGTCAACAGAGCTATAAAGACATTTCATGGTGTGGTATAATATGAAGAACATTGGGCTTAAAATTTCTAGGTCTGTACTCATAAAACAGATCTGGCAATTCTTATCTGAAGGAGACAATTCAGATGTCTTCAAAATAATGTTTTTCTAGTTTTAAATCTCTGATTCTACCTCACTCAATCTTTCTGAGGCTCAAGTCCCACATCTAAAAATATGGATAATTATATTTGAAACACTCATCTTACTGTGCTGTTATGAAGATTAAGGACCAGATAAATGTGTTGTTTTAAGTTGTTGTTAACAAACAGCAACAACAATAATACTAAAAAATATATTAGATCCTCATCTATTGGACAAGAGAGAGACTGGGAAATATCAAAGGGTTCAGGATTAAAGAGTTCAGTTTTATGTTTCTTTTTGGAAATTTTGTTACACATATTTTCAATTGTGTTGAAACCAGTGCCTAAACACTAGTATGTTGGTAACAAGCATCTTGAAAGTTATACGTGCTTTAAATGATAAAGCTTCAATAATCAGAAATCTTATTCGTGTGGGGATCATAACCTCCCTATATCTTGGTAGGTACAAGTAATTAGTGCCATGAATTGAGTACTCTGACTGGAGTTGGGGAGACTAGAATTCAAATCTGGCTTCAATACATACGAGGTGTGAGACCTAGGTCACCTCATGAAGCCTCTATTTGCCCCAGTGTTCTCAACTGTAAATGGGGATAATAATAACACCTGCCTCTCAAAATTGTTATGAAGATAAAATGGGCTAATTAAGAAGCACTTTACACATCTTAAAGTAGTATATAAAATCATTTGATTCTCATTTAATAATATAATTTATTTTATAATTGCTAATGTCAAAAAAGTCACCCTGATCTCATTAGTTATGAGCCTTTCCATTCTAGGCTAGGAGGACTTCTGACAAAAGAAATTTAAAATGGCTAAAACTGAACCTGTACTCAATGCTTTCCCACCTTCTAAAGACCTAGCAAAATTAAAGATCCATTGAAATAACCATTAAGAATCCATAACCCTGAGCCATCAGAGAATGATATTAGAGAAACAATCCACCAAAATTTTTGAAAATTCTGATATTTTTTAAAACATATAAATTCCTGAAAAGTGTGGGTATTTTTATAACACTTTGGGAAAGGATTGTGGGTAAAAAAAAAAAACAGCTGTAAATGGACACCTGTTTCCTGGAGAGAAAAATGTTCCCAACTAACAGCCAAGTTTTGGGGTCATTAAACAACTTAAATGTTCTCAATGATTTAGAGCAGGTAAGACAATATAATCCATACTATTGTATCATTCACTGACCAGTTAAACTGTAGCTTTGAGGGACTGTAACAGTAAAGGTTAAGGGTTCTTAAAATAAAACATTTTCTTGTACAAGAAACAAACAATGAAGAAAAATGGAGATGAGAGATGGTAATGAAAGGGTAATCAATTCAAAACACAATTGGCTTAATTATTTATTAACAAAATGAAAATAAAAAATAAGGTGAATTCAAGCTTTTCTTCAAACTAGCAATTCAAGAATATACAAAAACATATAGGCATAATTCTAGAAAATATTACAAATATTGATCCAGAATATTCAAAATGAATAATGAAGGCAAGTATTTATGCATATAATATGGTGAAATAGAACTTATGAAAACTGAATGTTTCTTTACTTATTGACTTCCCTCCTTACATTAATGTTGTATATGTGGTTGCATCATCTCCTGTAGCATGATGTAATCTGATGCAAGTATCATTTTCTATTATCTTCTTGAAGATACTTCAGGGAGTATTGTTTTCAGGGAAAGATGGCAACATCTGATTGATGAGTCAGCCATTTCTATGTCCTAATATTTAAAATTGGTAGCAGCTCATTCAACAGGCTTTATCCATACAAACTTTTTTTTTTCCATTGGATCAAGGCAATCTTTAGAACCAAAGAAACCATTGCTTTCAAGGAAAAGCCTAGTTGAATTCAGCTTTATCATTTTCATAGCTAGCCATTGCCAATTAAAGATGCACACAAAGCAAATTAGTATTTTAAAATACACACAGAGAAACACACACACATGCATCCAAATGTCTGAATCCCTTAGAAAATGTTCTAGCTTTTCTGAGACCTCAGTAAGCAAAACATAATAAGAGTAAGGAGGAATGATTATTCCAGTCTAGTCTGATCAGTAATAAGGACATCTGTAAAGGTTTCTTTTCTTCAGGGACAAGCATTATCTGAATAAAATCCAGACTCATTTGTTGAGAAAAACTGCAACTTGAGATGTCTATTTTGGTATGAAAGCAGGTTTTTCTTTTCAAACATAAGCGACTATTTCTTTTGCAGAGTGGAATTTAATACTGATGACTGGATTTGAAATAAAGTATACTTAGAGAGAAAGAGAGCCCTAATAGCCCACATCAAAAGACCACTTAAAATTATTTCACTTGTAAAGCAATGCACCCATCTTACTTACTGGCATAATTGTCTTACTGTCATTGTAGGTCTAGTACTGGGAGAATTGGGAGTTAAAAATTCACTTTTTTCCAATCAAAATTTTTTTTGTAGAAATCAGGCAAGAGTGAAATCATGCCTGTAAATATGGTATTTCTTTGAATTGCACAAACTATAAAGCTACACTGTTTTAGTTTTTTTGTGTGTAAATCCCTTGAAAATATCCAAAGATACAATGACATTGTTTTAGAAGCTCTGAAATATATCTATTTGGAGAAATTCTTGTTTTTATTGATTTGGAAATAAAAATATACCACTAATTTAAAGAGAAGCAAAATCCAGCATTAAAACTTTTTAGTAAATGATTTATACCATGGTTGTCATTTTCATCTATACCAATTTTTTTTGGGGGGGGGAAATTGTCAATATCTTTTGTTTTTTATTCCACAATCATTTCTCAATATTCCTAGCTTCTCAATAACCAATGAACTCTGATTTATTTATTTTTTTAACCCTTAACTTCCATCTTTGAGTCAATACTGTGTATTGGCTCCATGGCAGAAGAGTGGTAAGGACTAGCCAATGCGGGTCAAGTGACTTGCCCAGGGTCACACAGCTGGGAAGTGTCTGAAGCCAGATTTGAACCTAGGACCTCCTGTCTCTAGGACTGGCTCTCAATCCACTGAGCTACCTAGCTGCCCCCTTGAACCCTGATTTATAAAAGAAAATATAAGAATAATTGGCCAATGAAGTAACTAGTTCTAAAAGAAGGTCCTGTTTTTGACATGTCTTTTTTCCCCACCTCTTTACTGATGGAGGGAAGAATATTGCATTATCTGTTCTTCAATTAATTTTCAGATCAAACATCCTCATTCATTAGTTGTTCTGGGACACAATTGCTTGTGCTTAACATATTTTTTTCTATTCTAAATTCCTGGAGCAGAGGTGGCACAGTGGAGAGAATGCTGTTTAGCATCAGAAAGACTAGTTCAAATATAGCTTCAGATACTTATTAGCTGTGTAACCCTACATAAGTTATTTTATCCTGTTTGCCTCAATTTTTTCATTTGTAAAATAACCAGGAAAGGGAAATAGCAAACCACACCAGTATTTTCACCAATAACTTCAAATGAGGTCATGAAAGATTAGACATGCCAGAAAAACAAAAATAATTTTAAATTTCAAGAGAAATTAGTCAGAGGTAAAGAAGCCTTCTCTTCTTCCTCCTTATTCACCTTTCTCTTGATTTCCTTTGTAAGACTGCTTGATTCTGAGATGTTTACTCAGAATTTGGGTAACCAATTAACTCTTCCCTTCTAAAGTGGATATGACAATAACAATAATATTATAATTAATATTCATATGGTGCTTGAATGAATGCAAAGTACTTTAAATATATTTTCTCATTTGATCCTTTCAATAACCCTGTGAGGTCAAAGTTATCATTAGGAAATTGAAGCTGAGAAAAATTAAATGATTTCCCCATGATCACACAGCTATTCTGTTAAATAATCCAAATTCAGCATTCTTTCCACTATGGGACCTGGGTGAATGTTTATGAAGCCACAGTACACCTCTTGGAAAATAGAAAATAACAACTACAATAATAAAGGAATCTGAATTGTTACATGAAGTTAAAATATTGTGAAGATAGGCTGAAAACATGGATGTTCAATGACTCCATATTGCCATGGGTGCCTTTTTTCAAAATGTCCATGTTGATAAAATCAGATTAATGGAAATATTAATCAGTAAATCAATGAATGAACAAATGTCTGGTTATTGCTTACTATTTAAATAACAATTACTAAATAAATAAAAGAAGTCACCCCCCCAAAGAGGTGGCAGGTATATTATATACACACATATATGCATCGATGTATATATATCTATATAATAGAATTCTTCATTTTAAAACTAGCATTTACCTCTCAAGTTTGTTATAAAGATAAAATGAGTTAATATTCATAAATTGCTTTGCAAACCTTAAAGAGTTATGTAAATGTTGTTACATTACTACTATCAACATATTAATAGTATATTAGTCATATTAGTATATTAATATATTAGAAGTCTTGAGTTTAAATCCAATCTCAGACATGTAAGTATGATTATGGGTAAGTCACTTAACTTCTATTTGCCTCAGTTTTTCAGAATTATCATGAAGATCAAATAAGATAATAATTGTGATGACCTTAGCACAGTGTGATACATAGTAAATGCTAATGTTAATTAATATTAATATTGTTATCCCTTTGCCTATCTCATATACCTGTGAACTTCAGCTTGTGGCATTATTCCTATCTGAATTCTCATCTTGACTTTTCATAAAATTATATTCAAGAGGTCTAAGAAACCTACATGTTTACTTAATCCAACCATCTAATTTTACTGATAAGGAAACTGTCTCATAGAGACAAGAACAGTTTTGGCAAAACTTTTAGAGACTGAGTGCCGCAACTGCAACCCTCACACTGCACATCAACCCCTCTCCCTTCCCCAGAAGGGAAAGAAGGAAGTGCTCTAATCGAAGAGGGGTGGTGATGGGAGAAATGTCCTCTGGTGTTTGGAGAGGGGGAGGGGAGCAGCCTCCTCTGGCACATGTGCCATAAGTTTGCCAACATGGGACTGGAACCTAAAAGTCAATCTGTTATTTGAAGCAAATGTAGGAATAGAACCCTGACTCTTTTATGCTAAATCCAGGGATGGCTTCATGACTAATAATTTAATTTTTACTTTATTTTGTTCATTTGTGTGGGAAATCAGATTCAAAAGGACTACTATAATCTCTATGTAATTTGAACCATAGTATTTAGTAAGTAGCCTGTAGCTAATCAAAGACATTTGCATAAACATTTTAATTGTGGAATAAAATGAGGTTATTACTATGTGACAACAAAGTAAATGGAGGGGTGTGGCTATAATAATAAATTGATTGTTTGCTTCTAAGGTAAGCAAACCTGTTCTATTTCCTTTACATGCCATCTTTGTACTCACTGGTTTGAAACCATTCCTCTCCCTGTTTTGAAACCTGGTACCTAGTTTTTGATTTTGAAATCATCTTCTTTATCCTTTGTTAATAGCCTAGCAGTTGGCCATGGACCACACTTCAGATCAGGAAAAGGCAAGTGCCTCAAGATATTCTAGAAAAGTAATTCCCTGGGCACAACTATTCAGATGTACAGGTTGTAGAATGTTTGGCAGAATCATTGGGAAAGGTAAAAAGAGATTCTTCTTAGTGTTGAGGGAAATAAGCCAAGTCTTTCCCAAGCTAGAGACACTGGGAAGAGATGAGCTCACTCAGAGGATAAGCGAATGAAGATTGTTTAATACAAAGAAAAGCAAAGTCTATAAAAATGGATTCTGGAAGGGCTGAAATACCAATAAGTTTGACAAAGAGGCCAAGAATTAATCTAGTTTAGGCAGTTTCTGTATGCATAAATAAAAAGAAGGGGCTGAGCTAGACTAAGAAGTGGAATTTAGGAAGAGAAAGGTCATGTTTTCTGTACATATTCATTGAAAAGGGGATTAAACTAAAAAGACATATATTAACACTATTTTGCTCTTTAAAAGAATATTATCCCTCCTTTCAACAATTGCAGTTATTTCAAGAGAAAAAATATTTTCAAAACTCCTGTAAAGTAGATATTGTATTATTTTGGGGGAGGCAAAAGAAAATTAAAGGATTTTGTAGTCTTGAAAGCTGTGTATATGGGATTAATCAGTCAATTGATTAACAAAGCAATTGTTTAATCAAGAAGCATTAATTTTCTATTATGTACCATGCTAGGAACTAATGAGTCAAAGATCAGAAATGACATAATCACACAATAAGACTCTAATATTTTAATGTGGTTATCAACAAACACATATTTAAGTAAATAAAGAGAAAATACAAATGAAAAATTAAGCAGTGTAATATAAGATAATTTCAAAAGGAATGCTGGTAACAGAAAGAATCAAGAAAGATGCCATGAGAGAACTTTGTGTTATATCTTAAAGAGAGAATTTCTAATAAGAAGAGTTAAGAGGGGACTATATTCAAAGCAGTACAAAGGCCTGGTGATGGGAGATGGAGTAATACATAAAAAATATAGACAATGAAGGTAGCAGTAAGAAATATTAAGATATATCAAAGTTTATGTTGAGTTGTGAGACTCTTTTTTAGAAAAAATAAAATTATAAAATATATTAAAAGAATACCTATTATATTAAAATAAAGATGTATTTTTCTGATTCAAGGTCACTGGTCCCCAGAAATTTATTTATCCACTGATACTCAGGGGTCAGTGGACCCCAGTTTAAATGAATGTTCCTCTGATTTTTTTTTCAAGAAGGATTTGGACTAGATGACTACTTGGATCTCTTTTAATTCTGAAAGTCAATGTAGTCCATCACTTGTCTTACTTGTCTTTATTTCTCCATCTTCCAAAATTGATGTTTTTTTAGGAGGTTTATCTTGTAAACAATTGAAAAAAATGCATGACATTTCCTCAGAAAGATTTTAGATAGCATTCATTTTAATATGATAGGTCCTACTCATGGAACCACATACTTTTAGCTGAAAAAAATGCTTAGAAACCACTTAGCTCAATCTCTTCATTGTTCAACTGAGAGAATTCCAGATAAAATGACTTGGACCCATAAATTAAGTGTGAGTGCATTTAATAAAAGAGTAGAATATAAGTCAGAGGCCCTTCTGTGCAAATTCTGTACAGTCTTTTGGTTTGTAGATTGGGGGGAAAGACTCTATATTATGGCTAGAGCTCTTAAATAGTTAGGAGAGGTGATCCTAGAGAAGACACAACTTCTCTTGTCCTCATCTGTAGATAGATAAATAGATAGCCAGACAGACAGATAGGCAGATAGATAGATAGATAGATAGATAGATAGATAGATAGATGGATGGATGGATGGATAGATAGATGGATAGATAGATAAAAGAGCATTCCTTAAGCCTTTACAATATGTTAGGGTCTGTGATAATGCTGGGGGTATGTATAAATGCAAACAAGGTTATTATTTTCTCAAGATGCTTACATTTTAACATAGAAAGAAAAAAAACACACATAGAGGAGAATATGAAAGAGGCTAGGTGGTGTGCATGTTAGACTGCAGTAGATGCTCAATGGCCTTGTTGCCAGCTGGATAATGAAAAAACAAACAAACTCAACAACAAAATAAAACAACTTCTGTATCAGAGATGTGGGGGATCTATGAGTAAATAATGAGGGACTTGGATTCAATGATCTCTACTGAGGACTACAGCCAAGTTTCCCAATTCTTAGTTCAGGGCTCCCTTCACATACAACACTGGTATTAGAGGAAAAAATATTCTAGGAATTCTATATTTCAGAGAGCGTGAAACCATATGCACCTATATGAGAGAGATTTTGTATCAATAGGCAGAAGGAGGACTATGACATTTGCTCTTAACAACATAAGATTCAGTGAGGTACTTTTTAAAGAGGTTTTCCGTATTGTAGTAATGCATATATTTTATAGCATCTACCTTCTGAATTCTTCTAACAACAATGAGAAAATCATAAGTGTTAGGGGTTTCTTACGATGATTCCCTAAACCCTAAAAATAATAGACAGATCTTTTGTCCTTTTAATATGAGAGTTAAATGGCAATAACATTGTAATGACTTTAGATCTGTACTACTTCCACTTAAAGGTCTTCAAAATACTTTCAAATATGTTAATTTATTTGGTGTTATATGGTATGTATATGTGTTTAAATTTTCTTGAACTACAGAGCCAATCTACTTCAAAGCCATCTGGTAGAAGTGGAACTAGATATACAACTTGAGCACAAGCAGAAGAAAGGGAGAGATAAAAGAAGCTTCTGTATTTTCACACTTAGGGCTTCATGATATTGGGGCACAGTTTTTTTAAAGACCAGACTGTCGATGGGTGTAATAATCAGAAGGTTTTATATAAAATATTCTTACATGAAAAAAAATAAAATAAGAAAAAGTCACTGTCTTTCAACTGGAGCCCCATAACCCATAGTCTCTAAGAGGCAGAAACTACTTTTTATTAGAAATGAAATGGCAATTGATAAATTTGCTCATTCCTCAGTTTGGGGATTAATGTGCGACATTACAGAAACAGCTTTACTGCTCCACAGGCATAACTTGATTGAGTTGAATTGTATGGATAATACGATTCTCACAATGAACCAAATTGTGTTCTCTGGAGACATAGAGACTATATTCAGTAGAACTTTAATGGATCATGGTTGGTTCATTAGGTAAGCTACTATCATTAACCATAATTTTGACATGTCAAGACCCTTATCTTACTTCTGATCACTAGTAATATAATATAAAAGGTATGCAACTATACTACAATGAATTCTAAAGTCATGGTCAGAGAATCAGAGAATCTCAAACTGGGTAGGTTTCCAAGAAGTCATCCAGTCTACCTAGATGTTGAAGTTGGAGTCAAGGAAGACCTGAGTTAAATCCCATCCTCAAACACTTTCTAGCTATATGTGACCCTGGTCAAATCATTTGACATTTGACTGCCCACATTTCCTCAAATCCTATTTGAGGGTTTAAAAAATAGCACTTACCTCCTAGGATTGTTTTGAGAATCAAATCAAATAAGTGAAAAGCATTTTATAAACTTTAAGTCACTATATAGGTATTGTTATCATTTCTAACTTATTAATTATTAATAATATCACTATTTTCATGCTGCAATATTGTAATTTTGTTCTTAGTAGAAATATATCAATTTCTGGCATGTTATAATGAGGATAACTGCAACAACAATACTGTTAGCCAATAATAAAGAGAAATTACCTTTGATTTTTCCAAGTAGGTCATTGAAGACATTACTTGAAGAAAACTAATAAAGAAATCACTATTTCCTGAAGCAATTCCTTCCACTTTTACATAAAGCTAACTGATAAAAATATTTTCTTAAATGGAGTTAAAATGTGACTTCCAGATAATTCTATCCATTTTTCCTATTTCCCTCCTCAAAGTTGCTACCCCTTCTCAGTGACAACCCTAACTAGCATTACCTTTTTCTTCTTATTCTCAATCATGTTTTCCACATAACGATATTTGAATAAAATACAATTTTTCAAATGAAGTTTTTGTGACCATAAAGGTTTCATCTATGAAATATCAATTATTATGAGAGAAGTAGATAGTATCTTGCCACACATTGAAATTGTGGTTAATAACTGCATTAGGTGTGATTTATACTGTAGTTGAAATGTAGTCAATATGAAATAAAATGTATTTTCAGCCTTTTCACTCATGGAATGAAAATGAACTGAAATAAATTATTATGAATTATGTACTTCCAGGTATGCATTTTCTGCAGTAAAAATGATTAATGAAACATGATCAGCTGAAGGAGTGGTAATTTTCTTAAGATAATCAACCAAGCCGGAGAGTTAAAAAGTCCCTAATAAAGCCAAGTGATAATGGGTTTGGATACAAGGTGAACTTTTTCTCATTCATGGCCCCTACCTTCTTATAAGTTTCATTTCCAAGTCTCTGAAGTTTGCCTTTCAAGTTTGGAAGCTGTTTACCCTCATATAAGCCTCATTTCAAACAGAGACTCACACCCTTACAGATCATGTGCATTCTTCAGCAGTGGGAGCAAAAACAATCTCAGTGGGAAATACTGAAGTTGCTTTATTAAATATGAGATTAGGGTTTAAATATCAGCAGAGGTTACCATACACAGAAATCTGGAGCCAATTCCTGCCACTCTGGAGAAAAAAAGCAATCAACTACAAATACTGTCTCTGCAGACAAAATTTGGTTACGAGTCACCACATCTGGTCTTTTCAGGTCCAGTGGGAAGAGTGAACAGAGTTATTTCCCTTGATATAATTCTCATCTGTTGACCGAGATGGAACACTGCTGTGCCCATCTGTTTCCCCAAACCATTGGCATAGGGGAATATAGTCCCTCTAAGGACAGGTGAGAAGCTCTGCTCTTTTATGTCTGTTTCTAATGTCACCAATTGCTTTGCCACTCCTCCCAGGGAAGTCAGGCATGCGTAACAAAATTTAATGTTATGCTTTTACTTTTCATCATGGTTTTTCCAGCAGGTGTATTAGAAACATGGCTCCCCCAAGATGACACTCTACTATGACACGTCAGACACGGAGTTCTCCCCTCCATCCCTACCAGAAAATGATAGCAATTGAAAGTTAAAGATACTGCACCTTTGGTGCTTAGTGCCCCCATTCATGGCCTACATGGTATTAGATTTGAAATACCTGCATAGATTACTCATTGAAACCAACAAGGGATTTTTCCTCACTCACTGACATTGTCTAATTGTTCAATCATTGAAGGAAAATGGCTGAGAGGGGACAGATCAAGAACTGCGAACAAATTAAGAGAAACTTTAATGGATTAAAAACAAAAAGCTATCCCACTCTCCAGGGCAGAAATGTATTTAGGCTTATTTCCTAAAAGGTATTCTCAAGCCTATAAATTCAATTGACCAGAATGACTTTAAATAACATTTTTCTGGTCCACTGAGAGAGATGCTTTTATATGCTTCCATAATGACAGTTATCTATCAGGTAATAGGGAACTTAAGTAGTATGTGAATAGAGTTTATAAGCACATGTGGATTTTCTAAGCTAAGAGCCAGCAGGGTACATTTTCCAGGGCATTTTAACTACCTTTTGTGTCTCTCTAAACACTCAACAGATAAGAGAATTATTGCTCTAGGACAGGATCAATAATAACAAGCAAGACAGATAAAAATAATAGCCGTCTGAAATCTAGTTTATAGCAATTAATTTTGGGGGACATATTCATTTCCTAAATTCCATGATGACATTTTTTAAACTCCACAACAAGACACAATTTTTAAAAGAGTAATTCTACCATTATAGTTTGTAATGATCTGAAACTGCAGTGGAAATATAATTAAATTGCTTCTTTACAATTTCTTTTTACAAGGTAGTTTAATTGCATTTTCCCCCTAACCACAGATAATTTGCAGTTATTCTTCAGGTTTAACAAGAATTACAGCAACACTGTATTAAAAGTACTATTTACAGGCAAATTACCAGAATTTATCAATGAGGTGTTCATATTGTACTGTGATAATAATATTTATGCTCTTTTCCCACTTAATTTAATGCTATAACCAGGGGGTCAGAATTGTGTAGAGACTACTTCTATTGCCATAAATCCTTATTGCCTCTCAAATCATAACAATAATGCCCCCTGTCATATTTCCTTTCCTTTATCTTGAAACATATCTCTGCCTCAGAAACCCCATCCAGGCAAAGAATCCATAGCTTTTACTTAACATGTAGAATTGATAAATAAAAAAAAGACTTTCTTAATTTCCAAAATGGAGATTAAAAACTTCTCTTATATTTGTGTTGTGTTGGCAAATGGAAACAAACAAAAATAATAAAAGGTAAAAATTTAAATTAAAATCAACTGAATTTTCTCTCCCTGTTTGTTTCTCAATAATATCTTTATGCTTTCATCTTGGTTTCTTGAGATAATACTATCCATGTCTTTTTGCTAATATTTAACCCTGATAGAATTGAAAGAGCACTCAAAATTCAACAGTGGGAACAATTATTAAGAGTCTCAAATTAGGTATTTGACTTTTATGTCAATCTTTTCTGTCGGTGATAATAATAATGATCATGACTGATATTTATGTAGCATTATAATATTTGCAAAATGATTTAAAATTATCTAATTTTACAAAACTTATTGTCTACCACAAAGTTAAAGGAGTGTTACTACTGTTTACAACATAAAATTGATGTCTTCAAGAGGGCATTTCTTTCCCTTTCTCTTTTGTCTCTCTCTTAAATACAATTTGGTAGTGTTTTCATAACTAATATATCTCAGTACCTGGGTCAGAAAGGAAAAAAAAGTTATTTTCATGGGAATTAACTAGTTAATGAATGAAAATAAAAGCTCTCTAGTGTAGGCCTGGAAATGAAAATTGAGTTTCTAATTGGTTTTGGTGATTGGGATGATGATATTAAGATTTCTGTACAGTAGAGATGCTTATGTCAATGACCAGTGAGGCTGCATTTTCTACTCTAATATGGGAATTAATCTTAATTGAATATTAATGGCAATATAATACAGACTTCATCCAGGAGAACCCTTTCATTTTTATTTAATGCATAAGGAAATTTATCTACTTTTGTTGGCTTCCTTAAGGTTGTCCTGTTGAATAAAAAGAGAGTCAAGGTTAAAACCTCCTGAATAAATAGTTCAGGTTCGTTACACTATGATTCTGCCTCTTAATGAGAACCCATTTTTATGACTGTGTAACAAGAATTTACTTTGACTCAATTGTATCACAGACAACTCCTTACACTCTTTCTGTTTGTGTATGTGTATATATATGTGTACTATATGTATTCTGGAAATGAGAGGCTACAATTCAGGATTCTTTATTTAAATATAATCATATATTCTAAACATGTATGACTAGTTATAAGACTAATTTCATTCCAGACTACTTGATTAAGTATCTAATATGTATATGATATTATGCTGGGCATTGAGGTAAAATAGGAGAAAATAAACTATCAATTTTCAAGGAGCTTAAATTTATTTGAAGCCTTTATGAGAGGAATTTCTTTGACTTTTCATATTTGACTTAATTAGTGAATTGGATTTAAACCCTAAGTTCATACATAATTTAATGGTAACACTTATAACACCAGTTGTCATTAAAAGGTAAAATTGGTCCATGGGTATTTGATTCTTTATATTCTTTCTCCCCTGATAAAAGTGCAGAGAGAACTTCTTCTCATGACCTTCCTTTATCATTTCTAGGAGCTGGTTTAAGGATGCAATTTTCAAATATGGTCTGGCAACCTTAGGAGGGAATGTCCCCAAGACCCTTTCTGTAAAGTCAAAACAATTTTCATAATAATACCAAGATATGTTTATTTCTCCTATGCTAAATATTCATAGCTATTACCCATGTAACAAAATAGCTTTTGGGAGAGGGTTCTCTGTATATAGAGGGGATCTTGAGACCAAAAAAGTGCGAAATTCATTGGATTTTATTTTGTTCTAGTCTCTCTCCTTTCTCCTCTCTTATTATGAAGATTAAAATGGAAATCTATTACTACAGTTAGCTTGATCCCCCCCCCCCAAAATGGTATTCTCTTTATTATTAACAACTCTAAGACAGAAGGGCAGGGGATAGGCAAATGAGGTTAATTGACTTGCCCATGGTCGCACAACTAGGAAGTATCTGAGACCAGATTTGAATCTAAGACTTTCCAATTCCAGGTCTGGCTCCAAATCCACTGAGCTACATAGTTACCCTGTGATTTTTTAACATAAAAGAAATACATTCTCTTTTATTTTATCCTTATCCTTATTTTGTGGAATTTATATCACATGAAAAGTTGTGACTTTGAAAATTGTGATTTAAGAGATGACAATCTGAGGCATCATGGCATGGTAGATAGATCTCAGATTAGTGATAGCTTATAAATTCTGGGCAAATTATTTTCCTTCTATGTTTCAGTTTTCTTATTTCTAAAATTTGAGATTTGAACTCAAGATTTTGTAAGTTCACTCTCAGCTTTAAGCTGAGGACCTCATAATTATAATATTTAGTTATTACTAAATTAGTTGGATCTATGATCTCATGAGTATGGATCTTCTTTCCATTGTTGGAGATCATATTCCATATCTATTGCTATATAAATTTTGGCAATAAGAGGACTTAGGTTTAAATCCTGGCTCAGTGTTTAACTACCCCTGTGATTTTGAGGAAATCTTTCATCTTTCTGGATTTTAGCCTAATCATTTATGAAATAGAATGGCAGGCTGAGAAAGATGAGCTCTAAGGTCCCTTCAATCTTTGAAATAAGTTAAATTTAAACTCATGTTCATATGTTTTAGTTCATGTATCTTACCATAAATATTCTGAATGAAATCCATTCTATTCATTGGAGATCATTTTCTGATTCATTTTCTTTTTAATGATTAGTGGTATAGTACAAGGGTCTTGATTGTATTATCTTTCAGTCTTTAATAAGCTCAGTCCACTGTTTCTAACATTACAAGTCCTGAATGATATCTTTGTATGATAGTTTATAGACATATATACATATGTATAACATATATAATGGTTGATAGCCTATATTCACCAGCATTACATATTTCTTTGGGTAACTGTAATTTTTATTTTTATGAGATCAAGGAGTTCTTATACTTAGTAAATGATTAAATATTAAATAAAGTTATTGTCAAATTGTGGGGGAAAGTGAGAAGTATTGGGGAACTATCAAAAAAATCAAACTACAAAATATTCATAGAAAATGTATATTAAAGAATTTGCATGATGCTTTCTTTTAAGAAGCACTTCTTGAGAGTTCTTATTCTAATGAAGCCCCATTTTAGAGAATTCCAAATAAAGACATTTTCTACTTGTTTTGTTTTTCTCTTTTTACAATTTTTACATCTTACATTTCTGCCCTCCACCAATCTACTCACTAAGCAAATTAACTGGAATAAACTGAAATATGTTTCTGTTACTTTGTGGATAAAATCACATGCTAAAATGGGCTGACATTGATAAAAATGATGGAAAACAATGAACTTGCATTAGACCAAACAAAAGTCTTTTTAAAAATTCATCATGTTATACCCCAGTCACCCAATTCAGCAAGACACACAAAAAATGAGTAGGCAATAAACATTGAGGACAGCTTAAATCTGTTAATCTCATCCTTGCTATGACACTAATTAAATCTATGATTTTGCCCATTGAATGTTGATTGCAAATAAAGACTGCTGATTGCTTTTGAACAAGACACAAACTCACTGTGCCTCAGTTTCCTCAACTGGGTTAGATGACTACTAAAATTAATAACAGTTCTCCCATTATATAATTCAAAATTCTAAAACCCAGAATACAATTGCTTTCAATTGAAAAACTGATTGAGTTTATTTTTCAAAAGAAAAAAGTAATTAGATACACTGATCAGAGTTTTCAAAATCCCAAGATATTTAAAATTAAAGTTGTAGAAGGCTTCTTGAGAGGTCATTCCTTCTATTCCCAGCATTCTGGAAGAAATCCAATTCAATTTAAGTAGCATTCACTAAATGCCTGCTATGTGAAGTACACTGAAGCATCAGAGACAGTGGAGAATGTATCCTGTTTTGAGACCTTCAGGAAAATGAAAAATACTTTAGTAAATGAGCCAGCATTGACTCAGTCAGAGAATCCATTTTCCAGTCTCAGCCCTGAAGCAAAATGTGCCTGTGAAACATGGGGTAAGTAAAAAAAATTTCCTGGGACTCAGTTTCCTTATTTGCCTTATTTGGTGGAACTGGAAAGCCTCTGAAGGCTGTATTAGTTTTAGAACTATGCTTATGTGAAAATTATATTCCTCAGCAAATCACAACAATGCTTATTTTATTATATTTTTTGTTTCTAGAATTTCTTCCAAATGCATAACAGGACATATGGTTAAGCTGGTTAAATTGTCCTTCAAACGAATGAGGCAAATGAAATGATTACTGGTAGTTTTAAGATTTGACCCTAAAATAGTCACTTTGTCCATAATAGAGCTGTTCAAATGATTGTCTATCCAATCACATAACCGAGTCAGGATAAAAAATTCATTGAACCATTTCTATGAGGATTATAAAACTGAACTCCAATGAGTTATTATACTTTTTCTGTATCTCTAAAACACATATTCGTAGATATTTCAGATATAAAATCAGCTGAATATAGAATTGAATAGAAGAAATAGAGTAGTTTTTATTTTATTTTGGAAAATGTGCAATATCCTCAGTGAGCTCAAACTTCTTTCTGAAATAAAGACATAACCTTATTCCACATTTTTTTCTGATTATGCTATATAGTTATATATCAAAGAACATCATAATGTATCTCCTAAAATATTACAGGTCACTGAAAGGGCAACAGAAAGATATATGGTAAGTATAAGTAGCATGCCACATATAAACAAGGATGACTTACACTCAATAAATATATAAAAAAGATAAATAGTACAAGGGATACCATCAACTAGCCATATTAGCAGGAAAGGAAAATTGGGTCATTCATCTAATGGTAAGTAGATAAATATATACATAGAGAGATAAGTAGAAAAATAAATGATAGATGTAAAGGACATTTATTATGTACTCACTATATACATTTTACAAAGGGATAGAAATACAAACAAAAGTAAATGAAACAATCTCTCCCCTCAAAAAGTTTCTATTCTAAATTGTGGAAAGCCAGCATATATTGTGAAGTGGCAAACAGAAAAAGCTATATTTACCTTTTAAGTTACAGGGATAATAGGGGGGAGCTAATAAGACAATTGATTGGCACATCCTTTACCGGAATGGTAGAGTTTACTGGCTTACTTCTTTTGGAACTAAAGGAGAACAAGAATACCAGTAAAATGAAATAGCAGGAAAATGGCTTTTGTGCAACATGATAGATACGGTTTACTCTCAGTAATCAGGAGTACTGGACCCCAGGACTGGATCTCAATTGCCCCACTGGAGGGAAAGAGCTTTGTAGCAAAATAACCAGAAGGATGGAGTGATAATCATAGCCTAGAGATATTACAAAAAAGTTGATACTTTAGTTTAGAATTGCATTAAGTCATCTCAGAGGTCCCATTCCAGGGCTAAGCCTCTATGATTACTATGATTACATATACATACATACATACATGTATGTGTGTATATATAATATTTAAATAGAAACTCCTGTTACATATGGAAATGCTAATGTCCTCTGAAATGTCCTATCTTCTATATCATCTTCTTTTATAACATGCATTCAGAATATCTATACAAAATTTTAAAGATATAGAAGCTATCTAAGGACCATTAAATATCTCAGTATTTTTTTCTGCCACAATTTTATCCTTTCAAGATGTGAAACAGTTGAAAGGGGGCACACACAATGGTTCCTCATATACTAAGGATGGAAACTTATCTCCTCTCACCCTTAACTAATCTGAGTCCCCAGAGTTTTTACAAGTTTTTCCAAAGCTCAGATTTTAAACTAACAATCCCTACTATGGAGTGGAAATGTTTAAATGGCCACTATTTAAATCTTCAAAAGAAAAACCATGCTAAAAACCATGTAAGAAATTTCCTGTTGTGAATTTAGAGCTTTCTAGAATCTGTGTTTATTGGATCACTCCATCCTTTTTTCCCTGAACTACTGCAACGAACTGCTAATTGATATTTCTGCTTCTAGTATCTTCCATCTCCAATCCATTCAACAGAGAACTACTAAAATAGTCATTCTAACAAAAAAAAGAATAATTGCATCACTCTCCTACTCAGGAGGCCTCAGTGGCTCCTTTGTGCTTCCAGAGAGGGGAAAGAAAAACATAAACTTCTCATATGAGAAAATAAAGTCATTCTTTTAGCCCACATCTGACCAATCTTTCCAAACTTGTCTTATATTGTTCTCTTTAATGTGATGTATGTTTTAGTCAAAGTGGCCTACTTCTATTCTGAACTTGGCATTCAGGTATATGTTTCTATGGCTTTGCAAATGACTTGAAGTCTTGGTATTTATTTCTGTTCTCCTTCTTGACTGCTAGACTCCTTAGTTTCTTTTAGGTTAATCTCAGGTGTATCTCATACCTCTATCAGGATTTCTCTAGTCATTAGTATATTATTTACTTAATTTATGTAAGTGTTGTAACAACCCAAGCAAATAGAAACTTCTTGAAGGAGCGACTATTTTTTACATTTATCTTTGAATCCTCAGCATCTTCCATATTATCTTCAACAGAGTGAGCATTAAATGCATTGTCAACTGAACTGTAAATTGAATGTTGAAGTCTAGATCTTGTCTGCTGGATGACTCTCAGGAGGATTACACAAGTGACTCATAGTAACTAGGACTATTCTCTGTCTAAGACCCTGGGGGGGGGGGGAGATAACATTAGTCAGCATGAAACCTCCATTTGAGGATGCTAAAATGAAGTTGCTCCCTGAGTTCAGAGATGATCACTTTTCCTTCTTTTTGATTATCTGAATTCTATCCACTTTTCAAGACTCCATTTAAAATTTTTCTATGAATATTTCCCTAATCAGCTCGGCAACAACTGCCATAGACTGGTATGATGAGGCAGACACACTATGACATCTGAATGGGAAATAATAGTAAAGGGGAAATTTTCCTGGAAACAATGCCATTTAGCTGGCCCTGTGCAGACATTCCATAAATATTAATTACTGGGGATCGACATGTTTTACATGTAACCAGCTGCCAACCAGCTGCCAATTCTCCACCTAACTCCCTTACATGAAATGAAAAAAAGGACAAAAATTCCACTTTCAAAGTTTACTTCATTGCTCATTTGACTCTTCTTTCAAGGGTATTTGATAAGTGGGTGTGAAATAGAATGAGATAGTTACATTTGATTAAAATCTGAGCCAAATATCAATTGAGCCTTCAATATAGCTCAAAATCTGATGGAAAAAGTACTTGAAAGCAAGAATTTTTAAAATTCTTAAAAGACAGGGTCTACTGTTGCTATATCTCTGTGGATTCTGTCTCTCATAGATGACTGTCAATTGGAAGAGTTTCCAGTCTTTTCATTTGTAGGGCTTACCTGTCCTGGATAATCTGCTAATTTAAATTTATTTCCTGAATAAAGCTACTCTGTAAAGCTGATTTAGGTTCTCAGAAACTAAGATGGGCTTGGTTTAATGTCAAATCTGTTCTTTGATCACCAGCTGAGCTGCCTGACTTGAATAAAAAAATCCACAGATTTTTTAAGACATTTGAAGTGGCCACCTGGCCTCTGTGTTTTTTGTTTTGTTTTGTTTTGCTTTGCTTTGTTCCTCTGACAGAAGAAATCTACACAGATTCTAGAGTCCTGGATTTTCACAAATATTGTGAGATGAGAGCCCTGGGAATAGAAGAGAATACCAGCTATTCAATGTGACAGAACTACAAGGATTTAATTGGGAATAGAGAAATACTACATTTGTTTATACATGTTCTTCCCATGCCAGCCACAAATTCCAATAAATAGCAGCACCTGGACTGCTCTTTAACTCCTCCTCCTTTGACATATCCAAATATGCAAGGGGAAATCATACACATGAAAATAAGGCTTTATCCAGACTCACCTGTGCCTGGTGCCAGACTTTCTCACCATGCCATCATAGCAAGACCCCTGCTTTCCCAACTTCCAAGAAGGACTAGTATACTGATAAAAACAAATACCTTATCATAGAACGATGACTTCAAATATTTGAAACAGATGGCTCTTTCAATTCAGAACAATGAACCTAAAGAAATAGACTATCAATCTTTATAACTATAAGCTGAAATGCTTTTTTTTCTTTGTTTATGTCTGGTTATTGCTAGTATTCTTTCCCAATGGTGATATTGAAATGGATAGGGAAGATACCTACAGCATGATTTGAAGGTTGTTCTTCTGCCCCTGCTTACCTGCCCTTTACCTAAAAAATCCCTTCTTACATTGGAATTCTTTCCAAAAAAACATTGCTTCTCATTTCATAAAGAAAAAAAATAAAATGAAAGCATCCTTGAGTTATCTCATTCAAGAGCTTAATTTCATATTATGTGATAAATGGCTAGAATGATGAGAGTGAGTGCCTTTGCTATCTGTATAGGAGGCTACTCACATAACTGAAAGATGAAGGAAAGTAAAAAAGGGACAGGATGAGAAAAATGGAAAGGATGCTGATTACTACAAAAAACAAAATTCATATATTCAACAAAAGCCCTATATTAGGCAATCATAAATAAATCTTTCTCTTTTACCATGTCATATTTACTGATAACTGAAAACCTCCAGAATAAATCTATTAATACTGGTCATAAAACAACAATATAGATTAGTTTAAGTATCTGATAGAGGAAGAAGAGCTTAAAATGAATTAGACCAAAACCCCACCATATGTCTCAACTGTTTGCCCTACATCCAATCTTAGACTTAAAAAGGCATCTATCATTCTTAGTAGAAAGAATACAAAAATGAAATGAAACTTGAGATCTCTGATTATTTGCCTAATTATAAAACATATACCTTGAAAAAAGAAGTCTTTTCTCTTATAGAAGTCTGCTCTCCCTCATAATTCTTCAATATTGAAGTCCATAAAACTGTATTTTGCAAAAAATTAAAATACCTTTTTAAATAGTTTAAAAGCTCTCACAATCTCAATATCCTATAATTGCCATGGCAGAGAATGTCTATCATATACTAACAACAGCAACAAGAATGTAAAGGACTACAATGAAGGCTATGATCATAGCAATGTTTGTATAGGTTTTTAAGGTTTTCAAAGTGCTATAGAAATTGTATTTCATTATATCCACACAGGAACCCTATGAGGTAGGTGAGAATATTATTCCTATTTTATAGATGAGAAAACTGAGTCAGTGAATGTTTAAATGACTCACCCAGAAGGAAAGCTGGTAAATATCAGGAAGCCATAATTGAAATTGGGTTTTCCTGACTTCATGACCAGCAACAGACAAAGAATTATTTTTAAACAGTTCTGATATCCACTTCTATATTCCAAGAATATACCTAGAAAGTTAATTCTTTTTTTTATTACTGATTCTAAAAATGGGATTATATATGTCTTAAAGATCTATTGAGTACATAGATCAATAGAGATCTGTAACTATTTTTTTTAAATATTTTGCTTGTTTGTTTTGGTGCCTGTCTCAAGAGATGGAATACGTTATTCCACTCATTCTAAACAATTAATTTTAGTAGGTAGCTCATATTAAGCCAGCAATTTGCAATTAATATATGTATATATTTGTGTCATATCAACTCTGTAGAAATTTAATTAGTTCATACTATGTTGGGTATTTATGGTCACTTCTAAGAGATAAACTCTTGCCATCATGAAACTTACAATCTGGTAGAAGCACATTACACTTATAACACAGGGAGACACAAGTTTGATTTAAAAAAATGGGAGCTATTCATTAGGCTGGTGAGTGTTGAGTTAGAAAAGTCAGAATCAACAAAGAAAACAGAGGAGGAAACTTTAAAAAATTATCAAGAATTGAAATTATAGTTAAGTGAATTAGATTTGAATCATGGCTCCATAATTTACTGAGCATATTATCTTTACTAAATCATATACCTTATATGACTTTCAGATCCTTTTTAAAAAATCAACAAAAGATTCTAATACATTTACAACCTACCTCACAGAGCTGTTGTGGTGATTTCAAATGGCCAGAATAATAGTGACAAAGTTAAATGAAGTAAAGCATTCTTAATATAGAGACACAGGAATTAACATGTCATCCTGTCTTAATTGGTAAGATTATGAAATTAAAGAATTCTATGTCATAGGAAGCTAAGCGATGATGCAATATATACTTTCATTTAGACAGTAGTAGGGAAGGAAGAGGGCATATAACAATCACTTTCTTGGCCCACACATATAATTTCATTAAGGTGGTTAATATCTTGCTTTACTGGTCTGAGAGCCATTGCTATATGCAAAGTACACTGGGGAAAATGGGAAGTCACCAGCATAACAGAAGGAAGCAGAGCAGTCATAGAGGGACAAGGTGAGAAAAAAGAAATAAAGGAAGCTAATTGCTAGGGAAAACAAATCTCCATTCAGTTAAGTGAGACCAACAACTTATTTGCAATAAAATGCTTTGTTTGGATGCACTGAGAGATTAAGGAATTTGCCCAGGGAATCAATTAACATGTTTCAGAAGCAGGAATTGAACATGATTTTTTTCTGACTCAAAGGCTAATTTTCTATGCATGAAACTATGCTGTCTTTATTAGGAGCATGGCAAACCAAAATATGTCTCAATAAACCATGTTTTAGTATTGCACTACCATATTTAAATAAATTATTTTCATATTGAACAAAAAATTTTATGAAAAGTTGGAATTTAAATATATAGCTTGTTTTTGAAAAGTGTAGCTTCTTTGGTTAATACAACTGTCTTTCTCCAATATTAGCATACCATTAAATGGATAGAGTAAGAAAGCATTACAATTTTTATAATTGGTAAAACATTTCAAAAATATATATTGTCTATATCATTGTACTTCTCAGAACCTGGGACAGAGATCAATTAGGTTTCACTGTGCATCTCAATCGATTTCTTGACATTTAGACAGATGTATTCAAATAGAGTACTTGGTTCCACTTCTTTGTGATATGGATGGATATCTGTGAATTGCAGATTTTTAATACCAATGTCACAGCAGTCCAAGATATTCCATGTTATGTTTTTTTCTAACAATGGCAACACCTCAGTTATAATAGTAATACATACAGACAAAAGTATACATATATGTGGAAAGAAAAGGAAGAAAGTTGAATATTTATATTGGATTTTCCTCATCACACTCCCCATCAAATAGGAAGCACAAATGTTATCATTTTCATTTTGCAAATGAGGAAATAGAAGATTGTAGAAAGTCAAGGACTTGTCCACATTTGACAAGCTAACAACTATCAGAACCTGGATTCAGACCCAGGGCTCTTGACTCCAAGTCTAGCACTATTCTCACTATCGCATAAAAGTAATAATTTTTACTTACTTAAAATCTAACTTATTTTTATAGACAAGGAAACTAAGACTCACAGAGATCTAGTGACTTGCCAACAGTAGTAGTAAAAAGTACAGTAGCTAGTAAAAGGAAAACTTTAAACCCAACTCCCGGTCAACAAGTGTGATTAAGAAGACCATAAGAGGGTAACAGCTCTGCTTGAGAAAATCAAGCCACCTATGAAAGATAAGCTGCACCATTGGATTCTAACAAATGTGATTTCTGGGCCACTGTCAGTGATAAGTGAATGATTTTGAAAAATGCGATTACTACAAGATTGGAGAAAGGCACTTTTTTTTTTCATCTTAGAAAAAGGAACAGAGCTGAGTTTGCAAATTATAGGTCAGTGAGCTCCAATTTGATTTGTGGAACTATTCTAAATTGGATCATTAAAGATATGGTTGGTGAATATCTAGAAAGGGAATCAGTGATTATACAGTGTCAGCATGGATTCATCAAGAATGTCATTTCAGGCTAACATAATTTCCTTTGTTGAAAAGATTTCCAAATCAGCAGATGAAAATGTTCTTCATAAAGTTTACTTAGTTTTTTACCCCCAAAATACTTCATATTGATCTTGTAGGGGGAAAATCATATTGATCTTGAGAGATGCAGAGCAGATTATGATTAAATTAAATAAATTAGATGGTTATTGCCTGACTTGTCTTAATTATTAGCCTTATTTATATAGCCATAATTATTAGCTAATTTTAACAGGGTAGGAAGTTTCCAGTTGACTATCCCATTGGGAGCTGTGCTATTTAATGTTTTTATTGGTATTTCTTTTTTTATAAAGGTATAGATATCATGTACATCAAATTTGCAGATGATAAAAAACCAGGAAAGTTGGTTGGATAGTGAGTTAGTTAACATAGTGGGTTGAAGACAAGGATCCAAAAGAATATTTGATAAGTTTCTGAGTACTGAGTTGTCGAATATTATATTCAGTGGCATAAATGTAAAAACAACATTATAACTACAAACTCACAGACGATAAATGACAGTGGTTCTTCTAAAACGTAATCTGAAGGCTTAGGTGAATTTCAAGTTCAATATGTGCTAGTAGTGTGATGTGCTAGTGAAATGTTGGATTAGACTTAGAGCCATAGCTTCTAGGATAAAGGAAACAATAGGCCCCCAATATCATTTGCCCCTCACACATCCTCAGGAGTCTTGGGTTCAGGGACCCCACATTAAGATAGATGTGTATAAGTTGGAGATTGAGCAGAGGATATTCAGGATAGCAAAGGCTTTGAGGAGCTATGCTTTTTGAGGGTGGGGAATGGATTTTTTGGTTTTACACTTAAAATATAAATATTTACTATGTTGACCACAGTTCTTGCCATATAATAAGTATTTATTATATTATTGCTAAATGATTCAATGACTGACTGATTCACTAGAGTCTATGAAATAATATATGAAGGAATTGGGCATAGTTACCTTAGAGAAGAGAAATCTAGGGATGGAACCAGGAAGGTAGAATAGCTATCTTCAAGTATTTAAAGGGATGTGAGAAGAGATATTAATTTTTCTGTTTGATTCAGAATCAGGAAAACTATATAGAAATTGTTGAGAGGCAAATTTTATCTTCATATTGGGGAAAAAAGCAAATAGAAATTTACAAAAGTGGACAACTATCTGTCTTTGGAGGTCATTAAGTATAGGCTTAGTGATTATGAGGTATGTCATATTGGAAATTTCATGTATAGGTTGGATTAGATGGACATTGTGGTTCCTTCTAAATCTCACTCAGATACTCTGATTTTGACTTATCACTTTTAATTTGGTGAATGTTATTAATGGATATAAATTCTAGGAGAAAACAAGCTTAGATGAGATATGTTCAAATTAAAATATCCTTAAGTTTTAACATCTTCAGATGCTTTTTAAGCTTCTAGTTTTATATATTAATATAAATTTCAGGTATGCAATTACTGGAGAAACTAGATGGTACAGTAGGTAGAACATCAGGGCTAGAGCCAGGAAGACTCATCTTATCAGTTCAAGCCTGGCCTGAACTAATTATTAGCAGTGTGACCCCCCAAAAAGTCATCTAACTTGTCTCAGTTTCCTCACCTGTGAAAAATGAGCTAGGGAAAGAAATGGCATTTCACTCCAGTATGTTTACCAAGAAAACTTCAGATGTGATCACAAAGAGTCAAACATGTCTGAAAACAACTGAACAATAGCAAAACCAAAAGTGTCATTTAATAAAAGAACAGCAGAGTATAATGGATACCTGATTCTATATAATAGCATTGGCTGAATAAGGATCATCCTTGTTCTTTTTTTTAAGTTAAAACTCCAGTAATATCAGTGTGGCTAGAAACCTATTTAAACTAAGGACCTTTACATGGAAATAAATAAGTTTGCTAATATTTTTGTATGGAAAAACCAGACTATTCATTCTTCTCCTACATATCTGAACACTCCTTCTCAGTCTCCTCAGCTGCATCCCTTTCCATCTCTAGTCCTGGGCTTTCTTTTTTCCCTCTTTTATACTTCATTGTGAAACTAGGTGGCACAGAGGATAGAGTATTGGGCTGGGAGTTCAAATCTGGCCTCAAACACTGAATAGCTGTGTGACCTTGGGCAAATCACATAACCCTGTTTACCTTTATTTCCTTGCCTGTGAAAGGAACTGGAGATGAAAATGGGAAACCAGCCCAATACCTTTTCCTAGAAATTTCCAAATGGGATCAGAAAGAGGTGGATATAAGGGAAACCTCTGAACAACAACACTATTTGACTTTGCGATCAAAACAGGTCCCATGAACTTAATTACCTTCATTATGCTGATGACTCTCAAATCTACATGTCCTGTCCTAACCTCCCTGCTGGCCTCCAATTCACATCTTCAACTGCCCTCTTCAGATGTTTCAAAACAGATATCAAGTAGACATCTTAAACATAACAATTCCTCAATTAAACTCATAATCCTTTTCCATAAAACCTCCACCTTTCTTCTCTTTCCTTTTACTGTCATCACTGTTTCTTACTTCCCATATCCAATCTGTCATTAAGACCTATCAATTTAACCTTTTTAACATCTCTCAAATATGCCCTTCCTCTCCACTGACACAGCCATCTCTCTGGTGCTGGCCACCCTCACCAAATATTCTTCAATACAGTAACAATGGCTTCTTTTTTGTTCTTTGAAACAAATAATCCATTTCTCAGCTCAGGACATTTTATTTTTTTCTGGCTATCTTACAGAACAGGAATGTTTTACTTCTTATCCCCTTTAAGTGTCAACTAAAATTCCATCTTCTATCAGAATTCCAAACTTCTCAATTCTAATGCATTCCTTCTTTTAACTATTTCCCATTTATACATAATTTATTTATATGAATTTCCTTGATTATTGGCTTTCCTGTTTTACTTTGAGTTTCTTAAAGCCAAGGTATGTTTTTAACACTTTTTGTAACCCAAGAATTAGATAATTAATAAATTATTTGTGACTGACAGACTCTGAAAATTAATGTTGGTTAAATCATGTGTATAATTAAATGAGATACTGCTATTTGCTAAGTTCATAAAGAGATAGGATTAAACTGTTCCTTTCTGTTATAGGTTGTGTTTGAACCCTAAAGGGAAGTGGAGACAAATATTGAGAGTTTTTAAAAACAGTGATTGTGTTTAAATGTTGGGGTTAAAATAATGCTAGCGGCTTAAGTCAATAGACAAATGGAATTATTAAATGTTAGATACTATTTTCATTATTCCAAGTTGACTTTTAAAGTTGAGTTTCTCAGCTCTATAAGCAGTCAGTCAATTATATGCAAATAAACACAATTCCAGATGGTGGGTTAGGAAAGTATTTTAGAAAGCTCAGTTTTATATATATACATATATATTTCATAATCTCCTACTTATTATTGATTTAAAAAAAATCCAAATAGAGCAATATGAATCACACATTAAAAATGTTTCCATTTCATCTACCATAGCTTATGAATTACTTGTATTTTTAACAGAAAATTTTAATCTTCAATGATTAGATTCCACTTTAATAAATATGTTTACATTTAAAGCAGAGAATCATCATTCCCTAAATAACTATTGGTCCTTTTGAAAAGAAATTAAAAACACAATGAGTTTAAAGTCATTAATGGCACAGTCAAAACATATTGCTAATTAAACCAGCATTATAAAATGCAATTATTTCCATAAAATAGTATATTATAATTCATACAGTAGGTTTTTCATAGTTGATGAGGTCACTTAATCATATATGTATGTATGCATTTATCTATTATATAGTTATATATTTATTATTTTTACATACATATCAAATATGATATATTTTAAAGAATCCATATTTCATAGCTTATTTCATCTTCTAAATTACTTTCTGACCTCAATGAACAGTATTAAGTGAAGCCTGAAAACACCTTGGTTGGAAGATTAATTTCTCAAATTGAGCAGTACTACAATTTAAAGAGATTGTATAGAGGGAATGATTGTTATTTTCTTCAAAGTAATATGACAAAATACTGAAATCCCCATTCTTAATAGTTTCTAAATCTAGAAGCCATTTTAGTGAAGTTTACCACATTTTTTTAAAAAAAACCTATTAATTCTAATCAATTAATGTCCTATTGGGCAATATTCATTTAAATATAAAAGAAAATGTTCTGATGATATATCATTTGTCTCATTTTTAAATGTGGCCCAGGGGCAGGGAAGTGGATCAGTAAATAGAGAACCAGACCTGGATATTGGTTCAAATTTAACCTCAGACATTTCCTAATTGTATGACCCTGAGCAAGTCACATAAGCTCCATTGCCTAGCCTATGCCACTCTCCTGCCTTAGAAGATGGATGGTAAGACTTTTTAAAAAAGTGGTCCACCACTTTACTAGAATAAAATAATAGATGCAGATATTCAGAAGAAAACTACTCATACAATAAGGTTTAACCCCAAAAGAGTTGAAGAAATTTAAACTTAGTGTTCTTTAAAGCATCTTAAAAATACCACTCCTCTTCAAATGCATGGATCAATTAAAAAATCAAAAAGCATTTATTAACTTTGCCAGTAATTGCACTTGGTCCTTGCAGACAAAAAAATTCTCTTCTCTAAAGGAGCTCTGTTCTATTTGGAAATTTCATATATTCTATGAAATTTATTTTAATTCTGTTTCAATCTTTCCTGTTTTATTTTTATTTTTACTTATTTCTTTTTCTTTGTAATATTTTCAAATGGAACATTATTTCCAAAGATAAAAAAGTGTTTTTAATTAGGACACAAATTGATATCAGCTTTGCCCAACAAAAATCTCTTCAATGACATTCTTTTTATTACCACCTAATTAAACCAATCAATAAGTACTAAGTAGATTTCTACAAAAAAGCTCTGCTTTACATTCCCATTTTAATGATCTGATTCATAAATGCCAAAAAATAATTGACTATGTAAGGAATAATGGTACCTATAGAATATGGACCCAACACATGCATATACTCATTACCTATATGGATTTAACCTACCTATGACTAAATAGATAAGTCTTATGGAAGACTCTGAAGCATTATAGATTTAATGACTTCTCTGGGGTTACATAGCTAATGTATCCAAAATAAGAATTGATATTTGTTCTTACTGACTCCAAGTCCAGCTCTTTGTCTACTATGTCACAGCTGCCTCTTTGTGTAGATGAATATCTTAATTCACATGTGATGACTAATCAATCGAATAAATGATACCTTAGCAAGAAATATCTATAACTGTAGATTCAACTGTATATAACATTAACCAAAGGCCAAGTTCAGAAACATTTGCTAATCAGTTGAGACTCCAAAATACCTCTAAATCTAAACATTTTTTCTGCATTTGGAAACCAGGATCTATATATTTTCAGCTCCTTTTGGATGAAGCAAATAGAGATTCTTCCTGCAGTAAACCTATAACTTTGCATATCCTATTAGCATATCTAGGTAGCTCCAACTGAGCACCAAATGCTGTGACTTACATTAGTTAAATAATATTCCACCATATGTCAGAAAGGCAGGAACATCTATAACACATCATGGATGAGGCTGACTCAGCTCTGAAAGGATTCCACAGTTCAATTATGTCTAAATTTGTGTTTAAAGTGGCAAAGTCTTCTCAAATGTTAGTGAATGTACCAAAATAAAAAAGGACAAGTAGTTGAGGGAGAAGTTGTTAATATTCTCTGAAGATATAGCAGCTTTTCTATTGATGTATTTGAACTTCACTCATGTAGCTTCTTACTATTGCATTAATATATTAATTTTAAGCACAGCCTTATTAATAACATAATATAAATACTCTTTTTTGTATATTCTGAAACCATTAATTACTTTAAATTTTGGAATCCTTTTCTTGTTTTTGTGTTGCTGTTATTTACCCAACTGAAATTCCTTTTTTCCTTTCTCTTTTCTAATTCATATCATATTGACCTTTGAAATTTCCATAAAATTATAAACCCATACTTTATCAATTCTAAAAATCAATTAAATACAATCAAAATGCATTTGTATTAAGAAAAAATTGTTTGAAGTGATCCATGATTATTAAGAGGAAGAGAAATTATTTGAAGAAATTGACAAGATCCTCCAAACTAAGTTAATATTTGTATTGATCCTCAGTGACTTGAATGGGAAATTGTGCCCAGGAGAGGAAAGTGGAAACTATGATTCACAACCAAGAATTCCTCTCACAAACTTCTCAAAAGTTTTTTGTGCTTCAATACTACATTGACTTTTCTAAGTCTCATAATAATTGTCTACCTTGTTGATATACTTATAATCACTATGATTCTCCAAGATAAAATTTCCTTCTTTGGCTATTGCTCCCACATATGTGTTGCTCTCCACTCGAACAAAGCAAGCTTGTTGAAGTTAGCTATTTCTTTAATTTGGTCACATATGCCTATCACTATGTTTGGCACATAATACATATACCTTCCATTAATTCAAACAATTGTAATGATAAGTCATTGTACACATGTCTAAAGTGGAAATTATTACCCATATTCCTGTTTTTCTTAACTCTATTTTTTATGAGGATGGTTTATGGTCATTGTGCATATCCTTAATGAACACAAGAAAACATTTTTGTAAGTTATTTTCTGTTTAGACCATATTTCACTGAGCTAGGGTAATATAAGATCTCATTAAGAACATTACTTATTGATTTTTAATAAAAGCATTTGAGACTGTGCCAAATTAAAAAGTATTTGAGGCTATCCATAAGCAATGCATTTCTCAAAAATACATTAAAATTAGACAGTGAGGAATATAAAGGTGAATATAAGTTTCTTCAGTGACACAATGAGTATACTGACACCAAACACATTATGAAGTAGGGGAGATGGGTATATATATTAATTAAGTATTATTTTGTCTAACATATAACACACATATCTGAAGCAAATTGTATCATACTAGGGTTGTTACATGCCTGAAATTTTTAGAAAAATAAATAACAACACATACATATATGTCTATATGTAAATGCATATCTGTTAATTATTGTATAAATAATTGCATGTAAACTGAACAGATATGTGGGGGGTTGTGGAGTGAGTGGAGAAAGTCTATGTTTTTAATTGTAAAAATAGGCAATGTTCTTATATATTAGTGATTTCTTGACAATGCTTACCTATATAACAGATGTGACTATTAAAATATGTGTAACATGTCATCTTTCATAAATAAGTATATATTATTACACATGTAAAAAGTACAAACTATTAACTAATATCAAATATATGCCTTTGTAAGTATTCATAAAATTACATATTCCCTAGTCAGTTGCAATTGTCATTTTTAATATCTAGAACAAATGAACTTGCAGACTAGTAGGACTCAGCCACCTGGCAGTTATTATCATTACCACCATCATATAACTGGTGTAATTATGTATCATACTAGCAGGTTTAGAATAAGCATTCATTATAATTGATATTTATTAAATGAAACATAATTGAATTCATAGACACTGTACACATGAGTTTTTGATCATGTATTGATATACTAAAGTTCTTGAGCTCTTATTGATGACATCAATTTTTGACAACAGATTATATGTTGCTGGAGTTGTCTCCTGTTGCACATGCCATGTATATTTTTTTCTAGAAAATATTATAAGCTTTTGGGGGCTCAGAACCATTTCATTTTTTCTGCTATCTTTCATTGTAGCTAAAACACAGTTAGTCAATAACACTGGCAGAATTGAATTGACGTTTACTTTATTCTTAGAAGCACCAACTATTCCAATGTTGTCATAGAGTGGGCACACATTTCATCTTCCATAACTACATTTTAATTCAAAAGAAACTCTTGAACCTTACTACTCCATTTATATGTAAAGTACCCAGGCCAAACAGCCTTGCCCGTCAGCAAATAATCCACAATTTAGAATTTTCAGTATTATGTACTTGTTAAACTTTACCAACTGAAAATTCTTTTCTTAATGCTACTAGTCTTTTTCCTTTAATATAAAACAGTTGCAAAGGTGAATGATGAAATTCTCTTCTGAATTCAACATCTAGGAAGTCAACATATGCTTGATGTTTCAATTTCCTATTTTGTTTGGAATTATATATTTGTGAAAGAAAAGAAATATAAAAAATAAATCAGAAACATTTATAGTGATAGTTGTTTTTGAAGAGGGAACTTAAGAACAATATACAAATGAGACTTTGAATTCAGTATCTAATATTACTAAGAAAAGTGAAATTCCCATGAAGCAACACTCTGTAACTATGGCAACCTTGCAAGGTAGCACAAAAGGACTCATCTTTATGCAATGTAGTTTTACAAAATCTATCATCCTGAATGTGACAATATGTACCATCTTTTTTGGTCTGCTGTGACATCCCAATACATAGACATTATTAAATATAACCAATGCCTCATTTATTATCAGTCAAGAAAGTTACATCTTAAATACAAATGCTTGAAATTTAAAAAGAAGGGTTTAATCAGTGAAGTTTACTAACTATAAATTACCATAAGGAAAAGGAGAGATGCCAACTTGGCCAAGGCTCTTGTTTTAAAAATAATTAAAAACATCAAAACTTATTTATATGATTATTTCTAACTACTATACAATAATCTCTGAAGGAAAACTAATTAATGTGCTATGTCCACCCTCATAGTGAAATATTCTATAATAAATCTCTTTGGTTTCCAATCCCATTAGAAAATGAAAGTATTATGTAATAATGTGAAAATAAACCCATCTCAGGTAAATAACTTTCAAAATATACTTTATGATATTATTAGTGTAGTATGCATTCAATTCTCATGATAAGTCCTTTTCTAAATAAAACAGATTCTATTCCATTTAAAAATGCTATATAGTAAATTTCCTAGCAATATATAACAAGGGCTTGGGGTTAATTTAATGGATGTCATTTTTGCCTTGTGTCCAGTTGTGGCTGTTTCTGCAGAGAGGTGAGTTCTTGGATCAACAACTATTTTAAAAACCATTCAGAAAACTTTAAAAAAAGCCAAAAGTAAATAAAAATGTGACCTAGACATTTCCTCTGGAAAATGATCACTTTTTGTGGAAAAAAATAACTGGGAATTCAAATTCAAAGACTAAGTGTAAAATGACTACACAATAATGAACCGAACAATTTGGAGGAGGCTAGGTCATTGGTCTTGGGTTTAAGTAACAGTTATTTTTCTTTTTTTATTTGATTTTTCTTTGATTATTTAATAGACTAGTAACTATTTTCATGTTTCCTATTAAATGGACTATTGAGGGTATAACCAAATATAACTTATTGACTTAATAAATGTGGAACCACATGATATAGATGCCATGAATTTTTTACATCTCCATTTGTGTGGATTTATCTAATGCTTATAGAGAACTAGCAAAGAAAGACAAAATAATTATGTCTAGGGAGACAAAATTTGTAAATATAAGGAAAAACATAAAACAATAATAAAAGGAGGGGAAGTAGGGGGAAAGAAAGGGAATAGAAATTCAAATTACAAAACACCTCTGGCCACTGCCTAGAAATTATAAACTAATGATTCTGCTTAAGCAGCAGGAAAACAAGAGATTGAGGGAATCTGAAGAAGATTCTGGAAACCACCTTCTTTTGCTATTAGTCAGCTTCTACGTTCAAGTTTGGACCTTTTTATAAGAAAAATAGTACAACATAGCATAGCTGAATTTCTTACCTTCATAAAACTGCCCAGGATTTCAGAATATACAACTTAAAAATAAACATTCGCTTTTTGATGGCTTAGGAGAAGTGATTCATATATGTTACCTTGAAGTCTAAAGAAGATGGATATCTAGTGCTTCAAAATGGATTGCACAATTCAAGTCCTGACACTTTCAATATTAAACATGAGTATGGATAAAAAAAATAGAGAGAAAACTAGCTTAGCTGTACTGTACTATCTCAAATGGTATTATAAAGGGGAAAACAGGCAACAATATGGAACTGACTAAGAAGTACAGTAGTGGATCAATGGAACATATTAGGTACTCGAGATGCCTATGTAAATGACCATGGTAACCTAGTTTTTGGCAAAACCAAAGATCTAAGCTTTTTGGATAAAATCACTATTCGACAAAAACTGCTAGGAAAACTGGGAAAAATGGCAAAAAACTACGCATAGACCAACACCTTATGCTGTATACCAAGATTAAAGTCAAAATGGTTACATGATTTAGAAATAATAGATCATGCCCTAAAAGAATTATGAGAGAGAGCACACAATAGTTTACTTCTAAAACATGAATAAAGGGGGAAAAGTCAAAACAATACATAACAAACATTATGAAATGGAAAATAGGTAATTTTGACTATAATAATTTTTAAGGTCTCAGTACAAATGAATCAATGTAATCAAGATTAGAAGGGAAATGAAAAACAGAAAATTTATTTCCAATAAACATATACAGATATAGATATTGATATAGATATATAGGTATCCTTTTTATTAGATGACAAGTTTTTTGAAGGGAGGAATCATGTCTTTCAAAACTTCTACTCTTTAGAATCAGAAAAAGACAGTTTCATGCATCTTCAAAAACCATATAGTCCAAACTCTTCTTGAAAAATGGAACTTACACTGTAGTGCACAAGATAAGTGGTCATCTAGTCTTGGAAGACCATGGGCAGAATGAATATATACTTGTTTCTATCTTTTATAACTTCTGGCATAATGATAGGCCCAAGAAATGACAGATAGATAGATAGATAGATAGATAGATAGATAGATAGATAGATAGATAGATAGATAAATAAATAGAAAGAGGTTGTAGGGATCAGAGAAAATTTCTAATCCTCCATCTTGTTGCTTACATGACCTAGAAATCTGAGTGCTATTATTCAATGATCTATGACTCTATGACAGATATACAGATATATATTTATGTATCTATAATTTTAGGAAACCATGGTTTAGCTATGAAACTATGAATTCTTTCTCAATGATCTGTATTCTTGGCTTCATTTAAGTAGGCCCTTCTAATGATGTTTCTGTGAAGTAGTTCCTGGTATAAAATTCTCGAATTTAGGCTTTTCAAAACAAATCTCCTAATATTTGTGTTTTTAAAAAAATAATATGTGTGTTATCACTAAGAAGCTTTTTCCATGGTTCAGGATATGTATAAATGATGCTCACTCAGTATTCCTCCCCTTTTCCCATACTACTGAAATCGAAAGTGCATTAGGAGCCCCAAAGACCTATCTCATGAGCCAAGACTACAAGACAAAGCCTGGTAGCCTTATAAAGGATAATGCCCTAAAAGAATTATGAGAGCACACAGCAGTTTACTTCTAAGACCTACGAATAAAGGGAAAAAAGTCAAAACAATACATAAAAAACTAATTAAATGAAGCCAAGAATACAGCCCCTTCCTCTTTGCAGTACTTTGTGGACCCTGGTTCCAAGCTGTTGAAGTTTTCTCAGACAGCTCGAAAAAACCAGTGGTCCAGACAATAGCAACTCTTCAGGAGCAAATGCCTGTGGAAGGCTGTAACCCTCTAGCACCAGCACTGCAAACTTCTGTACTGGAGGTGTCAGGGCAGAAAACTCCATAGCATCATCCTGCAAAGTTCTGACTTTTTAATATTCCACTACTGGGGCAGATGACAGTGCAGTAACAGCATGACACCTATTTGAATTTCTATCATCAAATCAGAGAACTGAGGAAAAGAGGGAGCAAAAAATGACACCAAGTATATGTTTGAGTGTATATGGGGAAAGTTAGGTATGGACTGTGCAGAACTCCACAGAGACAAAGAACACAGCATCTAGCTGGGGCCATTTAAAATCAAAACCCACTTGTGCCAAAGACCTAGTCCGGTGAACAAGGAATTGTCCAGCCTATAAGGAGACTCGGATACTTTGAGATACAACTTATAAGGAAACCAAAATCAGAGGGGAGGGAGTCAGAAGGAGAGAACGAGGGGAAAACACTGAAACAAAGATCTGAGAAAAAATAAAATTCAAAGACTTTAAACACAAGCAGATAAGTAAACAAGGGAGAATAATACTGGAAGTAAAAATGACCTTGAAAGTTAGGAAATAAATTCAGATATCTATGAATCAATACTGCTAAGAAAATGATTGAACATATGAGAAAAGGACATTGTGGAATGTAAAGAGAATATGGCACCAAAATACATAATTCTTGAGTGGGTCAGATAAGAATTACAAGAATAGAATTGATGGCTATACAACAAAAAGAGTAAATATAATAAAAACTACAATCTGTGATGCCAAGTCATATTAAGGAAAAATTTTAAAAATTAGATTTATAAGAGAAATATACAGAAATAAAAACAAATTTCAAAGAAGGGAAACATAAAAAATAATATTAGGGGAAGCTCAGTGGTTCAGTGCATAGAGTGACAAGCCTTGAAACAGGAGGTCCTGAATTCAAATCTGCCCTCAGATATTTTCTAGCTATGAGACTTTGGGGAAGCCACATGACTCCCATTGCCTAGCTCTTACCACTCTATTTAATCTTAATTTTAATTTTTAAAATTAAAAACCATTACCTTCCATTTTAGAATTAATACTGGCCAGTCACTTAACCCCAGTTATCTAGTTGTTAACACTTTTCTGCCTTGGAACCAATACTTAGTATCCATTCTAACATAAAAGGTAAGGGTATAGTTTCTTTTAAAGATTAAGCTGAAGGAATATAGCACTATACTTAAAGAAAAGGGAAAAAATCAAAATGAGTAAAAACAATATTGGAAACAATGAGGAAAATATGAACTCAGTTCTCATAATTTTAAAAGTTAATGGATTAAATGACCCCCAAAATGCAAATAATTGACAGATCAGATGAGAAAGTGATAACTTACAATTTCTTATTTACAAGAAACACATCTATAAGACAAAGACAGACCAAATAAGACTGAGGGGGAGGAAAAACATATATTAAATGAATACAAAAAAGCAAGAGTTGCAAATCATGTTTTATGAAAAAAACAAACATTCACAAATGGATAAATGAAGAAAGTACATTATGTTGAAAAGAATTATGATTCTAAATTTGACAGTAAAATAATATACGTATTTCTCAATTCCATATGGAATTTTTACAAAAAATGTACCATGTGCTGTGGAATAGAGATATTACAAACAAATATAAAAGGGCAAAAATAGATAATTGATACTTTACTAACTAGAATGCAATAATAGTAATTGTTTCAGGGAACCACAAACCAAAAAAATACACAAGTGGAGATTTGGGAATGAAATTATAAATAATGAAAAAGTCAAAGAATACATCAAAAAAATACAGTTTTTCCTTTCACATTGCAACTTTCCCCAATGTGTTTTTGATATATCACAGATTGGCATAAGATATTAAATGGGAATGTTTTGGGAGTTTTGCAGATGCTGCAGATCATATGCAGAGTCAACACAAACAAACTTTAGAAACTCATAAATGCATACTAAACCTAAAATTTAGAATTGGATTATGCAAACACTCCATATAAGAAAAATTAAAAATACTCAAAATTCTTCTCTGGCAGAAAGGGAGAACCAAAAGAATTTTAGAAAGATTTTCCAAATCATGGGGGAACTGTGCCCCTAACACTATGATATAAGAACAATAGAATGACAAAACAACATAGCAAAATTTCTGGTTTGCAGATAACTTTTTCTCAAGTGAAAATCATATTCTTATAAACATGCTTTAACAAAATAGAGAAAGCGAAGTTTAATGATTGAATATGAATACAAAAATTAGAAAGTCAATAATGTAAGCACAAAAGAGGAAATACTTAAAAATAAATAGGATATAGTTAACTTGCAGACAAAAACACAGAAATTATAAATAGAACTGAAAATTCTTTAAAATGACTAAAGTTGATAATCTATAGACAATCTGAATAAAAAGAAAAGACTAGAAAATCAAATCAATAAAAAGCAAACAAGCAAGTTGAAATCATTGCAAGACTAGAATAAACAGGAATAATAAAAATACTATGTACGGCTATATGCTAACAAAATAGAACATAAATGACCAAATATCTAGAAAGGACTATATGAACTGATATGGAATGAAGTATGCAAAGCCAAGAAATCAAATACATAGTAATTACAATGCAAATAGAAAGAATTGCACATCTATCTATCTATCTATCTATCTATCTATCTATCTATCTATCTATCTATCTGTCTGTCTGTCTGTGTGTCTGTGTGTCTGTGTGTCTGTATGTTTGTCTATCTATCATATATGTATATATACATATATATATAACAAAACCATCAAAGAGGACTCTATTGAGGAGATTTGAAATGACAACTCAACCAGATGTTTCATGAAAGTGTGAGATAGATAGATGTTAACATTGCTTTTAGACTTTTACAATGTATCAATTAGGTGTGATAATTTTTCTCCCTTTAAAATGTATTATTAGATGTCTCTGTGGGAAGGTGAGGAAAAGTATTTTCTAGGAAAACTATGAAGATATAAGAAAATATATTAATAAAAGATGTTTCAGAAAAAGAACGACAACACTCAGAAATTTAGAAATCATTGTATTTGATTTATTTTTGTTTTGTTTTTTAGTTGTGGAAAATGAGCCAACAATATTTTTTGGGGATTATATTAATGACTATTATCAGACTAGCCAATATTGATGGTCACCTGTCAAAATCTATTTTTATTGTCAAAAGCAATAAAAGGAAACTTAAAATACTGCATCTAAGTAATAAAGAATCTTCCCTGAAAAACTTGTTTCATTCATATTTTGATGATTAGATCTACATATATCTGATGAATAACTATAATTAAGTTCAATGACAAGTTATTGCTCCCAGCTAATTTAGATCATATAAGGAGTATCTAGATTTCCCCCAACAAACAATACATCACCAACAATAGATTTAATTTCCTAGACTGCTAAATTGTATTACAGTAGTCTTTTAAAATGTCTTTCATTGGGGGCAGCTGGGTAGCTCAGTGGATTAAGAGCCAGGCCTATAGACGGGAGGTCCTAGGTTCAAATCTGGCCTCAGCCACTTCCTAGCTGTGTGACCCTGGGCAAGTCACTTGACCCCCATTGCCTAGCCCTTACCACTCTTCTGCCTTGGAGCCAATACACAGTATTGACTCCAAGACGGAAGGTAAGGGTTTTAAAAAAAAATGTCTTTCATTAAATAATCTTGCTGATTTATAAATATTTTAATAGTGAGGAAATTAAGGGGTATTCCTCTTTCAAAAAAAAAATGCCAGATGTCACAATACTGAGAAAAGAGGAATCATAGCTTATTTCTTACAAGATTTAATATTGTTTGGGAAATATGCTAACAATTTTTAAATTTTAGTTTTTGTTTTCAAAACTATTTAGTATAAGATTAATTAAATTATTAGATATTTATTCTGATAAGGAGTTTTTGTACTTTTCAACTGGACATTATTGACTTTTCTGTGTCCTCTCAAAATTAAGGTTAAGGTATTCCTATTTGGCCCTTAGTCTTACAGTTTATGATTGAGATAAGAGACAAGGCCAAAAATATACACAGTAGTCATTAATGCAAGGGAGCAGGAAGGTTATGAAGTAAGCATTAGATTATTTATCTCTGAAGAAGGGCTCCTGACAGCCCTATTAATAGTGAGAGTATGTTGACAGAAGGTAAAAAAGTGTAGAAGAAATATTTTACAGAAAAAATATAAAAAGATCTGTGAAGCTAGGTGTCAACAGTAGTCCTGATCAAATTTTATGCTATATTTATTGCAGAAGTTTTTTCCACAATAGTTTCAATTCATTAGCTTACAAGAAAAGCAGTGTGCCCATAATACTATTTCCATCAAACTAACAGTTTTGACAACAGTGAATTCATAATTGCCATAATATTGTAATCTAAGTAATATCAATTTTTTTGAAAATCCCTCAAAACAGAACAATAGAGATACTGTTCTATAATTCTGCAGCTTAACTGGTTTACTTTTAGTATGATAATTAACACAAATCATTACTTACATATTGTCTCTGATTAAGAAATGACTTCTTTTGCCCTGATGAAATGGATAACAACCTGTTGAATTTGTTGCATGGGATTGCTTCCAAGTGCTTTTATTGTTTTATGACTGAGACAGTTAAGAAGAGAAATCTCTGCCATTTAAATATATTTGGTTATAATAAACCAAGCCACTTAACCTCTTATCATCTGCATTTGTAGAGTAAGCACAAATCACAGATCTGCACCCCCCCCACCCCCGCCTTCCTCCCTCACTAAAAAGAAATTGTAAAAGGAGTGGAAAACCACAACAAAACAGCTTCATGGTTTCCTTCTTCTATAACTTTTAAAGTAGAAACAAACTGCAGATAATTATTTAGGGTTGTCATAGTATTTAGAGATAATACTTTAGAATACTTTTGTTTTACAGATAAGTAAAATGAGGTTAACTTACTCTTTACAATTTTGCTTTTGTCCCCATTATTCTAATGAGATGGTCATTTCTCATTGGCCATCACAACTTCCTCAATGACCACCTACCTACCAACAGAGGGCCCATGTCCTGGAAGAATTGGGGCTCTGCTCTAATGGTCCATTTCATTCTCTATGTTCCTCTTCCAAAAACTCTTGGTCAACACCTCTCCTTATACACTTTTACACTCTATACCCCACTATAATCCAGTTTTGAAATCCCAATTGCCTTAACTCTGCCATGATGTTCCTGAAAGGAATGAAGTTATCTTTGTTCTGTGGACTCTTTACTAGGGATATAATTCTTTACATCAATATCTCTCACTGGCCATTGCTCCACTATGTGTTCCTCCCCCTATTAGAATGTAAACACCTTGAGAGAATAGTCTATCTTTACTTTTTTATCCTCAGAACTTAGCACAGTGCTTAGCACTTGACAAGTGCATTGAAAATATTATTCCATTTGTTCAATCACAACAAAATGATGATAGAAAATATTTCATAATAATCATAATAGATCTAATGGCGGTATCAATTTGGCAATTCCAAGTTAATGTTTTCATCTAAAAATTAAAATCAAATCAATAAGAAAATCTTAAGTAGGTACTGTATTTACTTATCTATAGCTAGAGTGATATCAATATATACTCCACATAAGTCCACATATGTATGTATATAGCTATAGAAATATCCAGATTTTTATTTTTATGAAGATTATATAAATATTTACATGTAATTTTTTTGAAATAGATATAACAATATATCTGTATCATTGTATAAAATCCCTTCTCTGATGAAGACTGGAAACTTGTCTGTGATTTAGTCTTAGATAATTGTCTGAGACTCTGACTTGTCCTAGCTTAACTTGAAAGCATGTGTCAAATTCAAGACTCTAAGCCAAGTCTTTCTGACTCCAAAGTTGGCCTTCTATCTACTATCCTAGGATGCCTCTGAACCTGATTTACAGAATCTTTAGAAAATTGTAGCCACTAGTCAAATATATTCATTATGGAAATTGAGGGCAACTTAGCTGCAACTTCATAAGATCAAAAGATTTAGATTTGGAAGCAAGCAACCTCTCTGGAAGCATATTAACTTCTCTGTTTTCTTAAGGAAAAATTATATACATATATATATATATTTCCTATGGTATAAAATGTTTTCAGGCTTATCTGAATGAAGGAAAATGTGTACATATACATGTAGATATGTATATATATGTATATATATGTGGCATTTAATTAAACTTAAAGGAAACCATGTCCTCCCCCAAATTCTTTCTCCTTGTCTTTCTTCTAAAAATCTAATCCCTTTTGATTAGAAAATTTTGTCAAAGGTCAAGAAGGGGCTCTAAAGTAAATTGTTTAAAAGAGTAATCACTTTGCAAAGAAATATCTTAAGTTGATTTCAATTATCACCTATACCCATTTTTAATGGATAGAATGATTTAGGAAATTATTCTTTTGAAGTATCTAGGTAAATATTTCAGTTAGTAAAATTATTTCCGGCTGACGTGCACAAAATACAGAGTATTATATTTTTCTTTGACAACTCAGAATCCATCTAATTCACTCCTTACTCTTTTTCTAAACAGATGAAAACATTGTGCACCATCATATTTAATTACATTAATCAGAGTTATAAAGGTCTTTTAAGTACATTTATTTAATATGAAATCACATCATTTAAATAAATCACGTTCCCATCACCAAAATCAAATCCATCAATTTATTTCTTTTTCTACCACTATTCTGGAATTGTTTTTCAAGGCTCAAAATCTGATTTGTTCCTAATGGAATAAATCTCATTAACCCTTTAGTCCAAATAATACAAGCAAAGTGATCTCAATTATAATCTTCCTGATAAGTAATCTTTCAGCTTCTACTTAAAGACAAGTAATGAGGGAACTGATCAGTTTCAAAATGTCCATTGTCCTTTTTATGTCAGAATTTTAAAAAATCTTCAGATGGTCTATTTATTCTTTCTGTTTCCTGCCTCTTAATTAGGGCCAAAGGAAACAATTCTAGTCCATCTTCCAAATGGTTTCTCTTCTAATCCTTGAAGTCAACTCTTATGATCTATTAGACTCCCTCAATTTTCTTATTTTCTGTTCCTTTATCTTATCTTTATATAGCAGTGGTAGTATACCTTTTAAAGATGGAGTGCCAGATGCCAACCCACTCCACCTCTCCCAGACCAAGTCCCATGCCCACCCTTCCCCAGAGATATAGAGCTGTGTCCCTCCCCTCCCAACATGCTGGGTATACCCTGTCCGTCTCTTACCCCACACAGGGGAGGGAGAAAGCGGTCCCATTAGGTTGCAGGATGGAGGGGCAAATGAAGTGAGGAATCTCAGTGAGTATAGAAATAGGGAGGGGAGTGGCTTGAGTTCTCTTCTCCCCCCCAGCTCTGCCATCTAGGAGCCACCAACCTTATCTCCTGTTCTCTCCCATTGGGCTGCTGGGCAGAGGGGAAGATGATGTGAAAAAATGTCATCAGGCATGGTGGAGAGGGGGAGGGGCAAAGTTCTGCCTAAGTCCCTCTGCCTTTCTAGAAAAGAACTCTGGGGGTAGGGAATGGGAAGGGAGGGTGACTGAGTGACCACAGAGAGTGCTCTTCATGCCATCTTTGGCATGCATGGCATAGGTTCACCATCACTGTTATATAGTATGTATTCAAGACTTCACCATCCTAATTTTCCTCCTCTGCACATGCTCTAGTGGAACTGCCTACAACTATACACAAAACTCAAGATGTGATATGACCAGAAAAAAATATAGAGGAAGTATCACCTATTTCTTCATGAAAACTGTGCCTCAATGTAGATCAGGATTATTTGAGCTCCTTGGGCTGTCTTTTAAAATTGCTGGCTCATATCAAATGTCAATCCACAAAAACCTCAAGATTTTTTTCAAATAAAAAATGAAACAATATGCCATCTATGCCACCATCGCCATAAACCAATGAAGCTGATTTTTTGAGACTGAAGTTAAGAATATACATTTATCCCTATTAAATTTTATTTTATTGCATTAAGACCAGACCAATATTCTGACCCAGAAGTTTAAAATACATACCAAAATGGGTAGGCAGCCTGCAAAACTGAATGTACTTGAAACAGATTAAAATATTATAAGGAAATATTTAATAAAATGAATTAAAATGTAATAGGACATAGATAATGTTAATATATGATTTTCTAAATCATTAAGTGGTTCACAGGGTACCCTTATGTATGATTTAGTGGTACCCAATTCTATTTATGTTTGATACCACTATTCTAGACTTTAAAACTTTTTTTGTCCTTGACTATCCTTATGTATGTTTGGTCATTCTCCTCTAATATTTTACCTGCAAATAATATGAGTGTCATCTTTTCCTTGTGGAAGTTATTGATAAAAAACAAATATTACTCAGTACAGAGAAAAGCATTTTAGCAGAGACTCTCTGCCAAGCTAACACTGTTCTACCCACAACTATTATTTAAATCCATCCACTCTACAAATTCTTAATCCACCTATTATTATAACATCTAATCTATATCTTTTCAAAATTTTCATTAGCAAACTATGAAATAGGGGCATCTAGATAGCACAGTGGGTACATAACCAGGCTTAGAGTCAGGAGGGTCTGGGTTCAAATATGGTCTCAGACTCTTCTTAGCTGTGGAACCCTGGCCAAGTCACTTAACCACAATTGCTTAGCTCTTATTACTTACTCTTTTACACTAGAATCAATATTTACTATCAATTTAGACAAAAGGTAAAGGTTTAAAAAAGAAAATGATGACAATTTATCAAATACTTAGATGATATTTATAACTTTCACCATTCCTAATATCTAATAACTGTTCTAGATGGAAATAAGGTTTGTCTAGTTAGTCATCCAGTTTTGATTGTTATGCTGGCTCTTTAATGTTATCATTTTCATTTCTATATATTCACTGACCATTTCTTTAAGATTACAGTAATGACCCAATTGCTACTCCTCATATATGTCATTTTCTCTCCACTCTGAGTCCTGTCTCTGATTGTCCCTGTGACTAAAATACTATTCATTTTTCATCTCTGCCTCTTAGCTTCTCTGTCTTCTTTTAAATCTCAGTCAGTTTCACCTTCTACAAGACTTTCCCAGTATCTCCATAATCTTAGTGCTTTCTTTCTGGGATTATCTCCAATTTAGCTTGCATATGGCTTGTTTATAATTATCTTATTGCATGTTGTCTCCTTAATTAGACTCTGAACTCCTTGGGAATAAGGATTGAATTTTGTCTTTCTTTTTATCCCCATGGCTTGACACCATGCTTGGCACCGAGTAGGTATTTAATAAAGGTTAGTTGGCTTATTGATCCATTCAGCTAAGAGGCTTTAATGTTTCAGTCACTTAAACAAAATAAAAAAGCTTTAATCCAAACAAATGAAAGACAGAATATGTGGTTCTATCATTTTTCTTCAAATAGGCAGGCTGTTAGAGTAGAAAAATGCTGGTTCGGGGACCCAAGAGACCTGTTCTATTCCTGGCTCTGACACTTTGTTTGCTGGCCTTAAACAAGTGACTTCATATTTCTTAAGCTTAGATTCATTTTTGCTAAAATAAAGATCTGAAGCTAAATAGAATTTAAGGAGCTCATTTGACTTTACCATTCTATGATTTTATGAAAAATACAAATACAGGTCTTAAACAATCAAAACCATTTTACACAGATCTATACATGTTATTCAGAAAAAATAAACTGACATTATTTAAACAACTCAAAGATCTTTTCAGCCTTTTAAAATAATGTCTAAACTATAAATGGAATGATAGCTTTACATTTTTATCCATTCAATTCTTTTATTTTTTGACCCTTTGATCACCATTTAGGTTTTAAAAATAATGCCACTTCAAAGAACTATAATTTCATGAATATTAATAAAACCATTATATAAAATTTAACATATTATACTAAGATATCCATATATATAAACTTGGAGAAAAGAGAAACTAAAGATCTATCATTATATTTTAACATTAATTAGTTCAAATAAATTTGCATTGGATTTCTTAAATGATCTTTCTATATTTTACTGAGTTACTTTGAAGTAATACATTTCTATAAACATTTATGGACACTAACTTTTAATCAAATACGCTGTAAATGTAATTTTTCAGTTTTCAAAATGGTGGTATCAAAATGTTTCAGTATTCATATGATCATTTTTTTTTACTCTACATCCTATGTTAGGAAAGGGAAGGTATAGTTTTGCTCATAGCAGATGAACTCAAACAATAAAATATCAACTTATTCTAAAAGTCTGAACATTAATAATATGTCAGTCTTTAATTTAACAGTATATAATTATAATAATGTTTCACTTTATATAAAAGTTGATATTTGAAAGTACTTTGTTATTTATTTTGGACATTTAGAAAGATCAACATGATTGTAATAAATTCTATTATCCCTTAGGTGGTGATCTGAGTTTACCAGTTTGACCCTAACAGTAAGACCACATTATATTTAAAATAGTATTATTTATTGGGTATCCATGCATGCAAGGCACTTTATCAACTCTCTTCTATAGGATGTATTTGCCTTCTTCCAGAGAGTTGTTTCACAAACACAAGATCTACCAAGACTATTAGAAATGTCATGTATTCTTTAAAAAGCCAAGTGGAATTTCATAATTGGATATGGTTTTCTCAATTTAATGGAAGCATTTCAATGGGATACAATTATTCATTTTGTAGTAGGTCTTAGAAAAACAAAAGTTTGTTAGTCAATATCATCAGATGATGCTAGTCCTAATGTATTATTTCAAAACAATTTCAGGTACAGACCAAGCAGTAATGTCAGGTAACAATTTCAGTGTTTTCTACTTGACAATTAACAACAAAAATCCGTATGAAAAAGTGAGTTCACCTTTGCTTCTCTAACTCCCTGGGCATTTCAATGGCTCTGAAATGAGACTGCATGAATGTCAGTGATTTAGAAAGCCTGAGTGAAATTTTATTTTCAATTGAAAATTGCACTAAAGCTAATTACAAACAATAAGATTGCCATTTTTTGTTGCTTTCTTAATTCTTTTGCATGGTAGGAGAGAAGCAGAATAAGACAAAGAAGGGAGAGAGAGATGAGGAAAGGAGGGAGTAAAGAAAGAATTGAGGCAAGACTAGAGAGAGGAGAAGGGAGAGGAGGTATGGAGAAAGGTAGGAAGAGAGAGAAGAGAAAACAGAATGAAATAGAATGACAGCGACTTGAAGTCAGTAAGAAGGAGGAGGAAAAGACAAAAGGAAGAGAAGGAGGGGCTGGATACCTTTTTTAAGTGCATGATATCTAGAGTGAGAAGGCCATATAGACATCATTACTAGTCTAAACTCATCTTGTTTTAGACATGAGGAAACTGAAGCCCTAAGGGACTGCAACCTCCTAAATAACACAATGAAATGAATAGGTGAATGAATGAAAAATAATTAAGCCCTTACTATGTGTTAAACACATAGTATAAATAGAAAAGATGACAGCTGTTTCTTTTAAAGAGTTCAGATTTGAATTGGAAGAGAGAACACATGAAATAATGTTCAATTATCATGCAAAAGGAAAGGCACCTGTGATTCAAATCCAGGTAACAATAGGGTTTCAAAGATTCAGTGCTGGAATTGACTTTAGAGGTCATCTAGTCCACCTCTCTTGTTTAACATATGAGAAAATCAAGGCTCAAGGATTATTCAAGGATCAGCGTAAGGACTGGCATTCAAAACCTATATCTCTGGTTTTGAAATTAAAGTCTCTTTATACTGAACATATTGGTCCTCTGCCTGAAAATACAGTGCTCTTTGCTTGCACTACTCCCTACACTTTAAGATCCTTTAATTCTATTTTAATAGAGCAACAAATATACCATGAAAAATTTTGGCCCCTCTAAGGTCAAAATTTTGAACCAGAGATGATTTTCAAGTCAGTAGTGATTGTTCTGAGACAAATTTTAGTGATTTATTAAAAAATCGATAAAGCCATCTCTCATTAGCAAACTCAAAAGTAGGTAGGGGGGACTGTAATGTGATGAAAATAGTGTAAAGGCTATCATCTATTATGCTGCTTCAGAACTACAAGGAATAGAAAAGTGGCAAGCTGAAATCAATACTCATTTAAGCAATATTGATGCAAGGCTTCATAATTACTGAGCTACTCATCAAGCACAGTAATATTACATCTATTACAAAGGCCACAATGGCATAAGCTCTGTACAGAAATGGAACTATGTTTTTTTCAGGTTATATGTACATAGAGAGGTAGATAAATATATAGATGGATAGGTATATAGATATGTATATATATATGCATGTATGCATGCCTACATATGTACATATAAAAACAGCCATATACAGTTAAGTGGTTATATATCTATTTAGAGATATATACATAAATGCAAATTTATACATGTACATTATATATAAATTTTTTGGAGAAAATAGAGGGGTAATCTTGAAGTCAGGAATATATGAGTTCTAATATCTTTTGACATTTACTAGCTATATGACTACAGGGAAGTCAACCCTTTAGAATACTTTCTCACCCTACCCACACCAAATCCAGGTCTCTAAAGAACAGTTCAGAATGTGAATTGATTTGTATAATTGGATGGAGTTTCTCCCTCAAGAATTTTATACTGTTAAAATGACAGGTATACGCAAAATATAGACTTGATCAAGAATTCTGAAACTTTTATATAAATTTATTAATATTTTAAGAGTGAAATATTTGCTATCAAAGATTTCCAAAAGCTAAAAATTGGACTTTATCATGGAAATTAAATGGCCATTAACTGAATTAATGATTGACTAAAAATGATGATTTTTTCTTATGAGCTTCCATTTATAAACTAAAACTGAATCCTTCCACCATCATTTATCTTTCTAAACAACTGTGATCCTGTGTGTGTATGTGTGTGTGCATGCATGCACATCTGTGTGTAGAACCATGTGTGAATCGATTTTTGTTCCCATGTGGGAACAAAACAATTCAGGCTTTCTGAATTCAGTGTCATAGTTTCTTTCCCCTAATGGTTATAATTGATAAACCATCTGAAGTTTAGGATGATCTCAGGTTGCAAAGATGGTCAGTACACTATAAGGGTATTGGGCACCACCACAATGACTTTACAACTCCACAGTTAAAATATATTGGGGAATATTTGGTCCATCAAACAAAAGTCAAACTAAAACAATATATTTTATATAAGCTACAAATCTGGTATCAAAAGTCAAACTAAATTAGATCATATTTTATATAGTTTATAATTCTGGTATGAAATATTGTTTAATTCATCAGATATGGGTCTGTCCAATACCCTAATTGTAGTAATTTCTGAGATGGAACACTGGTTTTTTTTAAAAGGAGACTTTATGATTTATAATAGTCATTCAAAGAACTGGAAATCAAAGAGATGTCTATCAATTACAGAATGGCTAAAGAAGTTATGATATATGATTGTGATGGAATACTACTGTACTGTAAGAAATGACGAACAGTTTAATTTTGGAAAAACATGGAAAGACCTATGTGAAATTATGAAAGTAAAATGAATAGAACCAAAGAACAATATATACACAATGGAAATAATGCTTTAGAATGATTTGTGTAAATCCAACTCCAAAGAAAAAACTGAAAAATAGAAATAGTTTAATATATACATATATTTTTTGTCAAATGATGCCCTCTCTAATAGGGAAGGGGATGGAGTTAATCAGTTAATTAAAATTAATTTTAATGTAACAAACATGAATACAATTTTATAAAGATACATAGCCTCCAAATTGCATTTATTATACAAAATGTCTAACTAAATTATACTTTTCTTAACTACCTCATCTGGGAAACAAAAGTATTATGGTCATCTTGCGTATGCACAGAAGAATATTTACAAAATATAATTGTATATATCACTCACACACACACATACACACACACACATACACACACTCTCATGTGTGTGCATAATCTATAAGGATTGCTGCTTTCTGGGTCATGTAAAAGAGCTAAAATTAATTTTGTAGGAAAAATTATAATTCCAGAATGGATCTAAATGACAACACTGACTTCATTAGAAATATGTTTGAATTAACTGACTAGGCTAGTAGATAATAGCTTAAATGCAACAGCATTTTTAGAATCTCACTGCCTCTGTATTCTAAACAGATCATGTAAAAGGGAAAAGGACACATATATAAAAATTTTTATAGCAGCTTTTTTTTGTGGTATCAAAGAATTGGTAATTGAGGGAAAATCCATCAATTGGGCAATGGCTAAACAAGTTGTGGTGTAAGATTGTAATGGAATATTGTCATAAAAATAACAAGAACACCTTTATGAATTGATGGAAAGTGAAATGTAAGATTTAGACTAGTCTAAGACAGTTGCTGGAGAAGAAATCCATCTGGTAGTTTTCTATTTTAATTAATTATTTTTGTTACCTAAGTACTAATCTCACTTGTTTCTATTTATGTCAAAAGTTCAGGATTTCCAATATTCTCTAATTTGCAGCAACCCAAGACAAACTCCCAATCATCCTGTACATAACTCTGTTTATCTCTTGGTAATTTCCCAATACTTGCTCTATAAACACTTATTTCAAACTCTCCTTGATTCTCTATTAGTTCCACAATTCTTCAGTCAGTGATGAACTCACTTTCTCCTTCACTGAAGTCAATTAAGTTCAGCAAACACTTATGAAAGGCCTGCTATATTCAAGTCACTATGCTGATCATTAGAGATACAAAAAAAAATTAATTCTTTCATATTGGCAAAAAGAGTACATTCTTTCCAGGGAGGAAAAAGCAGTGAGTGTGATCTCCCTAATCTACAATTCTTTCAGTTTCAACATCTAACTATCTGTCCTTGTGCATCTCTGGTTCTATCTGGTTAAAGTCTTGACTCCTTGAATAAAATAAAGTTCCTCCATAAATGTGTCCCACAATATCTCCCAGTCTATAAATTCAAGCTAGAAAAGTATACTCATTTCCGTTACCAAATTCTTGATTGCATTGCACTGCAGTGGGAGTTAGCAGAAGCAGGGACATTGGCCACTGACTCCTAACCTCTCTGAATTTCAGTTTCTCCATTAGTAGAACAAAGGAAATGGACTATATTACTTCTAGTGTCCCTTCTAGCTTTGACAGTATGTTTTTTTTTAGTCTCCTTCCAAAATTTGAGCCCTCTCTTAGACCATTTAACTATCTCACTTCCTTTTTCAAAATCTATCCATTCTTCAAACTCCCCCTTTCCTCCACAAGGTTATTCTTAGTGGTTCCAGTTTATGTGATCTCCTTTCATCTGAATTTCATAGAGCATTTCTTGACTGTGCTCATGTTAGTGCACAGTTATCAGTTAGTCAGCAATCCTTAAATGCTGGGGTAACAATGTCAAAGACAGATACTACCCTCAAAGTGATCATAGTATACTTGGGGAGATAGGAAACAAATAATTCTGGAAAAATAAGCTATATGAAGGATAAATAGGAAATAATCAACATATTGATAACACTAGAACTAAGAGGGAATAGGGAAAGGCTTTGGGTAGAAAGAGGGATTAGAGTTTGGACTTGAAAGAAACCAGGGAAGCCAGGGTAATTTAACATTAATATCTATTTTGAACCAACTAACCTATTAATTTCTTTGAAAAAAAGACTGATAGTATCTACATGTATATTGATACGTTAGCACCTAACATTATGTCCTGCATACATATATAGTATATTCACAGAAACACACACTTGTATATTATACATAGGTAGTCCTCTACAAAGTCAACAAATGGGGATAAGTGAATGAATTAACATCTCTAAGTACCCAAGGTTAAAAAATATTCAAAAACAAAGTGGAAAAACAACAGTGTAGAGTTTTAGTAATAATGGTCATTAGCTCCAAATGTTCAAAACATATATTGTTGGTGTCAAAATCATAGATTTGTTCTACATGTCAGCTAATTAGTTTTTATCTGTTCCTTAGGTGACCAAATACACTCCCACCTCGGACAACCCACCTTATAAATTCCTAATAACAGAAGAAGAACAAGGTGAGATAGTATGAAGAGAACACAGCAACTCCAGGCCCATTACTAGGAAGTTTTATTCACATCATATTGCTAGAATCAAATTTAAGAGAATAATCTTTTATTCATAAGACAATTATAGATATAATAAAAGGACTTAAGCCCAATGAACTGTTGGGTGACTTTTGGTAAATATGGGAGACCAATGATATAATATTAAATTTTAGAATATTCTAGTGTCTAAATCATAATAGACATTATTCATTAATACAAGCCAGAGAATTTGAGTTAGGAATTCTTAGAGACAAATAATTGCACTTGCAATACCTAGAAACAGCATTTAAATCTTCTGGGGAAAGAAGATGAGATTTTAGCCACTGTAGTTTCATATAAATGCCATTAATGCCAAGTAGATTTTCCACATTTTCTTCAGAAAAACAGATGCATTAAAATAAATGTATTCTGTGCTCTACGTTTGGACTACAGTGGATAATGAATCAGCAGAAAGAAAAGGGAAATAGAGATAGGAATGAGTGCAAAGTGTTGCCTTTAAGTTTGTCTCAAAGTGTTCAAATCGTGGTGAATATGCAAAATAAATTCTACCTCATGAACATACAGGTTAATATACAAACTATTAATGAATCTGTGATGGAAAGTTCACTCTGTGATTGTCTGGAATTTAGGGAGAGTTTTACTGTTCCAATATAACAACCCCCATAAGATTTCTGCATTATACTTGAGCATTTTTTTCTGAAATTAAGTTTCCAGTATAAATCTGTTGGAAGAAGTAAAGATTTGGCATTAGTGCATCTACCAATCAGCCTTCAATAGAAATTGTTATCTATGAGATGTATTCTCACTTTACATGTAAAATCATGATTTTATAAATATTGACCTGGGTTTCCTTAAATTCCAACTAAAAAAATCTCATTTTTTACTGGAAGCCTTCCCCAAATCCTCTTAATTCTAGTGTTTCCTATTATTTCCTATTCATACTATACATATTTGTATTCATATTTTTTTCCTCCAATAAATTGTGAGCTCCTTCGAGGCAAGTATTTGATTTTTTGTCTCTTTTTGTAATCTCACCATTTACCACAGTGCCTAGCACAGAGTAGGCCTTAATATTAACTGATTATTAATATTGATTGGTTAATATCTTATATTTGCAATGTTAAAATTTGGAAACATTGCAAATATCTTATTTGATCCTCACAATTCTGGGATGTAGGTGTTATTATCCTCATTTTTATAGATAAGGAAACTGTTGAGTGACTTGCCAAGAGTGTGGGGACCAGATTTGTACTCAGGTCTTGCTAACTCTTGTTTCAAGCTCTATCAACTGAGAAAACTAACTGGCTCTCCAAAAAATTGGAGAGTAAATTGTTGTATATGTGTGTTGGAGAGAAGGTGATTTGTATCTCTCTCTAAAGCATAAAATATGATCTTAGAATTCTTTTGTAACATCAGTAGGATGCCAGATAATGCCCTTCACCCAGTTTATGTATCAACTGTAGTTGAAAGTAATGTTGATGAAATAGAGAACAATAAAACAAAATCTTTGAGATTTTAAGAATGTATTTTTGCTACAGAAAGGGTGCAGAAAGCTCCGTTCAGTTTTATGCCTACTGATTTTTAATGAACCTTCTTTCTCCATGAACACGTTAATTAGCACAATGATTAAAGAGATTAAGAAAGAAGTGCTAATATTTGTGACCCATTTGGGGCTATTCTATGGAAGCTCTGAAAAAGAATCTGGTGGCAGAGTGATTTTAGAAAGCAGAAAAGACAACATTTCATAGTTTGTTTTGTCTCATTGGATTTAACAAGGGCTGGCACAATATGAGAGAGTTTGCCTAACATTAAAATATAATTGTTAGTAAAGTGAAAAAATAAAACATCATGCAATGGAGAAACAAAGGACATGTACTTAAATCCATCATATACCCATATAGCTTTCTTGGCTTTAAAATTGGAAAATAATTGGAAAATACTTTAAATATCATCTAGTGCAGTTCTGGAATTGTTTTTTTTATAAAGGAATCAAAGGTCAAGAAAGGTGATATGGATTTCCAAAGACTCATAAGTATTAAATATCAGTCTGCCATTTGAACTCAGGACATTTGACTCTAGTATTACTCTTGACATAACACCACATAGTCTGTGGATGGGGGTTGTTAACACTGATAACTGAAATTAAAGGGTGTTTGCTCTTTAATAAGAGGTAGAGTGTGTTTTCTTCTTATTGCCCATTTCTTTCACATACTATGAAACAGATTGTCTTGTATAAATCACCAAGTAATACACAATGATGAATATGGCTAGAGGGGCCATGCTAATAATATGTGTTAGTTTTTATGTCTATGCTTAAATTAGAGTTGACTAGTTAAAATGCTATGTGATTATAATGGCATCAAAGAAAATGCCTACATTGGCTAAAATTTCTTTTTTTTTGCTATGAGAATGTGGCATTTAATTTAAAAAATTTGATTCTCAATGGTACTTTACAGGGAATCAAATTTTATTAGTATATGTAAAAAAGCAGAAAAGGAAAGATATGAGCAGTGAAGTTTCAGAGTGGTTGTAAAATGGCAGTATCCATGGAATGGTTGAGGGTATGCCTTTAATGGGGCAAATTGTCTTGTTCTATTTGATAATGGCAAAGAGAAACACATTTTACATTTGCAAAAGTATTCTGGTGCACAGTTCAGGTGAAAAAATGCTTAAGTTAGTCTTATTGGATTTTTTAATACAGTTTCTATTTTGGAAGCCAAATTCAGGTGAAACTCAAGATTGCTATAGACAGCCAAGCCCAACCTGAATTCTTAATATAGATGATTTTTTTAAACGTACTTGTCAAATAGAGAGTTAGGGTTTCTGAATCCAAACATAACTTGAGCAATGAAACCTGGTGTATTTTCTAGAAAATATTTGCCAGCCAACCATTTATAAAGATATAATTATTTAAAACTAAGCTACATTTACCAAAATAAATGAATCATATTCTGAAGAGACAACTTTAATTTTAATTTTTTGATACTTAAGAGTTGGTGAAATTCAGCTATCTGCAAAAATCATATACCTAACCTAGCTGAATTATATGATTTCACAACCATTTACCAAGTGAGTACCATTAGAATTTTGATAGCTATACTGCTGAATCCAATTCTATTCAATTACAGAATCATTTATTAAGGGTCTATTATGCATCAATCACTATGTTAGGTACTAGAAATACATACAAAAATGAAACATATATAGCCCTTAAGGAGAAAATATTCTAGTTGAACATGATGAGAGAGAAGTATCTAAAATATATTTTAGTGTTGAAAGGAAAAAAAAGATAGTGATGGACTTAATTAAAAGGGGGAGAGAGAAGGACCATGATTTAATGGATAGAGGACTAGCCTTTGAATCAGCTAGATTTGGGTTCAAATGTATCCTCTGGTATATACTAGCAGTGTTTCCATGGGCAGTTTCTTGAAGGTTCTTTTCAATGACTGAGTAAATACTCTAGAACTAACCATTTTAGATGAACTGATATCTGCACTAATAGAAAGAGTTTTCATACTGGGAGGGAAGTCAATGGACAGATGGAATCATAGATTTGGGCATTGTCTCTCTATCCCTATCTAAATGAATGAATTGATGTATATATATCTTAGGGCAGCTCTCCAACCTCTGACCCTCACCTGACATCCAGCTCTCACTTTTGTCTCCTAGTAGCTGCTAGCATGCGGCAGTGGCCACACCTCGGGCAATGGCTTTGACAGGCGGCTAAACCTTGTGAGGGTAGCCATCGGGTCATCGACCCCTGGCGAACCAGGGCTTTGTTCACCCAGAATGTGAAGACTACTTTGGCTGAACAGAGGGAAGAAACCAACAAGAAGGTTCAACGGCTGATATGGCGATGCAGCAAAGCACTGTGGAGTGCTTAGGGTGTGTTGGAGCACAAAAGACAACACGGCCACCCAATGGAGCTGAGGAAGTCTCCAGGTGTAATGACTTTTCATGCCACTGGACCCACGCTTCCAATGCCGAGAGAGTGGGACTGTCTCTGTGCATCGACTTTTCCACTTAAATCTCCTTCACGCACAAGTGTTTTTGTGCACACTCATCTACATCACAGATGAAAGTGCTCAAAGACAATCGTCATCCTAGGTTACAGAGAGACTACTACTATACTCTACTATATTTATATATGGAAAGAGTGCAATTAGCTCTAAGATTTCCTGCATGGGGCAGTTGTACAACAGAACCATTTTATGAAAGCCATACTTCAAGAATATTTTCAGTGAAGTACAAGACTTATACATAAATGGTAACATACGCAAATCAGAGCAGCATGAAAAATTTTTTACCTGACACTAGATGAAGGAAAAGTTTATGACCAAATGAGTGACAAAGAGGATGATATGATTTAAAAAGATAATTTTACATGAAATTTAAGAGGTTTTGCATAAACAAAATTAATTCAACCAAAATTAGAAGGAAATAAGGACTCTGGGGAATTAATTTATAGAAAGTTTCTCAGATAAAGACTTCACTTCTCAAATGTACAGAGAACTTAAAATTTAACAAAATAAGATCCATTTCCCATTTGTCAAATGATCAAAGGACATGAACAGGCATTTTTCAAAAGAGAAAAATTAAAATGATCTAAAACCACATTAAAAATGTTATATATCTGTTAATTAAAGAAGAAAATTTCAAGAACTCTGAGCTACTATTTCACATCTATGATATTGGCCAAAATGACAGAAAAGTAAAATGACAAATTCTGGAGAGGATATGAAAAAATTGGCACACCAATCCACTATTGGGACAGGTAGCACAATGGGCTTAGAATCAGGATTAGTCATCTTCTTGAGTTCAAATCTGCCCTCAAATACTTACTAGCTGTGTAACCCTGGGGAAGTTATTTAAACCTGTTTGCTTAAGTCTACGGATCTGTAAAATAATCTGGAGAAGAAAACAGCAAACCACTAGAGTATTTCTGCAAAGAAAACCCCAAATCTAGTGATGAAGACAAACATGACTGAAATGACTAAACAACAATGTACTTCTGGTGGATTTATGAACTGGTTCAATGATCCTGGAGAATAATTTGAAACTATATCAAAGATCTATAAAACTTTGCATGCCTTTTGATACAGTAATGTCACTACTAGTTTTATATCCCAAAGATATCAAAGAAAAATAAAAAAAGGACGTCAATATACAGAATTATTTATACCAGCTCTTTTCGTTAAGGCAAAGAGTTGGAAGCTGAGAGGATGATCAATAATTGGAGAATGGCTGAACAAGTTATGGTACACAGTTGTAATGAATATTGTGAAAATTGGATTTAGCTGTCTTCTGATTGTAACAATGAAGATACTTAGCTCTTTCTTTATAGTGAAGCTAGAATTGTAAACTACAATCTATGTTTAGATTTTAACTACAAAAAGGTGTTAAGAAACTACAAAAGTGAATTAACAAAAAGGTGTTAAGTAATACAAAAAGATATAATCTAACCAGAGAAGGTGAGAACTAAAGAATGGACAGTCCTGGAGAAAATCTAACCAAAGAAGATGAGAACTAAAGAATGGGCAGTCCTGGAGAAAAGCATCTGCTGTGATTGGTAGACATGAACATTTAGTGGAGGTGACAAAAGAGAAAAAGGTCTTTAAATAGAGAAAAAAAAAGACTGAAGAACAGAGTCAGTCACCCGGGCTTGGAGTGAAGGATCAGTCACTTGGAGCTGGAGGGAAGATGGACATTTGTTTGCATATTCAGGCATTTACTCAGAGGTGCAACTGGAAGACAGACTCACAGACTTCTTTTAAGACTGTCACCATTGGTGAGTGAAAGGCTGACTTAGTGGACTTTCTTTTCTCTTTCCCTGGATGGAACTTAGAAATTCTAACTGATATCAGAAAAGCCAGAGTTTTCTCTCTCTCATTCCTTAATATCTTCCTTCTATTGAAAATATTGTAAATAAACTACCATAAATTCCATTTACTTTAGTAATTCATTTTGGGATTTAGAAATGAAATCCCTGGCAACCACATATTACATATTCAGAGTTCCAACCACGATTTAAATTTAACAATATCGTTGTGCTCTGAGAAAAGATGAGGCAGATTATTTCAGAATAACCTGGGAAGACCTTTATGGAGTGATAGAAAGCATAAATAGAGGCAAGAGAACACTGTAGAGAGTAACAACAATATTTTAATATTTTAACAATATTTAATTATCTTAATTTATTAATTTTAATTAAACTATTAAATATTTAGCTAGTCTGGTCAATATGATGATCAAGAAAAATAATGTTGACCTCCAGAAAATGAAATCTTGGTGCTGATTGAAGTTCAATTTTTTCACTTTATTATTTTTCCTTTTTTAAAAAAAGTTGCATAATATGGGAATATATTTTTCATAATTTCATATGTATTATTGGTATCATATTCCTTACCTTCTCAATGGGAGGTAAAGGGGCTCAATGCCAGAAGAGAAATTGAAATAACAAAATTAAATAATGTCAAAAATAAAGAAATAATGAATCAAGAAAGAGAATACTGTTGGTGTTTTTTTTTTCTGTTGTTGTTCCTTAAAGATAAAAACTCAGTCATTCTTAAATATCAGGTTATGTTAAGGGGAAAACATCCCTAAAATCACTCACAATTAATTTTAAGTGGGCTCAGATAATGAATGAGAAAGCTCCCTATAGCATACTTAGTCTGAGGTAAATGTGTATTGTGGGAAATATTAATTTTACTTTGTAGCCACTTAGTATTCTTATCTAAGCAATTCAAAGTAATTCACAGATGTTGGATCATTTGTCCTTGCAATATATATGGCAAAGCAGCAGCAGAAACAGAGAGGTTAAATAACTTCCCTAAAGACTTAACTGTCAGAGACAGGAATAGATCTTTTCTCTCTTGAATTCTAATCCAATATCTTGAAGAAATCATGTTACCTTTCTACAAAAATCAGAACAATTTATGTGATTCAACACTCAGTGACCAAGCTCGAACTTCCATTCTTTGAAAATTCTCTCACCAAATATTGCCCCTGAAATGAATTGTTTACTCTTAATTTCTGTATCATCTCATTCATTAATGCTTTTAATGTTCAAATTGAATGAACAATATAAATATATAAGAATTTCTTTTCATAAACAAAATATGCCACCTCATTCATTTCCTGTGCTTATATTGATGCTATATATATATTTCATGTTCATAATTATATATATGCTATGTATTTTATCTATATTTCATATCTATTCTCTACAATGAGAATGAATTCACCCTAGGAATTGTTTTATTCTTATAATTTATATCCTTAATACATAGTCATTACTTAGGACTTTGTAAAAGCTAAATAAAAAAATTATTGATTCATTGATTGAGGATTGAATTATCTTGGCATAAGGACTTGCAGGAAAATGGAAGAATAAGAAAGAAAGAAATCAATGTCTACCTGATTTGTGAATTTTTAAAAGCATTCCATGTCTAGTTTTTAATAATATACTACAGAAAAAAATATTCTGGCTTCATTTAAAAGTTATAAGTAAATGTATCACCTGGATTGCCTTTGTTAACATTTCTTTTAATTTATACTTGCTGAGAAGTGTCAAATTGTGTAATTGCATTTTCCTGAGTCCTTCTACCACTCCTAGCTCACTCTGTGACCTAAAATAATAACTGATGATATTTGGACCCTACTTATCTCATAGTTATTGTAAAGAGAAAACAAGATAAAGTGCATGAAATACTTTGAAAAATTTAAAGTTCAAGGGGTTAATCTAAACCAACATTACACATCATCACTTCCAGAAGCTTTAGCCTTTTGGGAGGATGAATGAATTATGGATATAGTAGTAAAATAAACTACTTCCATTAGGTAAGAAAGACACCTTTCTCTAAGAGGCCTCTGGGAAGAGCAAAAAGAAAACACATCATATTTAGTTTCTGATAATACTTCTTCTGAAAATACTTCAGGCAATTAAAGATGGACCAAATAAAGAGAAAATTATGGCTATTTCATTAGGGCAATACCAACGAGCCCTAGGCAAAACTCTTGAGCAACCTAACTTTAGATGACATTATTGTTCAATACTTATTGAGTGACTTCAATGAATGCTTTTTTGCCCAGATACAAACTATTGACCCCCACATCCCTAAAGTCACCCCTTTTGCTAGTACTTACATAAAAATTAACATTCTCTCAGGTAACTAGCAAACTGAGTAAATTAAATCAAAGCAAATCAGTGTGAAAATGACTACCTGGAAGTATTAACTATGATAAATATTTTACTTCAAAATTAGGAAAATATTAATGCAAATGATTGAATTTATAATAGAATTTCAATGGGGATTTGTCATAATGTAAAAATGGAGATTTAAACCCCAAACTTCAATCCCCAGAAGTCCTTGGTATTTCCCAGAATTCCCTATAATCTCTACTTGAGTCTATGAGTCTATGAGTCTCTACTTGGGCAAGATCACAATTAGTATTTAAAGGGTTCTTTGTCTCCCAAGATCTCTCTTCCTCTACTCTGACATTGCAAGATGTATGAGTAATCTGTGAATGGGCTAATCAGCCCTAGGCACATGGTTTATTATTTTGTATCCTTGATTTCTAATAATCCTTAATAAACCTAATAAAATATAATACTTTTATTACTTGGCCATAACTTAATTTTTACAATAGTCTTATTTATGCAACTGAAATTCTAATCTTATCCTAGATGAAATCAATGCTCAATAACATCTATCTTCCTATCAATCATTTGCCAATCATTTATCTCTCTATTACCATACATATATATGCATTATCTATCTATCTTTCTATCTCTGTCTGTCTATCTGTCTGTCCACTTCTCTGATTATATATTAATAAAACTTTCTACATAGAACCATAATGACTTGGAATGTGGTCCACAGAAGTATGGACTGAAGGATTGATGGAAAGATGGAAAGATTTTTGTTACCTCTTATAGGAAGGCTATAAGATATAACTTCAATCCTTTTCAAAAGGAAACATTATATTACTGTAAGCCTGGTCCTCCTTCATCCCTGAGAGACCTCAAGCTAGTTCAATAATAGTATAAAGGTACAAGATATTTTGCACCAGGAATTAAATAATACTTCTGTTATACTTTTTTTTGTCAGATTCAACCCATATGATTTTACACATTTGGAGCAATAGGATTCTGAGGATTTTACATTAATCCTGAGATTCTAAAGAGAAGCAGTCTAACACGATGACCCTTGCCTTGAGATTAATACTCTACCATGATTGTGGGGAGCTTAGTGAAGAGAGTGTAATTTGTCTTGGAAACGAAACTGCATTCATAAGCAAGAGAAATGTCACAGCTGTGAAACAAATACTTAGGGCAGAAAGGGAGAATAGCTGGTCTATTAAACTGTGTGAATTCTGAAAATCCTCATTATGCTCTCTCATTCTGAGGACTGGATATTGTAATTGATTGGTGTGAAGTAGAAGCGAAAAGTTCATACAACTTGAAATGTTAAAGTAAAACTGGCTTAGGTAAGGTGGAATACTTTATTATGTCTGGTTCAATCAAGGATAATCTTGATAAGAAAAATTAAGGGGGGGGGACCTAAAATAACGAATGCAAATGAAGACAGTGCTCTGCAATGACATAATTGTTTAAAAGGAGATGCCAAAAATGGAAGCAAGAGGTCATTAATGGAGGCCCAGAGAAAAGAGTAACACAAATCTCTAGTATTATAAAATTACAAATTTAGGACAAAGTGATGCTTGCCAAATATTGCTAAGAATAGCCACAAAATGCATTGATGTAGATTCAATATAAACAGAAGACAGAATGTAAATAGAAAATAGACAGTTAATTTTATTTCCCTCTAATCAAAACTTTCTTAGTCAATGTGGAATGGAGAGAACAAACATATGTAGTCAAGAAGAAACTGGAGCACAAGATGGGATTTAGTCTTTTCAACTATAAAGTCAGGATAATTAGTACCTAAGAAGATTGTATAGCTCTAAAACAAACAAAACTTATGAAAATATTAGATAAATACTTTTAAATGAGTTGTGTTTATTTCTAAGTATGTCACGAATCATGTAAGATTCTATTTGCTAAGACATTAACTTAATAAATAACTACTTAATTGCATGAAATACTATTTAACCTAATATATTTTAATAGCTTACTATGCACTTTAATGTACAGTGACATCACCTCAAGTATCCTGACCTCTCAGGTCATTAACTTCCGCAAATCCCCTGCTATACAACACTAATCTCACAATCACACTAAAACATCCCACTTCTATGAGCATGAACTCCAAAATTCCTTTATTTGATGATAATTTCCTTTCTTTTTATCTTTCCCTTATTCACAATCTCTAGTCCTTTTATTAGTCAATCAAGCATTTTCTGGCTTCACTTTATTCTCTTATAAATCTTAATCTCATATATCAGGTTTTAAAATAACTTCTATGATAAGATCCTCCAATCAGTTATTTGTCTTACTGTCAATCATAACTTTCCAAGCTCAAGCCCTTTATTATCCTAAACATTTATGATTTTCCACCCATCCTCATATGCTGCTTGCTGAATGATGTTACAGAAAATCACACAATCACGCTTACTGATTCCACTAACAATTACATCATCTAATCTGGGTCCTCACTACAGCAAGACAATCTTTTTATAGGGAGATGGAATGTTTCCATGAGAAGAGCAAAGATTATTGGTGAAAAGTATCTGTAAAAATCAAGACTGGCACTCTTTCCTGTGTGACTTTGGTTAAGTCATTTACACTGTCTGGTACTCATTTTACTCATATGAAAAATGAGGTAGAAGGACAAGATAATTACCAACATTCCTTCCAACTCCAAATCTATGATTTTATTAATTTTTCTAACTAGTTCTTTAGCAATTCCCCCAGCAGGGCAGTTGTTGTACATCTTCTCAAGGCTCTTTTTTGTCTCTCAGGTGCTCTCCCTCTAGTGCTTTCCCTCAGGCTCTCTATCTTCCTTTCTATCTCTGTCTGTCTCTGTCTCTGTCTCTGTCTCTGTCTCTGTCTCTGTCTCTGTCTCTGTCTCTGTCTCTGTCTCTCTCTCTCTCTCTCTTTCTCCTTTACACACTTTAAAATTCATCAATATTGTCACCGATCCTTCCTTACTCAACCTTGCTCTCTATAATGTTTCTATAATGTCTCTAAAATGTATAAATATGTATATGTATATATATGTATATATATAATGTCTCTATAATGTATAAGTAATGTTTACTTATTTAATCTATCTTTTTAAATGCCAAATAGCATGTCAGATTATCCCTCATTCTTATTTTACTTTTATTTTGCCCCATACCTTCAGTAGATAGAGTAACAACCTTGATGATTCTGTCTATCCTGTATCTACCTTTGCTTACACAGATAAGCACTTAGCAACAGATGTCTATCCTCTTTGTGCCTATTTTTACCCCTGTCACTCACTTTTCAATGAATTTCATTCATGCTCTCTCTAAAATTACAACAAACTTAATTTGAAGCTTAGATACCTTCTCCTCAGCCATCATCTTTGAAAAAAATATCTCTGAAGAATTTGATATATTTGGTTATTTTCTACAACTGGATCTTCTTTTGCCATGGATTTTTCATAAGTATGGTATCCTCTGGTTCTTTTCCTATTTCCTCTCTTCCCTCTTTAGTCTCTTTCAAAGGATTATATTCTATATCCTGCCACCATAGGTGATTGTATATATATATATATATATGTATATATATATATACATATATATAAAATTTAAAATCTAGACATTTTATCTTAGAAACAACACTATGCATGAGTCATATAGGCTAGGCAATTGGGGTTAAATGACTTGCCCAGGCTCACCAAGGTAGGAAGTATTTGAGGTCACATTTAAACCCAGGGCTCCCCAGTCTCAAAGTCTGACTCTTTATCCATTGAGTCATGTGACTCCCCAATATACTCTTTTGACAATCAGTTCCTATCAGTTCAAATAAAATCTCTTTAGAGTGACTCCTGTATGTACATAACAAAGTCATCAATCTTTTTTGACCTCCAGTTTTGTATTACCTACTGACTATTGAAAAGATCTAATTGATATTAAACTCAGTATGTTTCTATGTCCATAAAAGAAATAATTCTCCCTTTATCACTCATCCCCATATTTTCTCCTTCTTAACATTCCCATTTCTCTTGAGGACACTATTACACTTCCAAACATTCATGATTATAACTTCATTCTTATCTCCCCTCTATTATATCAGTGCTATGATGAATGAATTCTAACTCCAAAGTCTTTGCCATATTGGTCCCCTTTTCTTAACTTATGTAACCATTGCTCTAGTTTATGATCTTATCACCTCTCACCTAGAATACTGATAGAGCTCCCTAAATTGTTTCCTCACTCAACTCCTTCTCTATTCTATCCACCTCACAGTTGTCAAAAAGCCATTTCTAAAGTACAGAGTTGGCTATGCCACTCTCCTGCTCAAGAGGTTCCAGTGGAGCTCAGCTGTCTCTAGACTTAATTACAGCTTCCTTTGTTTGGAATTTGAAGCCCTTGTTAGTTTTGCTTCATTCTCTCTGTGAGATCTTATTACGCAATAACCTGCTTTAAGAAATTTTATTCCAATTAAACTTCTCCCTGAATACTAATGACTTCTTTTTGTGATTGCCTCCTGTTTCTCCTGTATATCTGTCATATGTACATAGTTGCTTGCAATGTTCTCTCACCTAATGAAATGTGAGATACCTGAGATTAGCAAGAAGTTGCTTTCTTTGGTTTTTTTAACCTTTCTTCAAATCCCTAGATCTCATTACAGTTCCTAGAACATCACAAGCATGAAATCAATGCTTGACTGACTGATTGATAAACTGAAAGTTACTTAGCTGTTTTTTTTTCTTTTTTCTTTTCCTGTGTGATGTTATATTGCTCATAACTGTTTCTTTACAAGAGTTAATCTCCTTGCTTGGAATTTCCAATTCCTCATCTCTATCCCCAGGTTCTTTCAAAATTCTGTGAAACCTTCTTCCTTGAGGATTATTCTGAACACATCTCACATCCCCATCTTTGAATTAATGATTTGTATTTATGTTGTTCCTCCCAATATGATGCTAGAGCTACTTCCTTTGCATTTGTTTTTCTGGTGCCAATGACAAAACCTGACACTTAATAATGCTTAATATATACCTATTGAATGAATAAGGCATTGTGTTAGATGGTAAGGGCTGAAATACATGAAAATATACCTTTTACTCTCTCCAACCTGCGTAATCTATGAAAGAGATAGGTCACACATGAATAAATATCACATTAACACAGTGTAATTCTACTGAGGGTATGATGAGATGATGAGATCAGGGAATGATAAGAAGTATCAACTGGCTGGATTTTTATAGCATCTGAGTGGTGTAATGTTAGCAAGATTACTAAGATCCACCTGATCTGCACTTAAAGTTAATCAGAAGAATTTGACACTTACTCTCAAACTCTGCATGCATTCACCTCTCCAAAACACATCCAAGGAAGTGTTGATGCTCTGAACTGATGAATTCAGGGACAGGAATGATAAAGGATTGTGATATTCTTTCATCAGATGACTTTACTTAATGCTTGTAAATTTGTAAAATTATAAATTTGTAAAAATAATAAAATTTACTAAGAACCAGTCAATCAAACAATTAAAAATCAAGCAGCTTTCTTTACTAAGCCATCTTGAATAAAAGGTTTATCTGTCTTATGCAAAGACAAGTTCATTATAAGTAGAATTATAATGGCCTAATCAAAGAGATTAAAAACTTTCCTTTCTTTTGTTAGCATTTGAATTCTTTCCTAAATAAGGCTATCAAGAAAACCTTGAAATGGGACAAACATATCCTAGAAAGATGTTTTACAATGTAGCATTTATTTTATCTTGTCTACTTTGATCAAAAGCTCTAAAAATTGGTAAGATAATGAATAAATAATTGTGCATTAGAGTCCTGGTCTTCAATTGTTTGACTTTTCATGATGTTTTCTCTTCTCCTGTAGGCAAGTCTTGAGTTGTCTTTGAAAATAATGTTCACAGGCTTGCTTGCTCTCCTTATACCACCTTCAAGTTTCTTGTCCAGCCTTTAATTATAGAAATCTAATAACACAGATTAAATTATTGTGATCCCCTTTGTAGATGTTCAGCACTCAGAGGTTTTTTTTGGGGGGAGTTGCAAAAAGGTAGCAGACCCTGGAAAAATCTGTGACAAAAATACTCAGTTCTTTATCCTGCTCCATTTTTGTACTATGTCCAATCAATTATTTGCTACACTATAGTCAAGGCCTCTTGTTACTTTCTATGTACCCTATGATTCATATACTATATTCACTGTTAGACAAAAGCATTCCTCAAGATTTCAGTATCTTCTGTTGACTCCTTTCAAAATTTAACTCTCTAAGATCTTATTTCTTTAGAAGCTTGGTTAGTCTTGCTATGGTTACTAAAGTATTGGATAAAGTGTTGAGTACAGAGTCTGGTAGAGAGGTTCAAATCCCCAAATAATCAAAAAGCATCTGTTCACATTATATTATATACAAGAACTGTGCTAAGTGCTGGGGATACAAAGAAAGACCAAACCTAAATCTACTTGTAAATGAGATGATTTCCCTCCTGGATTTAATGCCTGGCTCACACATCCTTTAGTACAATATTTATAATGTAAAATTATCTGTGAACCCTAAGGAAAAAATTATCCAGTCTTTTAAGAGGCAATATCTTGAATTATTGATTGATTTCTTTTATAATTCTCCATTTTATGCATTTCTCCTACAATGATTCACATATATTCAGGTTTATCCAGAAGGACACAGATGGAATAAGACAATGAGCTTGCATTATCTGTACCTTATGAAGGTAAGATATAATGGACAAAAATTGAGGTTGATCTTGCCATAAATTTAGCCTCTCTAAAATGTCATTAATATAATACGGAGAGGTTTAATTAAAAGTCTTGATGGAGCAAACATTACATGATGATTAAACATTATTTTTGAATAATATGATTGAAATTGCACTGAACCTGGAGATAGGAGACACGTATTCAAGTTTGTGCTTTAATGTGTACTAAATGTGTGACAACAGTTAAGTCCCTAAAGCTTTGTTGAGTTTCAAATCCCTCATCTGTAAAACAAGTATAGACATATGTGTATCATCTGCCCTATATAATTGTGAGGAAAATGCTTTTAATCTATGAAATCCTACCGATTTCATATGAGTTGTTTATTGAGAAACAACTTATTTTAATGTGTTGGCTCTCTTAGTTAGAAAAACCATACAGAGAAGCAAAAAGGATTTAAATGCCATAAGGCTTAGGGAGATTTTGTTTTTGTCTTTCTATATCTAATAACCAGGTTATTATGGGGTATTCAGAAAAGCTTGTTAAATTGTATTTAAAGATAGGACTTCCTACCTATCAAGGGCTTTTTTTTCTTACAATGAATATAGCTTTTTGCAGTGAAAATAGCAAATAGTTTCAATAGATACAATCTAAAGAGGTTGAGATTTAGACTCAATGGTCCAAGGAACTTAATCCACTTCTCTCTGTTCCAAAATGAAAGACTAACCCCCAAACAAACATTCTAAAAACTCATAGCATTTGTAAGAAAGGGGATCAGACAAATGATCATCATAGAAAAATAAATCCACAGCAACTTTCAGTAATGGGTACGAAAATAAAGTACTTCTTTCAATAATATGCTAAAATTTTATAATCATACAGATAAAAAAGGTTTTAAGTAATGATATATCAGAACTTCTAAAGATTCTATTGCTACATTGAAACTGTGCTTTAATCAGGGTTTAATCATGCATCTGAATTAATTCTTCATATCTTAAGATATACATACATATATCCATATCTAGAGGAAAAATTCAATAAATGAACCATCCACTATTAATTTAGCATTTATTACATGAAGTTACAATGAAATTATTCCAATAACCTGTGAACTCAATTGGCTAATTCATTTTAGCTACTTTGAATTGTATATTGTATAATGTTCCTGAATAGGAACATTTAAACTTTCACACTTTTCAAAGAAATTACCACACATTTCAGTGGACAAAATGGAATGGAGAACTGTATCAATATGTAATCTGGAAAAATAATTATAAAACAAAAAGATATTTAAAAAAGAAAACTGTACTTATATATAATCGGTATTTTTTTAAAAATTCATACACACACACAAAAGCACACATAAAATAAACCTAAAATAAAATTAAGAAAGCCCAGCCTGGTGACTTATACCTGCAAGTGCTACTCCCAGAGTATTGAGGCTGTTAGATCACTTGATTTTGGCCCATCTGAGCTGAAGTAGGACAAAAATGGGAAAGGTACCTGTACTAAATCTAGAGCCAACAAAAGTGGTTGGCTACCATGATACCTAAAGAGAAGCAAACGATCCCAGTACAGAAAAAGAGCCAAACTTCTGAGTCAAAATTCCTGAGCCAATTAGTCATGGGATCAGGCCAATAAATGACTACTATACTTTCAGTCAGGTAAGGAGATCCATTCTCCAAAAAAAGAAAATGGATACTTTGACAGTTATATTGATGATTTGGCAAACATATCCTCCTTGTTTCTGGAATCTTTGGATAATTGACATAAATAGTTGTTAATCACTGAATTGCCTTAAATCTTTTATCTTTCACTTCATACTTGACTTTATCAAAGTGTTGAGAGATTTGTAGAAGAAAATTAAATTTTCCTTCCATTAAGAAAACAGCAAAGCACATTTCAAACACTCACTAACACATGCCGCTTTCACTGCACCACCCAGTGTATGTCTCAGCTACCTTTTCTCACTAGGACCAAGTGCAACCTCTAAGAGTTCTAGAAAGCAAAATTTTAGTTGTCATTTTTATGAAACTATTACTTGGCATAGCATTTTCAATCACGTATTGGCAAAACAGAGGGGAAAAAAATGAGCGAGCTGCATTGCATGAGATTTATTTTTTTTTTAAATGAGGTTCTATCTGGATGTACAATGACTTTTCCTGAAAATATCAATATCTCTGCATTAATTAAAATCCAAAGAATCTCAAATACATTTATTTACGTATTTATATTCAGATTCCAATGTAGGTCATGATCTAACTGATTTCAGAATAATGGTTAAGATTAAATAGAGTTATTCAGTCCCCTGATTTTATTTCTTCAGAAGACCAGGTAAAATTATACTCATTTTTACCAGTGAAACACATCCTCATACACTGGAGTTTATTGCCTCAGATCTTTCCTTTAGAAAGCCATAGTTCTCAGACATGAATTCTAAGGTTTAGGAAAGAGCTCATTATATTTCAGGATTATTTAAATAATAGTATTATTGAAGGAGATAAATTTGTGCTTGGAGAGTAAGAAGTCAAATATCCTCAGGGCCTAGATTCAATTCCAAGGTCTGAGACAGAATCAGTCTCTTTATATGAATTATAAGAGACACTGATTACAGAGTAGGAAATGTATTCATTCATTCATGAAAATTTTCTAAATGTTGCAAAGTATCATGGGATAGATTCTTTAAAAGGTCACAATAATCTTATTGTTTACTTTTAGGTCATACCTCCTCATATTAAACTCTCTCTATACCCTTACTCTTATACAGTACCCTTTGGACCCTCTTTACAAGAAATAATGTCTTCCCTTTGAAGAGGACAACATGGGATTGAAAGTATATTTATTGCCCAAACTGTTTCCCATTATATTAGGTAGTGCAGTGGATAGAGAGTATTGGGTTAAAAGACAGGAAGAGTCTTCTGAGTCAAATCTTGCTTCAGACCCTTACTAGTTGTGTGACTCTGGGCAAGTAACTTAACACAGTGGCCCTGAATTCCTCATCTGAAAAATGAACTGGAGAAGGAAATGGCAAACAACTCCAGTATCTTTGCTAAGATAACCCTATACGGAATCATGAAGAGTTAGTTATGTCTGAAATAGTATATGCAGTAAAAAAACAGAAATACACAATAAAAGCAAAATAAGCATGTGAAGTAATGTCATATAAGGATATTTTTAAAGGACACAAGGTACTTTTATTTTCTTGTTTCCATCATAGTTGACATTCTGAGAGATATGGGAATCCCTTTTCCCTTAGACATGGAAGGTCTTTGTTTCTCCATTTATTTTGGGGTTGGATCAGTCAAATCTATGCAGAAAGTCATCTTTCAGGCATAGCTAAATTTTACAAAAAATGTTATTTCCCAAATAGGGTTTCCACTGCACTGGAAATGACAAAATAATATAACACAAAACAAAATTAGAGAGGCAGAACAAAGTTCTATATTACAAGAGATAAATTTAGAGGTAGATTGGCAGCATTCATTTCTTTCAAAGCTATTATAAATCCATCTAATATAATTATTCATTAGAAGTCAAATAATACAGAAAAAGCACTTGGAAATATCTAGAAAATTCTGAGTAGGTCTGTTCAGTCTATTATGTATGTTTGTCAAATAATTTCTAGTAATAGTGACTTTCTTCAGGGTGTCATCAAATATCACTAAAATTATCAGTTTAAAAAGTATGTGGTTCATAAGACTTTATTAAATATATTTTGCCACTGTGCAATGTTTGGCTGTTGGGTGGAATAATTTAGCATTATTCAATTAATGTATTTATAGTCTTAGCACACTTGATCATTTATTGTTTTTCAAATTCTCATCAACCTCAGTGACACATGGAATTATTCTTAAAGTATTCTGCATTATCAAAAGGAGATAAATTCACTTAAAATATTTGGAAATAAAAGCCTAGAATAAATATTATTATTACTTTCAATTGAAAATCTTGGAATGATTGAAGATGATATTCTGAGTCAGGTGCTTTGGTCTCATTACCTATGCCATAGAATTTAACATTCATAGCAAGTTAAGTTTTGCTTTTGCCACCAATTAATTACCTTCCCTTTTGTGATCATTGTAAAATTAGAGTGAAGTTCCTGCACTCTGCTTGTAGAATCAACTATTTACTAAAAAGGAAACTATGTTTATATAAAGATGCTCAAATTCTGGACATACACCTGCCTGTGTTAATGAATGCTATCTATTCTCCAGGAACATAATTTCAGACAATTGTGTCAACTGTCTGTTTTGTTATTACATAGCCTGGTGTTCCTATCAGACAATCTATATGATGGATACAAGATAGGTAATTTTGTAAGTTGCATTAATTCTTTCACACTATAAGGAGTCACTTACTAACTACATTTTCATATATACTACTTTCCAAAGAAAGATATGAATTAACAATCACTAAGAATGCAGAAAAGAGGCAGTATGGCATAGTGGATAAGAAGCCAGCTTTGAAGTCAATATTCATAGGGTAAAAGACATTGAGCTCCAAAGCACCTTAGAGGCTATCTTGTCCAAAATAAAGAAATGCTCAGGGGAAAAAGTCATCTTAAAAGGTCATACTAGCAAGTGACAAAGGAAGAATTTAAACGCAGGTTCTTTGATTCTAAAATAACTCTTCTTTCCATTGTACATATTTCAAATTCTGTCTCTGAAACTACTACTTATGTATTTACACAACTGAATAAAAAGAGGAATAGATTATTGTTCTGGAAATGGAATTAGTTATTCAATTTGGTATAAAACAATTTCAAATGATGTAAAGTATCTTGTTCTTAAAGTGTTTGCAATGTATTTCAGTTAGGCATTTAGAGCTACCTCAATCATTTAAACTATCAGCAAGTGGCAAGCCCAATCTGCTCCTGACTCTGGAGAGAAAAAATACATCTATTCTAAGTCTAATGAAATCCTCATTTATTTGATAAGCTATTCAACATCAACAGTGTTAACAAGGATACAATGCAGCTTCTCTACATTCTAACAGAACTAACGGGAGAGTGACAACAATGAGCTGGGATTTTTATTAGTGTTGAATATAATAGAACAAGATAGAAGAAATTACAGAAAGAAGTAAAACAGATACTCTCAGGTAATTTATCTTGCTTGTAGCAAGAACTGAAATACTTTTAAGCAGAGAATTAATGGTAAAATAAACATCAAAACATAATTCATATCTTGCTCAAAGTTTCCTATTTTGATGCTGAAGGTACATATTGTTTCATTTTTTAAATTGATATTTTAGAAATTCTCAGCTTTGAAGCATTGGGTTGTTAGTAAAATAAAGTAGAAATCAAAATATAAACTAAAAGAAATTACTTATTTTCTCACACTTTAGTATAAACATTTCAGTAGAATACACAATCTATCAGGTCAGTCTAGAATTATTTTAATCAATGCCAAATACCCAGAAATATTATGAAGTTAAATAAGGAAATACAATTTAATGTATATATATGTATATATATAACACATATATAGCTATATCAAGGAAAAATAACTGTCAAAAATTAATTTTATATTCAGGAATAATAAAAAATAGAGTTAAATGCTATATAGGCCAGGAACATACATCATGTTTTTGCTAAATGGAAGATCAACATATATTGAAACACAAAATTGTAGAAGTCAGAAATTACAGTTTATTTAGCAACACAAAAAATATTATCTGACATTGTGAAGGTGAGAAAGGAAATGGAGGGAAAGTAACTATATGAACAATGAATCTATCTCAGATTGTTTAAATAAATAGCAAGTTAGTTGGGGAGATATATAAAGCTCATTAGTTACAATTATGTCATTAAAAAGTTTTAAATATATGATACCTTGGGAAATTGTGAATGAATAAGCTAGAATATTCTGAAACTATAATTTTATTTATTTAGCAGGCTGTGGAATTGTTCTGTTGTTTTGGGAATTTCCTGAAGTATATTAAGAATAAGTGTATTAATGAAAAAAGTATGGAGCATATGACACTCCATTTTTTGTAGGTTTTAAAATTTAGGGATTAAAATTTGTTTTATTATAGTAGATAGAAGAAATATTCATAGGCAGAGGTTGTGCTATTAAGGTGTTTAAAATTATATGTAAAAAATGGGGGAGGGGACAAAAAAGAGGCTACTACTAAGAGAAACCCAAAGGAAGAAGTAAAATAGGAAAAATTATACCACATAAATAGGCACATGGTGGGGGAAATACTATTATAAGAAGGGGAAGAAGAGATTGTAATATGTAATACTTAACTTTACTCTCAGTGAAATTAGTTCTGAGGGGGAAGAGCAGACAAATCTATTGCGGTATAGAATTCTATCTTACCCTAAAGGGAAATTGAAAGGGAATAAGGAAAGGGGGTATGGGGCAGGGAGGATTAAAATGATTAAAAGCAAAACACGAGTGTGGACGGAAATAGTGAAAGAAGAAAGGGCAGGACTAAAAGAGGAAATCAAAATGATGGGAAATACACAGATGGCAATCACAACTCTGAATGTGAATTGAATGAACTCATCTATAAAACAGAAGCTGATAGCAGAGTGGATGAAAAACCAAAATTGTACCATATGTTATCTACAAAAAACACAAATGAGGTCAATAGACACAGAGGGTAAAGGTAAGAGGATGGAGAAGAATTTATTAGGCATCATTTGAGAAAAAGAAGGCAGGAGTTGCAATCATAATATCTGACAAAGTCAAAGTAAAAATAGATCTAATTAAAAGAGATAAGGAAGGTAATTGTATCCTGATAAAAGTCTCTATAGACAATGAAGAAATGTCAGAATTCAAAATGTATGCACCAAACGGTATAGCATCCAGATTTTTAAAGGAGAAACTATTGGAGCTTAAGGAGGAAATAGATGGTAAAACTATACTAGTGGGAGACCTGAACCTTCTTCTATCAGATCTAAATAAATAAAACCAAAAATAAATAAGAAAGATGTGAATAAAATCTTAGAAAATGTAGAGTTAATAGATATATGGAGAAAAGTAAAATGGGATAAACAGGAATATACCTTCTTTTCTGCATTACATGGTACATTCACAAAGATTTACCATGTACTAGGGCAAAACAAAATTATAATAAGCAAATGATTTATAAAATCAAAGGACAACACATATAAACATGTAAAACCCAGATTCCAAAATGAGGCATTTACTTTCTTTGAAAAGAATTTAAAATATAAAGCCATTAACAAACAGGCCTCAGTGCTCCTTATTTGCAAAAGATATAAAAATATTATTATAAATACATAGAATGTATAAACATTAAATCATGAAGTTCTTGATGAAGTCATTGGTTAAACCTCCAAATAATTCAATTTTTCTGTGAATGATTTTGTTGATAGCTAAAGCAATAGAAAGATCAATATGACTATTTGCCAACATGACAATAGGATGCATTAAGGAAATTCAACAAAGGACTTAAATACATTAAAAGATCATTGATAATATTTTATATATTCATTACTGTGCATTTATAAAGTCACATTAAAGATGCATTGATATTATGCCTCAGTCAAACCTTAGGAAGAATTATAATATTAGGAATGGAATAAGAGAGAGGAAAGGGGAAAGGATGAAAAAGGAGGGAGAAATCTTTTCAGTTTTTCCTAAATTTTGTGAACATTAATGATTTAAGAACCACAAGTAGACAGTGTGGCACAGTAGGAAAAGCACTGATGAGGATAGAGAAGAACAGAGATCTACTTGCTCTGAAACTTATTAGCTTTCTCCTGCATAATTAATCACTAAACCTAACTGATACTCAGTTTCTTGATTTATAAAATGAGACAATTGGGCATTATAATTGTTAAGTATCTTACAGATGAAGAATTTTACTATTTAATTCTCTTTCTAAGCTCTTTCTTTTTCTAGTATTTATGATAAATTTAGTATCATGAATAGTTCTGGAATCTTGGTATAAGAGATCAGAGAGAAGGATGTGTGAGTAATAAATCAGATTACAGAGAAACAGGATTGCAGCAATATTAGTTCCTACATGTAACTGCCTGTTTGCTTACTGATTAATTTCTGAAACATGATTCAAAAGCAAAAATTCATTATTAAAAAAACTGTCAGTAAAACAATCTAGGAAATTTTTAAAGATTATTAAATAGTTCTTTCAAAAAGGGCAAGTGAAATTAGGTGGACTAATGATAGGTAACAGATAAATGATAGGTAGATTGAAAAATAGATAGAAATGTTTAGAGAAAGATGAGAGTATAGATACTTAGATATAGCTAGATGTTAGTATACCTAGCCAAATACTAAACCAATGACTTCAATACCCTGGATAATAACACTCATATTGCTCATGAACATTACTGATCAGTTTCTTGCCTTAAAGAAAAAAAAATTTCACTGATACCATATTTACACAAACAATGGGGCCAGAAAATAGATCTAGTTTCATATTTCTCTTCTGTTGTCTTGTGTGAAGTCAAAACTCAGTGGTAACCAACTCCAAATTTATCCAGATGAAGATCCCATATCTGAAATTTTACCAGAGGGTTTGAAACAGAACAACCAGTTGAAAACACTAAGTCAAAGTGGAAGTGTTTATAGTTGATTCATTGTGACTCTGCCAGTCGGTGCAGTGTTGGTCATAGTAATCATGACTTCTATAACCCTGATACCTTCAAAGATTAAGAAAAAGTAAGAGGGTAATGATCATGAAGGCAATGATGATCATGATAATGATGATAGAAAAGAGAAGTGCTTTCTTTTTTTTTCCTTCTTAGCATCAGCCCTATCTCAAATTTAAATCAAGAATAACTTCCATCAATACCCAAATACCTGCCAGATGCCTTATGCTACCACCATGTTTGTTAAAATTACAGAAAATTGGAAAAAGAAATAGAGGAAGAATGCAGTCCACAATCGTCACTATGTTTCAACTCTAAGACTTGGAAAAAGAAATTTTAAAAGTTTTGAATTCCCACGGTTAGTATTTCATGCATTATGATTTTCTTTTTACTTACAATTAACATCAAATCCAGAACATAGCTACAAAGCAAGGCAGAGGAAATCTTCAAGGGGAAATTTTGTTCATATGCCCCACTCTTCCTTGGGGTTCTCACATACCTTTAGATCATTCACATAGAATTTATCATATAGTATAGCATCTCGTGCACAGGCCTTTCTCCTCTAATTGATTGAAAAAAACTTGAGAACAGGGATAATGTCATATTCATCAGTAAATTCCCTATGTGACCTACCAGAGCATCTCTCAAAGAAGATATACTAAAATCATTGTTATAAATGCATGAATGTTGGGATTATAATGTAGTGTTTTATTTAAAAAAAAACATGAGATTATTTTATAAAAATTCAAAATCCCATCTCCCATCATATAACATATTTTCCCTTATTCTCAGTTTATACCAACTCCAAAAAAAGACACAATTCCAAAATAAGAAGCATGAAAAGGGAAAATAAAGTTTGTCATTCTTTTCTCAATTATATTTCTTCTCCAATATGTCATCTGTTTACTAAATGAATTTCATATGGTGGATGTAGTCAAAATGACTTTTTATGATGTTTAAATAGCCACATAAACAGGATCAAAATAATACAAGCCTGGCATGCTAAAAGCAGAACACAATTGATCATAATTCTAAAATGTAAAATATCATTGATGATAAATTTCCATCAGATTATCTATTAGGTGAATAAATCAGTATATAAAATAATACTAAAATAATCTAGTTTGGAAATTCTTTTAAACTCAATGTTCTTCCAAGATTTATGTGTAGGTATCTATATCTCTATGTATGAGCATGTATATATAAATATACATGTACATAATTTTGTGTAGCAAACATAGAGATAAAGCTTCACATATCTATATATGCATACATGCACATGTATTTTGTAAGCATATAATCTTTGGGAAAAATCACAAAACCAAATAATATAAGTATAATATAAAATAAGATTTTTCTTATGCTTCAAGTACATATATCATCCAAGTCCCATGCTAAAGAGTATATCGAAAGACGTTCACTTCAGAGAGGGCAGTGTGATGTGATTCAAATTTAAAAATACATTTCAGAAAGTACTCTACATGAAAAACAGAACCTCAGAACAAATGACCTCTCCTGGTCAAAGGCTGCACCATCCATTAGTAGAGCTTGACAAACAAATTAAGGCAATTATATTGACTTTCAATAATTTTTCCAAAATTAAATTATAATAGTCTATAGTCAACCAAAACACAAACTATATGCAAGCAGGGTCTCCTTTTATTGGAACATGGCAATTAATACAGCATTATTCTGTCAACTCTAGTTTTCACACTTTAACCCTTAATGTCAGGTGTCATATTTTGCATCTTTCAGGTTTGATTTCAGGAAGCATGTTTCACTTGGAGGTGGCATATAAATAATAATCCTTCCCAAATATGTGTTTTCCACAGATTTGCAGTGTTAAAAATGAAATGAATTCAATGATTAACCACATTTCCTTATCAAGAAAAAAATTATCTTCAAAGATGAAATATCAAGGGCATAATCGTTGAACGAGGTTTTCCTCATTATTACTTTAAGAAAAACAACTCTTTAAGATGTTTGCTTTAGTTGCAGATGAACTAACCCATATTATTTTCCACATCTACTATTACTTCATATCAACATACAAATTAACACTATGTTTATTAAATGGAATATAAAACATGCTTTAAAAGTAATAAAGAATATATAGAAGTTTTGTGCCAATACTCTCTAAAAGTGCATGTAAAGGACTTACCAAAGGATGCAGTGAAGTATACCTGGGTGATTGGTGCTTATACCAAAAATAAATAAAAAAGGAAAAGCATACGTTTCTTGGCTGTCTGATCATCTTCCTCCTTCTCCTCCTCCTTTGTTTCTTATACTGACTGTTCTTTGAAATAAACATGAAACTAATGTGAATGGGGAAAATCTCACAGAAAAAAAAAAGGAATGGGGCTATAGCAGAGACCACCAAAAAGTCAGTGCTATACATGCTTTCACTTACATCCAGATGTAGAAAGACTTGGGCAGATGTTTTCCAAAGCTGTACTCTGAACATGACATGCTTGTGTTGGCTACACTGATTATTTGAGTTTTTCATAAACAGATAACAGAAAAATGCATACCTGAAAATGTAGCTGAATCTGGTACATATCTATTATGTCAGCTTCAGAGAATATTACCTTTCAAACAATAAAACCAAACTAAACAATACAACAAAAATCCCACTAAAACTCAGACTATTTGGGAACATTTTGATATATGTTTGTTCCTTACCTTAGGTCCATGAAATAGTAAAACACAAGAATACCTACCTCACAGGGCTCATTACTAGTACTAAAAGGTCTACATATATTTACATTGCTTAGACATTCTAAATTACAAAGATGGCATTAAAAATAAAGAAAATAATGTAATACCTTTACTTTTACCTATGGATTTGATGAAATGGTTCCATGAAGAAAGGATTTCCAGACAAAGAGAATATAGAGGAGAGAAACAACAATAAGAATTATGTAAATGCACTAATATCTGAAAATTAAAAGAGACAAGAAAGTATAAATAAGTGTTTGAAGACAAATGGAGATGCAACAGTGTCACAGGGGGAATTGTGTTCATTTCTTTTAAACATGTACATGCACAGAAACTTGGTGGTCCCCATGCTCACTTCAAAAGGATGACAGATGAAAGATACACAATGACTGAAGAATGGGAAATTCATTGATTCTCTGATGGAAAACAAAAACAAAAACTGCACTACCAGCATTCCAGAAATCAGGAACAGATGCTACCTGCATATCCCCAACCAGCCATGCATTAATGCCAGTAGACTTGTCAGTGGCTCCAATGAGATAAAAATAAATATCTACTCTTATATGGTAATTAGGAAAATCTCTAAAATCTCTTTAACATACTTTAATATACCCATACTTGTATTCACATATGCATTTAAGGACTGTCTCAAATCACATTTTTCTTATATTTCATTTCATTGCACTTATTTTGCAAGGGCCAAAAGGAAATGGAAACTTAAGGGGCAAACCAGGGAGGAGGGAAAAGAAGAAGGAAGCAAAAACAAAATAACGCAACACAAGATATGACTGAAGTAATGTATTTAATTAGCAGCCAGAGAGTTTGCAAGCATTTGCCCATCATTTTGCAGTGATGGATTCAAAGCAGCTACAGAATAAGAAGAAACAATGAAAGCAGAGTGGAAAAGGAACAGAGCCCATACCTTGGTCGCCCATCATCAGGTGCGCCAGACCTTGAAGGAAAACAAGAGCACAGTCAGCAATGAACAAGGGAGCATGGGAAGACGGGGTTGTCACAGTGACAAAAATGTTCAGTGACAGACATCTTGTTTCCTATGAGATATGTCTGTAACACAAAGGCAAATCAAAAAGCATTCTTTCAAGTACAATTTAGAATGCTTTGGGGCCAAGAGTTAGAGAACTACAACTCAAAACACTGGCAGATGCACCACCATGAATTGTTTCTTGTATTACGTTAGAACAAGGAAATGCATTAAGAGAATGATTTTGAGTCCAACCAGTCCCTTAACATTCCTTTTCTCCTTTGTGCATTTGGTTGAGTCAGTTTTGATTGAACACTGCCCCATTAGGGCTAGTCAGTTTTCTCTGATTAAATTTTTATTAAAACAAAACAAAACAAAACAAAACAATAGAACCCAAAGGAATATAACCTGAAATATGGGCTGGGTCTGATCTTTTTCCCCTCATCAAAAATGAGCAGTTTCATAATTAAATAAACAAATTCTTAGTCACATTGAAATGATAATGCAAGGGAGGTTTCCTTATTTATCTGACACAAGAACATTTATTATAATACTGAAAAGGTACTAGACATGCAGTGCAAACTCAATTTTCTTATGAGAACATGCTTTGTAGAAACAGTAGATCAATTTTAGAAAGCCTAACTGAATTTATAAGGTATGGTAGTGGGGAGCTATTTAGAATTTCATTTCATTTTTAACTTTAAATATTTATAAAGCAAATAACATGCAGTTCTAAAGGATAATAAAGATATAATTTCACCAAAGTTCATACACATTTTTGAAAATGCCAGTGAGTTCCATCTTTACATTTCAATAGTTTCTAACTGCTGATGGTAGAAATTAAATTAAGCTTAAGATAATTGGCCATCCATTTTTAGGAACTCCAAATTGAATGGTTCCTCATAATCAATGGAGGACTATTAATGCAGTGCCAATTTTTCCTCTTTACTTTCAATTGTCCCAAATCAGACAAAAAATCCAATAATATACTCTGATTTTAACTAATAGAGAAAATTTTCAAATTCATCAAAGGAAATTGCCTACCAACCCAGTTATATTTCTGGAATTTTTTTTAATTTAAGAAAGATTCTGGTGCCTAAATTCCAGTTATCTAGATGTCTTCTTGGTGGAGTCATCTGTTATATTTCTAAGAAATTTTAAGGATAGCTCTATATCATTAGTCTTGATTTATAAGAACAATACCATTAATCTGCTGTGATAAAGAAAGAAACACTGGCATTTTCACAAAATTGTACTAAGATACATATAGTATTATAAGCAAAAGATATAAATTATATATAACCATTTGCTAGGGATGTAATAAAACAATAATGCTTTCTAGAACAGAGCAACTTTCATGTATTTTTTGGAATAATTTAAAATGGAAAAAAGGAATAGATTAAAGAGATTATAATCAGTTCATGTCCCCAGCTCCATTATACACAGGAATGATGGTGATAGTCAGGGATTATATATTTAAATATTGTTTGATCTGTTCAACTACATTTTGTTCCTTTACTTTTTACTTTTATAAATTGACATATTTAATAATGTCACTTTAAATTTTGACAATAGGACTAATTTATAAAGTTTATACATAGCTTGTTGAGTGGAACAAACACAGATTATTTCCATTTCTGACTTCCTAAAATATAACATAAAACATTACTATGATTCCTTTTAGTGTAATAGTCAGAAGTAATACATGATTCAGAGACAAAGTTAAAAAATATTAAATTCTAGATAGGCAGGTAGAAATGGTGCTTGAAATAATTCTCTTGAACACAAATGTGGAGTGAGTCAGAATTAGAAAAAAATCAAAATATTTCTTTAATGAATTTGTAACTACATTCAAGGAAAGTTAATTCTGAAGGTCTGCTTAACTTCTTTTGGAGCATATTGTGTAGAATTGCTAGAGAACCAAAAAAAATTGCATAAACTAGTTTGCTCCTGCCTTTAGTGAATTGCTTTTGTGTGTGTGTGTGTGTGTGTGTGTGTGTGCATGTCCATGTATATATCATTAAATGCTTTGTGAAGGCTTGACTTAGCTACTTCTGTGCTCAATTCACACACAGAATGGCAATGTGTTATAATCAAAACATATGAGATCTGCAGGGCCCCATACAATATATGCATCCAAAAATTGTTGTAAGGAAAAATGTAAGTCATAAATAGAGAAAAATTCCAGAAAAGAGTCCATGTTTAATTGCTTGCTAAATATTAAATAAAACAGTTGCAATGGCCAGCAGCTCAATAATTATTGTACTATCTAGATGAGTTACAAATATGATGTATTATTAATCCTATTACTATCCTCTACTCATTATTATCATTGAATTATTTTCAATACCTAACATATAATTTAGGATTTTAAATGACAACTAAAAACTATGAAGGGAGTTTTTGTCTTTCCTAAGAGCCTATCATGCTGCACAGAAAATACACATTAATTTCTACTAGTTAATTTTACTTTAAATAACTTTGTAAAACAATGAAATGTGAGGCATTCTTTCTTGGACCCATGCATTTTGTTAAATTTGTGTATATCAGAGCTAAGAATTATTATATTAATTCCTATAATTTTTTCCATTCTATTATTTATATAAGGATAGAGACTTAGTTGAGGGCAAATGCACTCATTTTTGCTACATATTTAGTAAATTCAAAGTTTAGTTTGGGGGCATAGGAGGTGGGAAGGCTTTGGGTGTTACATCTGAAAGTTCTAACCAAATATCTTATAGAATTCTAATTCCTTAAAATGTTGATTTGCAATGGAAAAGCTGACAGACTCCCATGGCAACAGGTTTATATCAAGCATCACTTTAAAAACATATCAGAGCTTTATATACAGTAACACAAAATCTTACAATTTTACTTACCAACATTCAGGTCTCTGTGCAATAGGCTTTAATGTCCTTTGGCCCATTGGTTGTTTTGAAACCAAGACATGAGCCCCTTATCATTCTCCATATTATGCTGTGCTATTTTATAAACCAAATGATTTAATTCTAAATCAATGAACCCCAAATGATTTATACTCCAAACAGAAACAAAAGAATATGTCTTTGCCATATAAAAATAAAGAATGAATCATGCATTATGTGCTTGGATGCTACAACTATTTTCTCCTATAAACTAAAGGAAGACTTTGTACCAATTTTTCCATACAGAACTTGACAATCAATGGGCTATATTTTATACATAATACCCAATTCCACTGGGCATGGAATCTTAGAGGGGCAGGGTTAGAGGGTGTTAAGTTCAGAATTTAATACATCTGAAGTGAGAAGAAAGTTTTCTGTATGAAAAAATTGTAAGCTTTCAACGAATTACATTTTCTAAGAGACATTCAACTTACCGTTTTTAATTCTAGGTGTACTATTTCAATACTAAAATAAAATAAAAAAGAGAGCTTGGAAAATAAGGTAGAGAGTACCCACCTTCCACATAGTTGTCTTCTGAAAGCACATAACAAGGAAGGAGAGAAAAGGAAAAAAAACATTCATTAAGCAGCATGCAGACTGGAACTTGCCATTGCATGTCTTCATCATGCAAGGCATCAGACACAACATGCAGGTGCTCCCTTGCTACCAATCAGAGGGGATAACAGGATCATATGGTGGGGGAAGCCATGTTCCCACTCACCAACAGAATTCAGGGAGGTGGAAAAGAAAATCAGAGGGATACTGCCATTTCCAGAGCAAAGGTATTTAAAGGATACGCTATACTACTGCTCATTTGTTATTGGTATATTTTCCTTTGAAAAAAATCATTTCATATAACTAAAAGTTTAGTCTGGATTGACAATTGGATAATTAATTCTATTTTACTGTCTATGAATTCAATATGTAAATCATCTATATTAAAATAATTCATTATAAATTTTATTCACATATGTAATTACAAACATATATAATATCCCTTTCCTGGCACAGATAACTAGTATTTCTAACTTAAAAGGGATTTATTTAGGCAAAAACAATTGGTAAAGTGATTGTAATCTATAATTATTTTATGGACAAAATTTTAATACATTTTATGGTCCCTACAAATCATATCAAGATTGTAAACTCTTTGAAGGTAAAGATGGACTAATTCTTTGTATCTTCTCTAATATCTGGTAAAATGCTTTTAACCAGTAGGCAATCATGTAGAAATGTTGAATTGAATCACATGAAAGGTATTAATTCCTAATTCCAAATAAATATAATTACATCTCTTATCTTAAGTTATAGGCATTAGAGAGATGACCAACAGGGGCATTTTAGTTGATGTTTAGTATTCAACATCTATATATCCTTGCTGAAAGAAGGTATTGCTATAATAGCCAATGAACTTAAGGCATCAGTTCTCCAGAGAATTTAAGAGATGGTTTCAATCATTTTACATACACTTTCCATAGTAAGTGAAAATGAAGACATGTTAGTCTACAGCAGATATCAGTTAGATAATTCAAGAATCATGATGAGAAAAGTCCCAGATAGGAGCAGGAAAAGAAGGATTTTATAAGGAGTTTTAAAAAAAAACTAATTTCACCTAAAATTAGGGAATTGGATTAGGTGATCTATAAATTCCCTTTTGGATCTAAAAATGTTATGTCTATAATAAATTTTTATTGGTGATGACTGATCAAAAAAGTCAGGTTCCCCCTTAGTCTACATTTCAAAAATACCTATCCATGATTAGAAAATTAGTAGGCTTTGTTCTTGCTGACATTTCTGCTCTCATGATTTTAGATTATTTACTCAAATTTCCTTTACTGAAGCTCTTCAATTCACATAATGATCTTTAAAGAAAATCAAAAGGAAAGCTGGGTGGCTTAGTGGATAGAGCCAGGCCTAGACATGGGAGGTCCTGGGATCAAATCCGGCCTCAGGCACTTCCTGTCTGAGTGTCTATGGGCAAGTCATTTAACCTGAAATGCCTAGCTCTTTCTGCTCTTCTGCCTTGGAATCAATGCTTAGTATAAATTGTAAGACAGAAGGTAAGGGTAAGACAAACAAACAAAAAACAAAATCAGCAATTAACTTTAAAACATCTGAGAGTAGTTACAATAAACTCAGGGCTAGGGTGTCATGTTTAGGGCTCAAAAGAACCTCAGAGTGCATCTAATCCAACCTTTACAGTTAACAATTTAAGAAACTGATGCCAAGGGACATTAAAGAAACAACTTGCCCAGAGGCAAACAGATAGTAAATCTCAGAGCCTGGATTCAAATCCAGGTTCAGGATTTTAAATTCAGTGCTCTTTATTTTATGTCATATCCTCACCAAATTTCTGTTATCAGCTCCTATTAAAGGTAAGATCTATCAGTTATATGCAAAAATAAAACAATATTAATTGTAAAAACAGAAGTTAACAATTAACTAAGTTGATCAATATCAGATTCTAGAATATTGGTAAGTATTAGTGATGAAGTCCATACAACTTGGCTAAATTGAATTCAATTTTAAAATGTTAAACTAAAATAAAGGATAGGTGTATTTGGTTTTAGTCTTATAATATCAAATAAACATCTCAACTAAATGCTTAGCTTTTCAATTTTTACTTTGAGTATTTCTGGTGAAACCTTTGATATTTTTGCTTATAACTTAATACAGAGAAGAGAGATATTCTAGTTGGGTGTAAGATACTTAATTTTTATTGCATATTTTATAACCACCCAAGTCATATTGTTATCTTAAATCACTATCAGAACAGTTGTATTAGTGAAATAAGAGCTAATGTTTTTCATTCAACGTGACTAAACAAAAACAAGCTGTGAAAATATAGAGCAGAAAATAAATGTGCAAATAGTATCAGATTGAATTTCAAATCTAGTGGTACATTCGATTTTGGTGAGTAATAAATTGGTGGACATAGTCATGGCCGAGTTTTATTGAACAAATATAGATGTAGTACAATATTAAATAACAAACAATTTTGTTTTAATGTGGCTGCTCCTTAGGAAGTTTAAAAAAGATAAGGGGTGGGCTCAGGCTAAAGGCATCAAGAAGTTCTGTTGGGAAACATTTTTACCATTAAGACCCTAAAACCCATAAAAATTCTTAGTCTCTTTTCATTTTGTTTGTCACATTGAAAAATAAAAAGCCAGTTCCCTAACCCCCTTCTCTCTCCAACTCACTTCCTCCATGGAGAGGAAAGGAAATTTTGATCTTGAATACCATTTCTTTTTTTTTTTAACCCTTACCTTCTGTCTTGGTGTATTGACTCCAAGGCAGAAGAGTGGTAAGGGCTAGGCAATGGGGGTCAAGTGACTTGCCCAGGGTCACACAGCTAGGAAATGGCTGAGGCTGGATTTGAACCTAGGACCTCCTGTCTCTAGGCCTGGTTCTCAATCCACTGAGCTACCCAGCTGCCCTCATTGAATACCATTTCTGTTAGAAATGTTTGTGGTTTATTGCCATCAAGTGGAATTGCAGACCTATGAAATAGTATGCTTTTGATGATTATAAATAGCATCTTTGTGCATGTTTCTTTGGCCTCTAGCTTAAAAAAATTCAGTGAAAGCAACTTTAGTTATAATGACACTATGCTTTGTGCTCAATCTTAATTACATGCTTCTATGATGAAAAGAAAGAAGTAGCAAAATAAATGTTTTCACAAAAAAGAAATCCTATTAAATCAGGACCATTGAACAAATTTAAAAATGGAGGAAAATATAATTAATGACTCCATCTGATGTAATTAAATCTTAAAATTAGCAACATGAATTCAGCTTGTTTAAATTTTCATTTCTCTCCAATGTGAGATATAAAATATTGAGGATCTGAAAGTTGTTTTACTTTTTTCTGTTTCTCTACTATTGCTGCAGCTGCTGATACTACTACTACTACTACTACCACTATCACTACTACTACTACTACTACTACTACTACTACTACTACTACTACTACTACTACTACTACTACTACTACTACTACTACTACTGCTACTACTACTACTATTGCTGCTGCTACTGCTGCTGCTGCTGCTGCTACTACTGTATGCTGGATGAGAGATCCATAGAATTAAATGTATTTTTGTATATATCTTTTATTTTCTTGATTTTGATGATCAAGGAATCAATCTCCTTTTGAATAGCATATTAGGGATGGATCTCACCATACATAGTTAGACATTTCTGGATAGCAAATATCTTTTATCATCAGGAGCATGTTTGAAGCTTTTTGAGCATTACAGAATTGCTGGTGCTTATTCTTTGATGACAGCAGCCTTTGACAAGGAAGTCAGTAGCATCAGAATATGACTCATTTATGTTTTTTATTTCTAAGTCTGACCCCCAACTCCTTTCAGTGACTCCCTCTCCTGGCTAAGCATTTCATATCTACTTATGAAAATGCCCATCAGGTGCCTGTGATTCCTTAAGTTCCCTATTTTTCTCATAAAACTGTGATTTACAGGGCCAAGGTCCACCAACTACATCAAACTCTTCCTTCCCTGGACCAACAATAGCTAGACTGTTGGTATATCCTTTCAACCACAGGTCACTGAAGAATAGGTTTGTCATCACTGGGTAATGGAGAACACTTGCAAGAACTACAGAGCAGTCAACATAGCCATGAGGAAAACTACTTTTAGGCAGTGGAAGAATTTTGCAAACTTTGCTAACTTTGCTATTTGTACTTTGGTTACATATTTTCCTGTTCTTTGTTTTGTCTATGTATAAAAAACTAAGGCTATGCCTCAGCATTTTGGGTAAGGCTCTGATAAGCATCTCTCACCAATCATGCCATGATTTTTTCCTTTTTTTTCCTTCAGCAGAATAAAACTCTGCTTTTAAATCGCCTGCATTGTATTTTGGGTTATTCTCATATCCCATTTTAGTAGATGGTCAACAATAATTAGCTAATAGCAGACCACAGTGCATTGGAAAGAGCAGGGTATCTGGCATAAAAGTCTGTGAGTTCACATCTTGCTTCCAACACCAAAGGTCTATATGGCCTTGAATAACTCAATAACTATAATTATTTTAAACTTCCTCATTGATAAAATGAATTTTAAACTAGATGACTTCAAAAGTCAGATCTAAATCTATGGTGAGGATGATGATGAAGCTCATAAAAGAGAAATGGCATATAGCAGAGCATCATGAATTCCAATATGAGATTTGAGACTTCATAATTTAAGAATGGTTATACTATTGCAAATTTATTTATAGAATAGGAGAGAGAGAATAAAAGAAGGCTTTTACTTAGGGCTTTCTAGAAAAAGGATGGTATTCATCTGCTATATCATATCATTGCCTAGTCTATATTCCATTCCTAGAATGTGTATTGTCTTTGCCTCTGTCTCTGATAAACTAATTTCATTCAAGAATCAGCTTTGGTAATGCCTTCAGAGGGAAACCTTTCCTTATTCCCCATAGTTAGCAGTAGTCTCCTTCCTCAAATTATTTTGTTTCTAAATACTTGTATATATTATATTCCCCAGGAAAATGTACCTTTTGAGGTCTATTTGAGGCTAAGGATATTTTTCTTTGCTTTTCTTTCTTGTCTTTGAATTCCTTTCACAGGCGCATAATAAGTTTTTGACATATATATATGTACATATATAACATGTACATACATAGCTTCAGAATAATAAGTATTTATATGACATTTAATGTTTATAAATTACTTTGCATATGTTACCTCATTCATCCTCCTATTAAATGTGGGATCTAGATATTAACATTATATCCATTTTATAGATGAATAAATTGAAACTGAGAGGTTAATTGGCGTGTCCAGAGTCACACATCTTGCAAGCAACTGTAGTAGCAAGAGGCTAAATGCTTGCATAGGATCATATAGCTCTTAAGTGTCTAAAGCCATATTTGAAATCAGATTTTCCTCACTCCATGTCAAGCACTCTATCAAGTGTGCTAACTAGCTGCCTATAATTGTAGAAATTAACATGTTTGGGTATATATCATATATGTATGTATTTCTATGTGTAATTTATATGGATATATTTATATCTTAATCTTAATCTAGATAACTGCTTGTGACATGCAGGTACAAAATATTTAGTTCCAGATAATTGCAATTTTTCAGTTGGTAGCCTGATGGTTAAATAGATTTTCTTGATTAATCAGACCCCTCAACCTAATACAAGTTGCATCCAGCACTTCAAGCAAATAATTACTACTCAAAAGACTCAACAGTACCATTAATCAAATACTAAAAGCATTACCCACCATTGAAATAAAGAGTAAATTTCTTAAATGTCAACAATTAAAGTAAAAAACAAAGCCTCCTTCTATACTATGTTTATCCTATACATATAGGTTTTTGCATATGTCACCCCCCCTAAAGGAATATAAAATTCTTAGAGGTAGACCATTTTGGATTTTTCTCTGATTCTTAGAACTTAGGATACTATCTTGTGCTAAAAATATGGTTTTAGCAAATGTATGAGTGTTTGATTGCTAGTATTTTGACATTCACAAATCAAAATGATCAATTTTGGAGAAATTTTTTTCAGTCCTTTACATCTGGCCCAGTTTAATTGGTTGAACCTTCACAGGGAAGCAAAAAAAAAAGGTGTCCATATTTTCCAGTAACCTGAAATTATCATTCTTTAAAATCCTATGATACAATCTCATCATTTCACAGAAGTGACATATAAGGGGCTTTCAAAGGTTACATTGTGGAATATAGTCTGAAGAAACCTATGACTCTCTGGAAGGTGCTGCAAAATTGAAATTACTGCAAATATGGCCCATTGCAAACTACATTTCTGTTTTTAGAAAACCACCCATAACAGTAGATTGTATAATGCTGGCCATTGAGAAATGATTTTCAAACAGAGATACATGAAATTATCTCATTGTAAATTGCAGTTAGAATATGCATCAGTGGTGGGAATATCCACACAGATTCAGAGATCCTTTAAGGGAATATTTTTTAAACTATAGAAAAAATGATCTTCTATAGCATAGTCAAAGGCCCTGGGGTTGAATAGTACTTTTTTCCTGGCAATACCTATGTGAACTGGAACAAATCACTTTACCTTGCTGATCTTTAACTTTTTCTTCTGGAAAATGAAAACATCTGGAAGATACTTTCTAGCACCAAATCTATTATCTTGTGATAATGTTAGTATTAATACATTGAGATTATGATTACTAAAAAGACAACCTCTATAATATGAACAATTATTTATTTATTTTCTTAAAAAAGAGGGTATTCTATTAAAATGTATTCAAAAAGGAAAATTATTACCAATAGTTGCACTTTCAAAATTTCAATTTCTATGGATCTCTCCAAATGAAAAAAAAATTAGGAAGTTTTTAGAGGACAAAGCAACCAGAAATATATCTTTGGTCAAATAGAATACTGTCCATGGTCTTGACTAGAAATTTTATAACTCTTTAGCTCTTGGGAGCCATTTCTCAATGTCTAAGCAATCAGAAATTTCTATTCTATATAGATGACCTGAAGAGGATATTTCATCATGGATTATGGGTTCTTCCTTAAAGGGAAAACATCTGTTTGAAAGTCATTGATAGCTAAAAAGGTGATATTCCTGCTGTCAAACAAAAGCATGGTAATGAACAAGATATTTATAATGAATTATTTCCTTCTCTAAAATTATTCATTAAGGAGAAATTGTTAACATGCTAGTTCTCTATATTTTAAAATTTAATTTATTCACTGTACTTCTGTTCCTTGGAGAAGGATAGAAAAATATTGATACTTTTTGTAACTTTAATGCAAAATATTGAAGAAATGGGCTAAAAGAAATATTAAGTGATATATCAGTTCTTATCTAATTAAAATAAAGATGGTACAAATTACATAGAAAATGAAGGCTATTTATTATTGACCTATAAATTTAGCATGCATTTTAATACTCATCATGAATTTAATTTAGTTTCAGAAAGAGAGATTTTTCATAGTCTTTGAAATCGAAATGCTTTTTGGCAACATAATGATATGTCCTAGAATTAAATTAATATTTGAAAATGCTTGGGGCAATTTGAGGGGTTTTTTTTGGCCCTTAAAATGCATTGTATTTTGAATTATGATCCATTCCTTATGATTTAGGAATAATTTAACTATAAATTCCCATGGAAAATATTGAAGCATTCTAAACAAAGAAATCTCTTTGTAATATATTTTGAATTTCATATTGGATCTTTTTGAGTCATGAGATACTGGGATTAAAGATTTACCTTCATATAAACTTGTTCATTTTTTTTCAATACTGACATAATATTAAGACTGAGAAGAAAAGACCAAATTTTTCCCAAAGTTTTAAATTCCAAAAATGATCTTTCATATTAGTCAAAATTTCATTAGTCTAAAATGTAAACTCTTCAAGCCCTGGTAGTCATCCAGCAAATGTCCTGTTTTTCTCCACCTCCTAAAATTAGCACACCAATAGAAATACTATTATATTACATTCAGTTTTTGTTACTAGAAATAGAAAGGAATATTACCACATTCTGAAACTACACAAAATATACTTAGAGTACAGTAATGTATACTGTCTTAGAGTATGATATAATGGACATTTTTCTTGCTTTCACATAAAAAAATTCTCATTATTTTGCCCAGGGCTATTTTTTTATTATTGTGTAGTGGCAGGAATAAGTTGTTTGAAGGAGGAAATGGGATCAGAACTGTGTTCTAAAGTGAGGGTCACTACCAAGTTTTCTAACAGTCTCTCATGATACATTCAGGACAAATAAGGTAAAAAATGCAATATTCACAAAATGAGTGATAAGGCAATGATGAGTATTAGAACGTAGCTATTCTAGAGTTTCCCACACATGTTTTTCATGGAATCTTGTGGCATGTTAAGGTTACTTTTCCTAAGAAAAACTAGCAACACCCATGACATTTTAAACTCTAATATTATATATGAAATTTTCTATACAAAAATTATTTGACAATAAATGTAGCACAGTAGAGAGAAAAATGACCTAAGCCTTAAAAACCAAAAAAACAAAAATTGGATTCAGGTGATGCCTCTTCCACTTATTGCCTAGATGACCCCAGGGGAGTCATTTAAATCCTTCATGCTCTAAGACAATAAATTGTAAAGAAGGTGCTGACTTGTATTGGTATAAAAAATTGCTTCAGCAGTATTTTACATACTAGTAAAGTCACAGGTACAGTCACTGTAACTATCTATTCATTAAATTTACAAATTCTACCTCTTACACAGAGTCACTAAAACTTAGTTTCTTCATATATAAACTCCTCATAGTCAGTTGTTACTATTACTAGCAAATAAAACATTTAAAACATTTTCATGATTCCCTCTTCATTGTAGTTAATAAAATAATGTGCTATAAAGAAGTTTCACAAATACATATATATATATACATATATGTATATATATATATATATATATATATATATACAAATCTTCATGCAAGAAGTCTAAAAGATTTATTTCTATTATCATCAGAATGTGCACTTTCCTTTGGAAAATTCAATTCCAATAAACATTTTCTTTAGTAATCAAGTATTTGAGAGTTGCCAAGTTAAAGTTCATCATACGACTTTCATTTGTCTAAAATATTTTAATTCTAAAATTCAAATGTGGTCAAAATGTTGCTTTTATTTTTACTTAATGTCCATTCTTTGCATCCCATGGGAATTACCAAACGAAATGTGATCTAATAAAACTTACAGAATCCACAAACAAAAAAGCTACAGGAAAAATTGACTTTATATTCAAAACTTTTTAGCTCTTAAACACAAGTAAACAAAAACCAGCCAAAGAACCTCCCAAGAAAATAAGAGAAAAAAAGGGATTCAGTGATGGGAGGGGAGAAATTGTTTTAAGATAGTAGAATATTAATTCTGATTAAATCTTTAAGATTTTGTTATGGTGGTTATGAGGCATAAAATCTAAAGCTTAAGTGGCAGAGTATACTAAAATAACCATGGATAAATAATCAGAAGATTTGTGTTCTGGCTTATCAACTTTTAGGTATAATACTTCACTACTCTAACTTCAGTTTTCTCATCTAGGAATTATAAATAATAATACAGTGTAACTACTTCCAAATTTTGCAGGGAGGATCAATTGTGATTTAACATATGTATGTACACACACACACACTTTGGCACTTAGATTTTTCTGTTGACATTAACTGAACTACTTACTCTACTGCTAATTTAATGCTTATTTATTAAACTTTTATGGTAACATGTTAGTGAAAATCTTATTATTGTTAAAATAACCAAAACTATTTTTGGGAATATGTTTGAATAAAGAAAGAAAAATGTCATTTGGGATGTTATTGAAGTAAAGCCAAATGATAAATTTGATTTACTAAATATTCCTTTTACCCCAAAATGACTATTATAATTCAGTTCAACAAATGTTTAGTAAGGATTGGGAAGAAAAGTGATGCTATTGATAGTGGATTTAACTGCAAATCCCAGATCTTTCGCTTAGTGTCTGTGGATTCTAAGTCATTCAATTTCCTGAAATCTTCATTCTCATCTTAAAAAATTAAGTTTGTACTAGTTGACATCTAAATTGAAGTTCCAGTCCCCAGTACATGTATATGTACTGTATATGTACCTCATATGGCAGAGAAACATGCTAAATGGTGGCAGTGGCTGGGGTTCTTCTCTTCTGGGATTCAAAAACTGTGAAATGTTCATACAACTTTGGGATCACTGAAAAATATGCTAGCCATGCTTCTTCTACTAGTCAGGAGGCCTAGCTTCTATTCCTAACTTTGCCACTAATCAAATATGTAATCTTGAGCAATTCACTTAATTTCTGACTTTCAATTTGTAAGTGGGATGAGATGGTCTTTAAGGTTCCAGCCAACTGAATTTTTATAATTCTATAATAATAAAAATAACAATATTACTTTCAAAAGGCTTTAAAGGGTTTTTTGTTCTATAAGCCTAGTCTAACAAAACTACAGTAATGAAATATTGAAAAATAATGATTTCTTGGATATCTCCTACATAGCAAATAAGCTGGAAAATAAAATGTATCTGCTCTTAAGGGAATTTAGGAGGTAAAAGGAAATTTGGGCACACTGAGAATAAATAGAATAACATAAAACAAATCATGATAGATTTTTAAAAGTCAGTTTAGCATGAAATATAGTAAAGTCTTGAAGGTTTAACTTTTTGTGTAAAATTATGACAGAATTCTATAATAAGAGAATATAATTTGCATCAACCCAAGAAGTTAGAAAATAGAAAAAGCAGGCAGTAGAGTTGCTAAAAAAAAAGTAGGATCGTTTGGTGTTTTGTTTTGTCTTGTAATTCAAATCTCTGAATATTCTGAAAAACATGATGTCTTCAGGATAAAAAAAAGGACTTTCATCAATGTTATATCAACCAGGGAACAATGTTTGCTGAAGGGAAGACACCAGAATTGTTTGATCAAGGGCAAGAAAATTGGAGCAAAATAGGGGAATTTTATAATCTCTTGGTGGGTTATCTACATACATGTATTTAGCATATATGTATGCCTTCTGGCTACTGTATATTCCAATCAACAGACATTAACTTGAGATGATTTCTGCCTCCTGATTTTTATGGTTGTCATATTTTCATTCATTCCTACTTGTATAGAAAAGTTTTGTTGTTTGAAAGAAAACTGGAAATCATAGAGAAAACTATAGTAATTGAAATTAAATGAAGGAGTTGATTCCAAAATGCTTCACTAGATTTACATATCCCCAGAAAATATCATCCTACACTTCTTCATGTCATAGCTGAAATTTAGAAAAAAATCCATACCTATTGACTCCTTTTTGTGGTCTCCTGCTCAATTCTCATCCCTTTCCCATTTGGCTTCTAGTCTGACCGCCTTCTTTAATTACGTAACAAGATCCTTCTAATGCTGCTAAAATCAAGTAGCATTTTCTTGGTTTATTTTACTTGTAAAATGGCTTCATTTTGCAGCTTTTGTCATTACAGATTACCTTTTTACCTGAATATTTCTTTTTCCATAGTTCCTCTGATACTGCTTCTATTTCAGCTCCACTGTCTTCTCATGTATCTTTCTCCGAATGTTAAATCATCTTCCAATTATCAAGTATAGAAGCCTTCCAAAGTTCAATGTTGAGATGCTTCCTATTTATATACTTTACTAAATTTGTTGGCTTTAGTAAGATCAATTGCTATCTCGTATCATGTATGAATATATACATGTGTGTGTTCACATGTGTTTAGAGATAGAGATAGAAGTAGAGAGATAATATGTTCTATTTCATTTCTATATAACTAAATCATGTTGAAAATATCTTTTAGATTCTTCAGCTCAGACAAACATGTCCAAAAAGGACCACACTATCTTCTATGCTTCACCTTGTTCTCCTTTAAATTTTGATACTTTTTGAGGGGCATCACCATTTATTCAGACTTAATAGTTTAAAAAATCTAGATTTGTTTTTGACTTTTGTCTTTATCTCCACAGAGAAAGTTTCCAAATCTTACCAATTCTACATCTGTATTATATTTCTCCTCTGTTCCCTTCTCTTTTATCTCATGACCTCTAATATAGATCAGGAAATCAACATTTCTCTCTTAGACTACTGGCACACTCTCTTGATTGACAGCATTACCAAGTCTCTTCCCTTTCTAATTCATCCTTCACATAGTTGCCAAATTTATTATGTTTCTCAGATACAGGTCTTATCATGTTATTCCTCTACTTAAAAATTTCCTCTTGATTGACTCTGAGATGAATATAATCATCTACCTTGCATTTAAAATGTCCTCAATTTGCTATTTTTTTACCTAAATCTTTTTATTGGTTTAAATTAACTCTTACACAAAGATCTTCAACTTTATTATTTTTTATTGTCCTCAAATTTGGTTGTATTTATATATCTATTGATATATTCAATTCTCCTAACAGAATGGAAGTCCCTCCATTCCTTTTTACTCTCTGACTTCATTGATCTATGGACCATAACCCTCTCCAATGACAACACTTGAACTACCTATGAAAATAGGCAAATTCTATGTAACTGAAATATTAGAGAGTTATTTATAACACTGAGTGTTTAAATGACTTGGCCAGGGTGATACCACTATTTTATGAGGTCTTTGTGACCCTGAGACCCCTTTTTTTTCTATTAATGCCAACATTTCCTGTGACAATGTAAATTCGGGAGGAAAATAAATCTTTGATTTTTTGTTTTTATCTTTTTTATCCCTAACATCTCATAAACACTTATATCTAGATATCTATGTATTGATTTGAATTATTGCATCCTGTGTCTTCATATCAAAATATCCTAAAATAATTTAAATCTTATGTCAAGGATTATAGACCAGTAGTGCACATACTCCAAGTTCAGAGTCTGTGGAGAGACTTTCAGAGAGTCTTGGAAGTTGGATGGGACATTTTGTTGTTGTTATGTTGTGTCTGACTCTATGTGATGGGGTTTTCTTTATAAAGAAACAGGAGTGGCATGTCATTTCCTCCTCTAGTTCATTTTAGAGATTAGTTACTGAGGGAGTCATGGTTAAATAACTTTATCTAGAGTCTTTTAGTCAGCTAAGTGTCTGAGGCCAGATTTGAACTCATGAAAATGAGTCTTCCTCATTCTAAATTCAATGCCCTATCTACTGCACCACCTAGATGCCTGAAAATTTTCTCCTTGGTATTATTGGGGACTTTTGCTATTCTATTTCATTGAATGCATATTATTCTGAGAAGGGATCCACAGTGTTTACCAGACTGCCAAAGGGACCTATGACACATGAATTCTTGCCTAAATTATCCTTAGCTCTCTCCCTCTAACATCACAAATGTTTAAAAAATTCTGAAACCTCATTAATTTTATTAATTCAAAACAGGAAATGAAGTATCTTTCTAACATGTATTTTTGTTTCTAATCTTCATTTTATTAGGTCACAACTTTAGAAAAAAATGACATAAATTATATCGCAGAAGCCTAGCTAAAGGGTATAAAAACCTAATTGTCATTTTTTGGAATGGGACTCTGCCTTAGACTCTGATTCTACAATGGTAGCAAATTAAACCTTGAAATGAACATATAGTAGCAGCTCTTTTCTAAAAGAATTGAGACACTAGGGAAAAAAAGGGGATGCAAATGGCTTAAGATAGCAAACTGAAATATTAACTAGATTTATGAAACATCAGAAGCCCAGAGGATACTTTCAGCACTACTCATGAGAGCCCCTGGAGAACTAGCCAGACATATAAATAGTAATAATGGAGAAAAAGGAGATAGACTAATGAGTTGGAAAATGAAAGTTACACATTGGAATGCTAGCAGCATCACCCATATAATGGGAGTATTAAATAAGGAAATAACAAAGGAGAGAAATGGAAGGAACATCTGTGGAGATAAGATAATAGAATGCCTAAATCAGCACATAAGCCTTTGCCAACTACAAGAAGAAATACTAAAGTTCCTAGAAAAGATAACACTGCCAATCCTACAGCTATTTAAGGAATATGGGCTTGCTTTTAGACCTCTAAATTGTTCATTGATAACGATTCATTTTAACATATTTTAACATAATAAACAAAGTTTTCTCACATAAATATTTTACTTAATATATTGATTATTTGAAATGCATCTCAATGCTTTGATATATGAAAAGGAATGATCTTGTTAGTGCTGGGTATATCTTTCAGTTATACAGATCAAAATACATTTACCAAGTCTTATTCTTTTGAATCTTTTCTCATATGCTTCCATAAATTCTCTACATAGGGATCCCTCCAACATGCTGGAGGTTTTCTTATAAATGTTTTATTATTTCATGAATATCAAAACTAAACTCAGGCTTTCTCTATGCTATTCCTCACCTATACTTCATGAATTCCCTGGCTATTTTTGAAGTTATATCTGTAATGTAGGAAACTTTTGTCACTTTTAGTTCACAAATTATTGCTGGTGGTGTGCATTTATCAATAGATAAGTTATACACATGAGGTGTATCTTTCCATTTCCCTGTGGGTTACCAACAGTTTTAATAGTTCTGGGGGTGATAGAGTTATATGATTAAGACATACCATGTTGATGGGAGAAAGGGATCAGAATTTAAGAATAAACCAGTGACCAATCACGCCAGTGGTAATTGATGTGCCTTTTGTTACTGAAGTAAAAAAATGAATTTCATGGCAGGAATCACCTTTTACTAAATGAAAATGGAACATAATTTACAATAAATGTGGGCAAACTCTGTTCCTATCGAGTATAATGTTTTTAAAATGCATATTCAGGAGATAGCAAGTTGTCCATCAAATATACCTAAGGTATAATAATATTTATAAAGTGTCTTAAGGTTTACAACATATTTTTATAAATATTATCTCATTTTATCTTAACAACAGTCCTAGAGTTAGGTACTATTTTTATTTCAATTTGACCCATGAAGAAACTAAGACAGACAGAGGTTAGTAACTTGCCCAAGTACATACATATAGAGACTACTAAGGAAAGATTAAATCTAGGTATTCCTGAATCTGAGAGCTAAATTAAGAAACTCTTTCAAAACACATACTATTCAGTTGCATGTTGGAATATAAGGCATATACTTTCTTAACTCTTTTTTCACCAATGCAATTCCTTTTGTGATATTGTAGATCTCATTAAGATATCTGTAGTATCCTTGAACTTGAAGCACTAATTGGAATTTCACTTCAAATAAGAGCATCTGGAGAATTATATATCCAGGTAAAGTCTGGCATTTGGAATTGATGATGGACAGATAGCACTGATTAGTACCTTGTCTTTCTAATTTTTTTAATCACTATATGTTGATAATTAATAATAATAACTGTTGAATGAACTTCTCTCTATGGCTGAATCTATTAAGGAGTCATTTATGTTCTTCACCTATACATAGAGAAGAAGTGTTTCATAATGGATATAAAGTTTTCCTCAGAGTCAGGAAAATGAGTTCATTTCTTACCTCTGACATTAACTGGATATATGAGCCTGGGAAAAGAATGCCCAGATAATTCTCTTAGATGATAAGTTGAAGAACATTTGTTGATTTCAATTAGCATAAAGTATTTCATCAATGAAAGTTCTCTACAACTATGAAAATACAGTATTAATTGGTACCACTCCTCAAAAAAGTTAAATCAAATACATATTGTTTTATGCCAGTTTGTAATGCCATCTTTTCTTCTATCAAATCAAAAGCTTATTTCTACCATAATTTTATAACATACATGATAATATATTCTTTATACTTCGGTTATGTTTCTGTGAAGATGTGGTCTTCTATAAAAATTATCTCCTTGCTACACTTTAATACTAGCATGAATATACATTTCATATGCATAGATTATTCTGAGAAAGAGTATAGAATTCATATTTACTTCTTCATGGATTCTTTTGGTAGGATTGAAAATCTTCCAATCTTGGGGATAGCTTTAAAATTCATTCCCAAGTCTCCTAAACCACTAAACAATAACAACAAAAAATCCACTGTTTATCCTAAATTTTAGGGTTGTAAAAAGGAAGTATTCTTCCATTATATTATATATCATAAGGGCAAGGACCAAAAGAGGTTAGTTGGGTTTTTTTAATCTTTTCATCACCCTCAGTTCTATGAAAGGCTTTGTGCATAAATATTTAAACAATTGTTGTTGATTTGAATTGAATTAGAGAAACTATGTGACTAGATTTTCAAATGGCTGTCTAGTTTCAGCCCAGTATCTTTCAGTTTAGGAAACTCAGATCCACAGATATTAAGTGAATTGCCTATGATCACACAAGTAAGTGGTAGATCCAGGCTATAAGCCCATGTCTGTCCTTTGACTCCCAAAGCATCAATCTTCCCACTGCTGCCTCTAATGATGTTCTTTTTATTGACTTTAGCTAGTGCTGTTTCTATATCCTGGCTCTCATGTAATAGTTATCCCTCCCAACATCATCTGCAAACTTGATGGGTGGACTGTCTATCTGTTTGTTCATTTCAATGGGAAATTGTTAAACAGTGCATGCTAAGAATTCTACTGGAAACAGCCTAATAACTGGAATTGAACTAAGTATAGTTAGTCCCCCAAGTACCACTTAGTAATATTAAGCCTTTGCTGAAACCTTCTCCTGACTTTCTCTTCAAAATAATTTTGCTTTAATTAGTCTATATTTTATTTTGATTTGTTAGTATATGTATTGTAACCCCCAATTAAAATATAAATTCCTCAAGAGAGGGCCTATTTATTTTTGTCTTTGTATTTCTAGTGGCATGCAACCATTGTACATATTTAATAATCTGTTTAATTGAATCTGGTCTTTTGCCAGGTTTGATGTATGCTGTTTTTATCCATAATTGTCTTGTTTTCTGTGTTTCTATACTGCTAAGCAAAGCCAAATCTAATTAATGCAGTTTCATTAAAGGAATCTTGTTTCTTAGGCAATTAATTATTTGGATATAGTATTGGTAAAAATAAATAAATGAAAATACAAAATTATTTTCAAATAATTTTAACTACCCTATGCCTCTACAGTATTAATGGCAGAATGAAGGAAAATGATTCAAGCAAATAGTGCTAATTGGGAGTCATAAACACCTGAATTCAAAATTCAAGCTCGACTATATACACCTGTGTAAATTTCTCCTGGTTTCAACTTCCTCTTCTAGAAAATGTGAGACCTTGAATGTATATAAGATATATTTTAGCTCTAAGTCCAAGATCACATGTCCCTATGAAAGAGAGCACAGAATGTTTAAAATTACAGACTTTGTCAGGTCATCTACAAATATTAGTTTAATTGCTGATACTCTAATGGGAGCTCTTTGTCCAAAAAGAAATTGATTCATTAATAAAAGAAATGACACACTCTCCTATTAAATCTTGCTACGCATATGATTAGAAGATATGACAAAAATGGATCTAAAAGGAAGTTCAATATGCAAGTTCTTCTTTGAGAAGTAAATAAAAGAGCTACTGAATTTGATATCATTATATAATCAGAGAGAAATTGGAAAACATTTTGTCAAATGCTTATATTTTCCAGTAATATATTCATGAGAAACAGGCAAAAAAGAACACTCTAAAATGGGGAATAGGAAGGACAATGAATATTTAAGTGCTTTCTTTGTCCCAGAAATTATACTAAGTATGCTAGATATCTCATTGGAGTGTATGTACTAAAAACAATCTGAGAGGTAAGGGTTATTTTTTATTCACATTTTAATTGTTGAGAAAACTGAGGCAGACAGGGATTAAGTAACTTAACCAAGGTCAAAAATGTAGTGAGTATCTGAAACTAGTTCTAAACTCAGGCCTTCCTAAATACAAACTCAAGTTTCTATTCATTGAGCAATGTAGTTAAAGCCATTTAAGAAACATACAATTTAAGTACCAATGTCTATTATAAGTGTAAAGTGAATATAGTCTACAAAAGTCATTTCAGGATAATTTCAAACAAGAATGAATTATCTTAATATTTAAGGATGTCCGTGTGAAAATGAACAGAAAGGAGGCTAGTGAAAAGCATCATGGAACATATTTGAGATTAAGAAAGATTCCTCATAAGCTTCACACTTGTATTTCATGAATACTTTCTTAAAACAAACAAACAAACAAACAAACAAACAAACAAACAAACAAACAAACAAACAAACAAACAACATGGTGGTAGGCACCAGTTTCCCAAAAGTTAAAATGATTCCTGAAGAACAGGAAGTTACTGACTATTTACATGGGAATAATTTCAGAACAAGAAACATCTGTATACTCATATGGACTTATTAAAGTAATGGCATTATTCAATTCCAAAATAGAAATCAGATCAAAAATGAAAAGAAAAGACTTCATAGAATGTTAACATTTGCAACAAATTGGTGGGTAACAAATAGAAATAGATAAATATAAAGATATTATATATGATCATTACTATTAAATAGAGATAATTTTCCTGGTATAAAAGTTTCATCACAATAGCAAGGTAGAAAGCTTCCCCAAACCACCTCACTTGATGCTGCCAAGAGGATAATTATATTATCCAAGGATAATGTCAATATAGAAAACGACCTCACATATTTATTAGAATATTTGACAAATTAATTTTTCAATGTAAATCACTCATCTATGATCATCTCACCATACTTAATCAGAAGCATGTAGAAAGGATTCCTGGACTACCTAATCTGTCTGACTAGCAAATCTCATTAAAGTTACTGAATACTAAAAAAATGTAGGAAAAAAGGAAGAATATTACTTGTCCACTGATTTTAGGATTACAAATAAAAAAGGGCAAGTGCCTTAACATTATAACTTTTCAATGAGAATCAATTTGTTCTTAGCCAGATGCTTAAAATGAAGTAATTAGCTAGAACATTTTATGTGTAGATGTTTAATAAAAATATCCAACCCATTTGAAGAAGTTTTTAAAATTTAAAATTATTTACCAATTAAGAAGAATTAAAAGTGTTTAGATAATTTTGAAGTATGAGTAATTTTAATCTAAAGATCTGGTTAATAAAGTTTTATAAAATTTAATTTAAACACATATGTTATTTATTCATAATGCAGAAACACAAGAAAGGAGTGTTTAATATTATATTTTCATTTATAAAAAAGCACGGCTTTATTCCAAAGGCAATGCCCTTAAAGACAAAATGCAGAGAAATTGAAATGACTTAATTTTACTTAGTTCATTCATTGCTTACTAAACTTTGACTCAGTCTCTTTATAATAAATGCAATATTTCCTATTTCATAAAGTACACAAGAAAAAGAAATATAGTACAATGACCATAGAGATCATCTAGTAAAATATTTAAATATTTTCATTGTATAGATAAGCTACCTGAAAGAACTTGCCTGAAGATATAAAATCAAATCTTCTGACTCCAGTTATAATATTCTTTCTGTTTGAACTAAACTATAAGGCAAATGTGCTAAAACCTCTTTAATGTCTACCAAAAATTAAATGGGTAACATATTAAATAATGCTTATCATGATAATAATGGTAATAATGATAATGATGTTGAGTTCACATTTATATCACTTCACTTTTTTATAGAAATTGAGTAATCAGATGGTACAGTGGATAGAGTCCTGAGCCTGGAGTCAGGAAGACCTGGGTTCAAATATAGCCTCAATTATTCAGTAATTCTGGGTGTCATTAATCCCTTTTGCCTCAGTTTCTTCATATATAAAATGAACTGAAGATGGACCTGAAAATCATTCCAGTATCTTTGTCACCAAAATCCCAAGTGGGGTCACAAAAGATCTGACATAACTAAAATGACTAAGCAACAACATAATTTTTTAGAAATCCTTAAGTTAATTCAATATTTTATTATATTATTAAATTCTTATAAAATAATTGAATTGTCAAATATCATTTTTATGACATATAAAATTAAAATTACAAATAAATATAAATTACACATAAATATATAAATCATAAAACCATGACAACTGACAATTCACATATTTTTATAAATATTTAAGCATTGATAGTATTGAGACTAAATGATGGTTTACCCATGATTACAAGGCTAGTAAGTAGTGGAGAAAAAGCACATTTATGTTTTGTCTTCTGAAATGAAACCTAATTAGTTTTCTGTATTACTGGATCCTAGTAGTTGCTCTATACATTTTCTTTGCAACCTAGAACAAACTACCTCTACAAGTAGCAGCTTCCTCATATAAAAACAAGGAAGTTGCACTAGGACCAAATGGGATTCTGTACTAAGATTTCAAATTATTGATTTATTTATTAAATCCTTACCTTCCATTTTAGAGTCAATAGTGTGTATTGGTTCCAAGGAAGAAGAATAGAGTTAGGCAAGGGGGATTAAGTGATTTGCCCAGGGCCACATAGCTAAGAAGTATCTGAGGTCAAATTTGAATGCAGGACTTCCTGTCTATGGGCCTGGCTCTCAATCCACTAAACAACCAAGCTGCCTACATAATTTATTTATTAAAATATGAAACATCCACTTGTGTAGTGTCTTCAAAATAATAATTTGGCCATTATTTTAATGACATTTAAATAAATATTAAAATATTCAATCTCTCCCCTCTAGTTTATGGGTAGATTAACTCCCATTAAAACTGAATATTAGCTAAGGAGATACTTAATATCTAAATGCAACTACTTGAAGTTGAATATTTCTATTTCTTCTATCTGAATTTTGGAGGAGACATTGTGATTTTAGTTTTCCTTTGAAATCTTCAAATGTAAAAAAAGAGAAAACATTATATGACAATTTTCAAAATGGGAAAAATCTGAGACAAGATGACATATTTCATTCTGTCAAATGTGGGAATAAAATATTTCATCATGTGATATTCAGATTTGTTAATGAAGCTAATTCTCTAGAGGACTGGGGGAAATAAATATTCTGAAAATTATCTAATCTAATTTAATTAAATTGAATTCAACCCCAACCATCAGTTACATTGTATGTTCAAGGCATTATTATCCATGGCAAGTCAAATTTAGGTGTGTTTATGAACTACTATTTCCTTTTATGAAGGAGGAAATTGAAGTTCAAAGATGTAAATTGCATAATTCTATAACAGAAATGTTTCTGGAGCATTATTTGTTGGTAGGAATGGTGCTATATTGTAGCACTTGTTAGGAGTAGATTTAGATTAAACACTAGTTCAGAATCTTATTACCTATGTGACCTTGTACCTTGAGTTATCTTGACATCAATTTCCCCATCTGAAAATGAAGGGGTGGAAATAGATGAGTTCTCCCAATACTAAGTATAATATGACAGTATAAGTCAATAATCCCTTGAATGGATCTTACTGATAAGGATTCCCCTTGGCGTCCATGTTGTCTTGAGAGACTAATATAATTTCCCCACATAAACTCTTCCACTTAGAAGAAAAATATTACCATATGTTCAATGAGGGAAAAGATAGTAATATGTAGCAAATAGAATTAGATCAGGAAGACAGGTTCAAGTCCTGTTTTTTTTTAATATGTGTTATCTTTGTGACCATGTACAGTCACTTAAATTCTTACTGCTAAAAGAATTCTTTTAAGATTTTAAGTTGCAGAAAAATTATGATTGCCATTAAGTGGAATCAGTAGTCAATCAACAAGTGCTATGTATCAGGCACCCTGTTACCAAGCTAAAGATGAAAAGTAAGATAAAATCAAATTCACCCAAACAGGAGTTCAATTCTTCAATTTGAAAAACTATGCAAATATATACTAACAAGATACATGGAGTGTTAAGTATAAAGTAAAGTCCAAAGTAAGGAATTAGTCATGCAGGAACAAGAAGGGCAGAGGTAAGAAAGGCCTCGTAGAGAAATAGGATTTGAAGTACATATTGAGGGAGACCAGGAAATGGAAAAGAGTAAACATGCCAGAACTCCAGAATAGTCAGCGAAAAGGCACCTGATTTAGAAAGAGTTCCTGCAAAATAGCTCAATATAAATAAGGCCTAAACATTATCCAAAAGGTACTCAAAACATGACAGAGCATGATAAAAAAGAAAGATATTTTTTCAAGAGTCACCTTTCCCATAATATTTACAATTACCTTCTAATAAGGATTACTTAAAAAATACCAATTTTGCCTTTGCTAGAATTTCACATGGATTTGGGGCAAGTTTTAGATCTTTAAGCCATGTAATTGTGGCACACAAAATGTAATTGCAAAACAAAAATGACAACTAACTTTCTTTGGGAGGATGGGAGATAGAAAGGAGGATCCAAATCAAGGACTAGACAAAGTAGAATTAGAAAACAGTAATGCCAAAGACATTCAGGAGAATAGCTAATAACTAAATGTAAAAACATCCAAAAACATTCTCATTTCCTTCAATACTTTATTATTTCTTCCCAAGGTAGTCCATGCTACCTTAATTTTAGGGTTTGTGAAAAAAGCAGCATGGAAGATTTTGTCTCAATTTCATGTTTTGGGGGCAGCTAGGTGGCTCATTGAATAGAAAGCCAGGTCTGGGGATAAGAGGTCCTGAGTTCAAGTCTAGCCTCAGATACTTTCTAGATCTGTGACCCTGGGTAAGTCACTTATTCCCCATTTCCTAGTCCTTGTTGCTTTTCTACCTTAGAACCTATTCATAGTATTGATTCTAAGATGGAAGTTGAGTTGGTTTCTTTTTAATTCATATTTTACCTGCCACAAAAGCAGGACCTGATTGCATGCTGTTATAGAGCTAATAATAAATATTTATTTTGCTTTTTGTCCTGTACATCTGCCATCCCAATGCAGAAATGACTAATTTGAAAGAAACTGCATATTCTGGGTCTTTAGTTAACTGTGCAAATCAAAAAGGTAGGTTCAGTTTCTAAAGCTTCTCATGAAAGAAAAAAAAAGAAATTCAAATGCTAAAGGGGGTTTCATGTACTCTATTTATGACAATGACAATAATAATGTCCTATAATACTGCCCCACTCTGAAAAATTATAATTCAAAAATATCTAATTCCTACAACAGAGAAGTAAAATCAATTTGTTAATGAATGAGAACATGTTTTTTTCTATTCTCTGTTTCTGTCAAGGCCATCACACTTCTTCTAATCTCCCGTCTGTAAACACAACATATATCTAAGTCGAAACTCTCTCATCAATCAGCTACTAAATGTTGCTTTTTCAACTTATGCAGAATCTCTCTTCAATGTCACCTCTCCTCACATGATTATTGCAACTTACTTCCTAACATTTCTTCATGGCTCAAGTTTTTCCTCATTCCAATACATAGTCTGCATAGCCACCAAAGTGATTTTCCTTAAGGGCAGATCTGACCATGGTACTCTTCTATTAAATAAATTCCAGTGGCAATATTTTGCATTTAGGATAAAAACTATATTTTAATATATAATATATAAACTATGATTTTCTAAACTTTCTACAGTTTGATCCCTGTCTAACTTTCCATGACACTCCAAATCCCATCTTAATGTCTTTGCTCTGGCTACCTCCTGTGTTTAGATTGCACTATTTCCTCATCTACTCTCATTTCCTACAGGATATGGTTCAAGCACAACCTCCTCAAAAAATAACTTTACTGATGATTCATCTGAAATATCCATGTCCAAAATTTCCAGTGTCATTTACATCCCTAGGTATTTGTATGGTGCAGGATAGGTATTTAATAAATGTATGTTTACTCATTGATAATAATATTCATTTCTTTTAAAGGAAGCATTTAAGAATGCATACCCTTTGATTCAGCAATATCACTACTAGGTTTATACCCTAAAGAGATAATAATGAAAAAATGTTTGTATAAAAATATTGAAAGCTGTGCTCTTTGTGGTGGCAAAAATCTGGAAAATGAGGGAGTGTCCCTCAATTGGGGAATGGCTGAACAAATTGTGGTATCTGATGGTGATGGTATACTATTGTGCTCTAAGGAATGATGAACTGGAGTATTTCTATATGAACTGGAAGAACATTCATGAACTGATGCAGAATGAAAGGAGCAGAACCAAGACAATATTGTACAGAGAAAGTGAAACATTGTGGAACACAATGTAATGGACTTTGCTAATACAAGACAATCCCAAGGGATTTATGAGAAAGAATGCTATTAACATTGAGAGAAAGAACTGTGGGAGTAGAAAGACAGAAGAAAAACATATGATTTACCAATTGTTTATATGTATATATTATTGGGGGTTGGTTTTGGTTTTAAAAGACTGCTCTACTGCAAAAGTGAATAATATAGAAATGGGTATGTGATAGCATTTGTGTAATCAAGTGGAAGTACTTATTGGATCTGGGAGGGGGAATGAAGAAAGGAGGGAAAGAAAATGAAATATGGAAACCTGAAAAAATATTGAAAATTTTAAAAATAAAAGAAGCATTTATTAAAATGAGTAAGTAAATAATGTACTCAAATTTCACACTTTCAATTCAAATAAGATGTCTAGGATTATAGTAAAATTTCATGAGCCAAAAGTTAAAAAAAAAAAAGATCTTGACTAAAGAATGACAACTCAGTCAAGCTGTTTAAGGTACAGGAATTTCTGTTTTAAAGACCATATTTTAAAGACCATTTAAAGACCATATCACACTACTAGAAAGTGTCTGAAGCCAAATTTTAACTCAGGAAGAGTAGTCTTCCTGATTCCAGGCTTAACATTCTATTCGCTGTGCCAGCCTAGCATAGCATTGGAATGATCTACTTTTAAGTTGTACATTGGAATGGAAGAGATGAAGAGATTTCTGTTTTAAAGACCATATTGGGGGCAGCTAGGTGACTCAGTAGATTCAGAGCCAGGCCCAGAGATGGGAAGTGCTGGGTTTAAATCTGGCCTCTGATACTTCTCATCTTTGTGACCATGGGCAAGTCATTTAATCTTCATTGCCTGGCCCTTGCTACTCTTCTCCTTGGAACCAATATACAGTATTGATTCTAAGATAAGAGGTAAGAATTAAAAAAAAAGACAATATCATAAATAAAGGCTGCATAAAATATCATACAGAGAACCATAGGACTTAATTACATATATCCAACATATAATTTACAAAATGTTTTAAGCTGATCTAAGGATTATGTGCAGACTCATGAATGGTAAAGAAATCTAATATACTTCAAACTAGGTGCAAATGAGCTGAGATTCTCCATGATATGAGCAGTAGACTAAAAGTCAGGAGATCTTAGTCAAAGACACAACTATACTGTGAACTTGCTATTCTAATCTTTTAGTTTAGGGATTTTTTCTGTGTTTTAATTTTCTTATTTATAATATTCTAAAATAAAATTTATATCCCACCAATGAAGATTATAAGATCAAATGATTTCATGAAAAAATTAGATAATCACTTTGAAAGTACTTTAAATGTTATGAAACACTACACAAATATAAAGGGTAGGTTCCCTCATTACCGTAATTTCCTTGGAGGGGCATTCTGATGCTAGAGTTAGCTTAAAGGTGACTTCCTCCTTCACAGAACTGAATCTGATTGTTTCCAAGGAAGAGGGCAACCCATTTTCTCAGAGGACATTGGATTAATAAAGAATGGGAGCTAGGTTTAATATTTTTAAAAATGCTTCAGGCTTTTGCCCTTATATAAGATGCATTAAAACTAAACCAATAATTAAGAATTTTGAGGAGAGGAGCAATATGGCTGGCCCAGCTATACAACCATCTGTTTCTTGTAGATATCCATATATAAGGAGATATACACACATATATACATATGCATATTTATATTTATATAAACACATTTAGATTTGTATGTACACATACAAGTCTATAAAATATATTCATATGTGCATGTTACATTTACATACTAATATGTGTATATTGATTTGTAAATAACACTGTAATTATATTTCCTCAAAATCATCATATAAATGTAAATATTAAATTGCTTTCAATAGAACTTAGATAAAAATATCTTTTAGAAGATTTTTGTGAGACACATTGTTTTTAAAAACCTTGTAATAAGTCACCAATAGAAAGAATGTGGCATAATGGCAAGAGAGCTACTCCTAGAATAAGGAAGGTCTGTATTAATTTTTACCTTTCTTTGACTCTGATTATATCTTTAGCCAAGTCCTTAATTTTTAGATGCCTCAAGAAACTATCTAGAACTTACTTATTACATCATAAGAAATGGGTGTGATACTCGTCAATGAATGAATTATACTCGTTTTTGAGAAATTGCAGTTCTTTCATATATTTATGTTACACTAAAATGGAATTGTCATTTTTGGTTCTGGAAGTTTTCTTTGCAAAGATACTGGAGTGGTTGGGCATTTCTTCCACAGATTATTTTACAGATAAAGAAACTGAGACCAAGAGGGTTAAATGACTTGCCCTGTATCACATTACTAGAAGGTGTCTGAAGCCAAATTTGAACTTAGTAAGAGCAGTCTTCCTGATTCCAGGCTTAACATTCTATTCACTGTGCCAGCCTAGCATAGCATTGGCATGATCTACTTTTAAGTTGTACATTGGAATGGAAGAGATGACCAAACATTTGCTACTATAAGGCAAAAAACAAACAAACAACAAAACAAAATCCTCATTCAGTTATTGAAAAGGTATTGACTTATTTTTGTCAACAATGAATTTCATTAACGTATTGTTAAATAAATAATAAAAGGGCCAGTATTGTTTTTCAAAGATATCATTTCTGATGACATCATAACTAAGCACTAGACTGTCTTTAAATTACTTGTTCTTCCATAGATTATGAACCAGAGCTTCTTCTAATTCAAGATAGACTCATAAATAAATAAAAAAAGGTTACCCTAAATGTCAAGATAGGACTCCTATGAATTCAGATTTAAGACTCATATAAGTGATTTATAAATTAGATTTAAGTAGAGAAAGTTAAAAAAATTGAGAATTCTAATATTATCATTTTATGTATTGGGAACTCTTTTGGCTCAGCCATGAGGCAGTACATTATAATGGGACAAGATCGACCTTTGGAGTCAGATCTTAGGTTTGAATCCTTCCTGTGCATCTTACTCCCTGTGTTACCATGGATTTTTATCCAGTTTGGGTCTCACTTCATCTTCTATAAAATGAAGAGATTGTATTTGATGAATCATATTGTTTCTTTCAGGCTACAATCTAGAATGGCATATATATATATATATATATATATATATATATATATTTAGATTTAGTTTCCAGTTTTTCAAAGTATGTTTTCCATTTAATCACATTTTGCCCTAAATTTAGTACCAATTCAATAATTTATTTGCTGAAACAAAAATAAAAAGAAATACTCAAGATACATATTCATTATAACCAACATTTTCCAGTGACATTCAGCATACTACAAGTGTCAATAACATGGCTAAAGAGAAAGGTTACTTTCTATACAACTAATCCAGGTTATACTTTTGCAGATTTTCCTACTAAACACACACACACACACACACACACACACACACACACACACACACACACACCTCCCAACCATTCTCACTTACATACTTCTAGTCTGTGTGGTATTTATTTGATAAATTTGAAGGACTTATAAATCAGAAAGTACATAGCAAACTTCACAAAATATCCCATATGACACAATAAAGGATAGATCGCTAGTCTATGTTTTAAAATATCAGAATATAATCATAGATACTTCTGCTATTTTACATTTTCTCCATTTGAAATTAAATCTAACTGTAGAAGGTCTGTAATTAACAGTAGACTTTTAAGCCATTCTTTCCACACAAGTGGAGAATATGTAATAGCCTAACATTGAGTGGGCACATTTGTATAACCCATAATAACAACTGATTTTGCTTGTTCAGATTTCATGGTTACTATCATATTCCTTTTTTTTTGCCATTCATGAAATGCCCACTTATCTCCAAAGAAGTCTAAACGTGGAGAAAAATTGTGTCATAGTGGCAAATTATTCCTTTTCTTTTGAAATATGTTAATATTTCAAAACACTTCTAAGAACATGCATAAAATACATACAGAGCCAACATCACATCTTACTTTAGGGAAAAAATAAATGCCTTCTTTATCTAAGTGTGCTTTAGAAGATTCTCTGAAGTGTTTTTTTCCCTCTTTTATCCTTAATGCATGTAGCTCTTAACATCTTATAATTGGCAATTTTTATCACCATCCAACCAGTATCCTATTATGAAAGGAATTAGCATATTTTCAGTAGCAATTTATAGAGGATGAATTTCATAGCACTAATGTGGCAGTTCTAACCACTGGATATGATACCCCCCTTGATATATTTTATCACTGCACCAGATAGCCTGGTGTCAAAAAGTAATTTAGATTATTCAATAAAAACCACAAAAAACTTACTTTGCAGTATTTGAAGGGCATTATTGTATTTTGTTTGTTTGTTTGTTTGTTTGTTTTTATAAAACACTTACCTTCCGTCTGGGAGTCAATGCTGTATACTGGCTCCAAGGCAGAAGAGTGGTAAAAGCTAGGCAATGGGGGTCAAGTGACTTGCCCAGGGTGACACAGCTAGGATGTGGCTGAGGTCAAATTTGAATCTAGGACCTTCCATATCTAGGCCTTACTCTCAATTCACTGAGCCACCCAGCAATCCCTGGCATGATGTTTTTTGCCCAATTTTCATTTCTAGAATACTGACCAATATTATTTTTGCTTGTTTAAAATTTAAAGAATTTAATTCCAGAACTAATATCTTAGAGAAATTATGAGAACAAGGAAACACAAAAGTAAGAGAGAAGAGTATATTGCCATTGTTCCATTTTTTTCTATTAGAATAGATTGATTATGGAATATAAAGGAATTAGTATCAATGTTCAATCACCATTGAAATCAATAGTTCTATGAAAGTCAATGAATTACCAGTAGTCCATTCAATTTCACAGCTCCCTTAGTGTAACAGAATTTTTCTTTAAAATGATGTTAAGAATGATCGTGCTTGAACCTTAGACATCCACGCTTCAAACTAAAAATCACATTGACATTGTTTCATTGAATGGACATTCCATTTGTTGGATCTTTTTCTTCATTTTTTCTAAGTTGCATTAGATGTGACATAAAATACAGATTTGTCTTTCTAAATTATGAGAAATACAAACAGTGGGCAAAGTCATTAATTTCTAGCATATGGACACCCCATAGATCTCAAGTTGTTCTATCAATAAACATTTCCTAGTACTTTTCTCTTTGAAAATTAGTATGTTGGAGTATATTCACTAGACATATTGTAATCCACTAATGACTGTGATAGTTAAGAAGGCATCTGAATCTGGATTCCAGTAAATAATAATAACAATGAAAACCACAACATAATGGACCACTTACATTCTATAAAAATTAAACACAGCAAGTCAAACATTCCTTCAATATATTAGCATGGATATAGTAGAGATCATCTCAAAACCATTGGGGCTGCCTTATCTTATTCTTTCTTTAATTTAATCAAGTTATATAAATAATTTAATTGCTTACATGTACAGATACATTCACATATTTGTATGCATATATGTTTGTAAATTTATAAAACAACAGAAAATCAAAAGAATGGGTAAAGTTCTAATCAACCAAATAACTCATTTAAGCAATGTCAATAAAAGTGTCTGGTAGAGAATACAACTAAGTTATGCACTTACCTTTCATTTAAATTATGGCTTCTCAAAGGGGCAAAAACAGGAATATTAAGGAAGAGGTTGTCTACAAAGTAGGAACACATAATCCAGAAATAAACCTTTACTATGGAGTGTTTTTTCCCCTACACATTTTAAAAAGGGGAAATAATGAGCACAAAGGAAGAAGAATATGGCAATAACTTATGAGTTGATCATTGTTCTCTGAAAGCACAACAGAAACATAATGAGTCAGAAGAATCTTTTGACATCTTGGAAAAATTGGGTGCTGGATGTGTTTCCCCAGGTACCTTTAACTTGCACACCTAAGACTTACTCAGCAATTGGCCATATACTTGGTCTTGCTAAACTTGGCAGCATTTCAGGAGTTGGATTTTTCCCACAGATGAGCAGTTTTTGAATGATTTTCTTTCTAATACATTAAGCACAAATAGTCAGGCATCATTCTTTCCTTCTAACATGTTCCTATTCAACATATGCATACAGTATGACAGCACTAGGGAAATATCCATTTACTTTCCTACTGGATTTGCATTAACTTCTAGTCTGTTTTTTAAAAAAGTGCTGAATTTTGAGGCAGAGAATTTGAAAATTGAATTTCATCTCTGTCATTTTCTTCTTCTGCCTTAACTTGAGCAAAAATCTTCACCCTTCTAGGTGAGTGCTACCATATATAAAAGGAAGAGTTTGAACTAAGTTATGCCTCACATTTCTTCCAGTTCTAATTGTAAAACCAAAAATGAGGTGAGGGATATAGTCTCTTAAAGAATGTAGAATGGAGCTTTTGCTTAACTAAAAGGTAACTGACAAAGATGATTTTCAAATCAGATTCCAGGTAAACATTTGGTATACATTCATTGTTCCTTTTGCAGGTACAAAGAGCGAATATGTCTGATTTATATATGGTATCCAGATACAATAAATCTCTTAATACTTTTCCAGACTACTTTTCTAAACTTTTTTAGTAAGAGAGGTTTTTGAAGAAGAGGGTGGAAAATTATGAACGTAAAGATGAAACTCCAAAATTACAGGACAAAACTTTACAAGAAGCTTAACTAAAGTAACATTGTACATAAAGATTTAAAAACTGTCCTCAACTTAACCTTAGAGTTCACATTTCACCATCCAAGTTGAACTTCAATAGTAAATTAAAATTACAACTTTTTTCATTTGAGAGTATATTTCAAAATGATTTAATTTCACATCCACCAAAAATAAAAGAAACAACCTGAGACAAACTCAAATCTAAACACAAACTGAGAGTCATGCATTGATATACCCTTCTTTATTTCTCTGTAATCTCCTAATATTTGGAATTAATTGCAGATAGACATTCAAACACTTTTTGGAAATTTAATTGATTGGTTTCTTCTAATAAAAGAAAGCAATTTCTCTGACATTTGGAAAATAAATTTTAAATTTCAAGAATTTTTCCCCTACTTTTCATCAAGATACCTTATGTGAAGGTGAAGTAGGTGAGTGCATCTCTTGTATACTTTGAAAGGCACTAGGAAAGTCCTATGTAGAAATAAAGATCGCTCTCTGACTGAACTAATGGTTTGAAATCTGAAATGATATTAAGATTTATTCCTCTTGTGCTTTGACTTAAGACTTAGTTCCTTTTAAAGATTTACCTCTTCTCTAAGGATGCAACTTGAAACAACTGCTAAAAAAGTCAATCTGATTTTTTACAAAGGAGAGTTTGGTTAGAAAAAGGGTTTTTAAGGGAGAAGATGGAAAGATAACTACATAAAACAGATTGAGTGCACATTTCACATAGTATGTCTGTGTATGAGAGAGAGAGAGTTTAGTGGAGTGGAAAATGAACATGTGCAGACTGTATGGAGCTCTCAAATAACAAGGTGAGAGGAAAAGAGGACTGTACAAAAAATGTAGAGGTACCGAAAATCAAAAATCAAAAACAGATTTTTTTCTCCTATTGACTATGTGTTTTATTCATTCAAGAAGGAAGATGCTAAAGGAGCACTGGAGCACTGGAGACATGACTTAGAGGAAAAACTCTAATGCAATGTACTTTAGGAACAAGTATAAGGGAAGTACAAGTGACAAGTCCAACAGCTGATCCAAATCATCTAACTTTTTTTTTAACCCACAAACTAGTAATTTGAAAAACACTCTTTTCCAGAAGTTAGGGGTTTTAATTTTTAGTTGCACAATGGACTAATTTATTATACACTGGATTTGGAACCAAAGGACTTGAGTTCAAGTTCTAGCTTGTCCATATTCCTACCTATGTGACTTTATTTATAAATTACTTTCCTTTTCTTGATCTAAAAAAAAGTATCTTACTGCTCTAAATCTATGATTTAATAATCCTAAATATACAAAAGCCAATGCTTTATCCCATTAAAAACCTCTGGAGAAACTTATTGTAAGACAGTAGTCTAGCATTAAAGGCTATCCACAATTTGTTTCCAATTTTTTTCCAAACTTACCTTCCAATATTTTCTCTACATATTTTTGCTCCCATTATTCTATACCTTCCCTCCCATTGCTCCCTTTATACCAATTATAGGGATATTTTTTATACAAATCACAACTTCCCTGACTAGCCCCCGACTATCACCAACTCTGAGACATTACCATAATTACTCAGGTACAACTGGCATGACCCTTTCAGGAATATAAAAATAAGTTGATTATGAAGACATGGACTACAAACAGTACAGACCTATGGATATGCATATGTGCTCAAAAACTAAATGCACTACACTAGAGAGAAGTTATTTTTGTCTACAATTGACATAAATATCATTACTCATACCAACAAAAGAATCAAGGCTACCAATAATTACATATCTGAGCAGTTATGGAAAGAATGGTTAGTTCAAAAAACTGTTGGTAAATAAAACCTCAGAAGAAGAAAGTATTGGTATTATTGCCACCAACAGAGTGCTGTTACCACTCTTTTCTGTGCAGTTCAAAGAGTAATTAGAGACAATCAAGTAATGACTGGTTAATGGTAGTTAGACAATATAATATGATCAACTATTAGTTGCCATTCCACTTCTTTAAATACATAAAATTTAAAATGAGCTAAAAAAAAACCCTCACCACTTTTAAAGTCAATTAAAAATGGACTACATGTAAAAAGTTAAAGTAACTTAGGTGAGAAGGGGCATCAAAACTGTCTTCAAGCATTAAATAATTGTCAAGAATGTAGAAAAAGGAGTGAAACTTACAGAGAAGCAGCTTTTTGTATGATGGAAGGAAACAACTACCAAACAATGATATCTATCTAAAAGAAGAACAGACAACCTCAGTATAGGATGTAGTACCCTCCACTATCCCTTACTGGTAGTTTTCTTTTTCATGTATAGATTGAGTTAGAACAAATCTCCACTAAGGTCCATTTCCTGCAAGTGTTCTAATTCTATGATTCTAAACTCTTTTTAAAAATAAGATATTTTATTTTCCCAATTACATATAATAACAATTTTAACCTTTTTTTCTGAAATTATAAGATTCAAATTGTCTTCCTCCCTGCTTTCCATCCCTTCTCTTAGAGTTGGTTACCAGTTTTTTAAGAATTATACACATTATCATATAAAACACACTTCCATATGGCAATATGATGCCTAACCATTGTTATAAGAGAATACACAAATAAAACCAAAACCCCTAAATAAAAACCCAAGTGAAAAATAGAGCGCTTTGATCTGCATTCTGACTCGACCCATTTTTCCTTTGGAGGTGAATAGTGTTCTTCATCATGAATCTTTTAGATTGTCCTGGATCACTGTATTGCTGAGAGTAGCTAAGTCTTCTATGTTTTATCATCACACAATATTGCTTCCACTGTGCACAATGTTCTCCTGGTTCTGCTTATTTCACTCTGCATCAGTTCATGTGGATCTTTCTAGACTTTTCTGAAATCACCTTGCTCATTATATATTCTAGCATAGTAGTATTCCATTACAATCATGTACCACATTTTTTTTCATCCATTCCCCAATTGATGGCTATCCCCTCAATTTCCAATTATTCGACACTACAAAGAGATGTAAATATTTTTATACAAGTAGGTCCTTACCCCTTTTTTAAAAAATCTCTTTGGGTTAAAGACCTAGTAGTAGTATTATAGGATCAATGGATAAGCAATTTTATAGACTTTGGGGTATAATTTCAAATTGCCCTTCAAAATGGTTGGATCAGTTCACAGCTCCACAAAAATTATGCATTTGTGTCCCAATTTTGCAACATACTCTCCCAAAATTTATCATTTTCTTTTATTATGGTACTAGCTAATCTGATAGGTGGGAGTTGGTACCTCAGAGTTTTTAAAATTTATATTTATCTAATCAAGAGTGATTTTGAGCATTTTTTTGAATTATTATTGATAGCTTTGATTTCTTAATCTATGAACTGCTTATTTATAACATTTGACCATTTGTCAATTTTGAAATGACTTGTATTCACTTCTTGATATATTTGAGAAATGAGAACTTTACCAGAAACATTTGCTGTAATTTTTTTCTCCCAATTTGTTGTTTCCCTTCTAATCTTGGTTACATTAGTTTTGTTTGTATAAACCTTTTTTAATTTTTGTACAACCCCTTTTTAATGTAATATAATCAAGATTATTCATTTTGTATCTTACAATGTTTGGTCAAAATTCTTCCCTTCTCCATAGATCTGATAAATAAACTATTCTAGGTTCTCCCAATTTACTTCTGGGATCACACTTTATTCCTAAATCATCACTCCTTTTGTTTATACTTACTTTTTAACATCAATTTTTCCAGATTTCCCATTTTTTTAAAATTGTGAGTTCTTATCTTCAAAACCAAAATCTTTTTGTTCATCAAATATTAGATTGCTAAGGTCATTTTATCCTGTATATTGTGTGTCATCCAATTTATTCCATTGATCCACCAATATTTTGATAGGTATGGCAATGAATGAGTAAATTAAGTGCTCATAAATGATTTCCTTTCTAGAACTCACAGATTCTTTTTAGAAATAAAAATCAGTCCCTTTTCTACCACAGTTTTCATTGTTCAAGGAGCTGAGGCACAGGAAATATACTTTTGTAAGTCCCCAAGGCCCCCAAAGGCAGAGGTGGGTCTGAGAAACAAAGTGCTATTTGTTGTGAGAGCAAGGACAATTTCTTTGTTATTGACTCTTTGACCATTTTACCCATGGGGCTAAACTTTCTAATGTTGCTCCAACTGTAGCCAAGGGCTTTTTTTATTATTAACTAGAGCCAGAGACATCTTCTGAGAGCCAAGAACATTCTGATGGGAAAGGCAGCCCTTTAGTCTGACTTCAGGTCCTTGCTGGCTAGCTCTCTGCCAAAGGTTTTGGGGATAAATGACCATACTTTAACAAAGACTTTTGGAGGACTTAGTTCAGCAAAATTCAGGCAGTAGGATCACTGGAAAGGCTGAGGGAAAGAGGGATTTAAGGTTTGTTTTTGTCCTTTTCTCCTACGTAGGTCAAATCCCACACTGGGAAATTGAAAATGGAACATTTCTGTAACATTCAGCCAAGTTTTCACAAGGAAGGAGGCTGATGATTGTTTCTAGGTTCCCACTAATTTGGGCAAGGAATTAGATTGAGTATATAGTACTTTGAATGAAGAAGGCAGGCAAAAAAGAATGTTCATTTATTGCTAGTATTTATATAAAATGTTGATAACAAAGCACTTTAGAAGTAGAATATTTGCCAGAAATGCATAATAAAGGAATGGTTGTGGACACCTTTTGTTTTTTGCCTATGCTTATTTACATGTCAATTAGGGAGGCCTTAACCTAATCTATAGAACCACTTCTTGGTGGGAGAGGGCAAGAGACAACTCTCTATATGGGGGGTATAGATTAAAAGGAATTTTTAGAAAATCATTTTGTTGTCTGATATCACTGTCTCAAGTCCACAGCATAAAAGGGGGATTAAAAGAATGGACATAAATCTAAGTGTTTCTATTAGCTTTTGTTTCTTCACTTCTGGCTTTTTTTTTTGCTCACCTTTGATTTGCTATGCACTAAAAAATTTCTATTTCCACCTTTGCCCTTTTTGCAGAGACTTGCTAGCCATTTTATCTCAAAAAATTGCATCCTAGAGTAGCTTGGTTACCATGAGAAGGGCAAGAATGATATAAAAATCCAAAACCCATTAAAGAACAAAGGAAACCCATGTGGCAGAGATGAATAGCTTTGCACCATCCCATCATATGTGAGTTGACCCAGACAATCCCTAAAATTATGCCCTGCATATAAGACATGTGTTTTTTTTTAATGTGGAAACCTCCTCCACTGGATAGCAACACATCTGTGGAGTCTATGTCACTTCTGTGGACAAAATGGAGGATGTCTATGAATCTTTTCCTATTACTTTGTTATGCTCATTGAATGAATGTATTTTATTTTCTACTAATGTGTCCTCTGACTGTTTGGTAGAATGTGATACAATAGTGGGAGCACCTGAGCAATATTTTTGAGTTGATGGATACCGACCTGATGAGAATCTTGAATCTAGGGTAACTTTTCTCTGGGCCCCTGAGTACTTCACGTACAGCACTAAATCTGTGATTTTGTGTTCTATAATCTTGTGATTAAATTCATTTTACAGATAAAAAACCGAGGTTCAGAGAAGCATGGTGAATTGCTCATATCTATAAAAAATGGGAGACCAAGAATTCAAACTGAATCCCTATTCAGTACCTTTGACACTTTACCATGCTCCGTTTCTCACTATATGACATCATATTCTCTCTACTAGAACAATTATAATGGGATATTTCTTGTAATTGCTTTGTACAACAGTTCATGCAAAGGGCAAAATAAAGTCAGAATAAGTCAAAATTCTGCTGCCAGTTGTGCCACTAAATTGCTTTATGAACTTGAGGAAGCCACTCCTTGATTGTGGTTTCCTCATCTAGTATATCAAGGTGTTGGAAGGGACCATTACTGAAGAGCCTGTTTTGATGCTATACTTCTACATTCCTCCTTTAAGGAGTCTCTTCTGTCATTCATAATGTCTCAGTGCCCATTGAAAAGAAAATATATTTGGCATTTTTCTTTACTAACCTCAATATTTAATGAAATGATAGTTTCAAATGCAGCATGCTGTCCCTTTACCATCTCTAGTGGACACCCAGAAAATGGAAATAAGCTACGGATATGAAGTTTTTTATATCCCCTCCATGAGACCTTTTCTCATTCAAAGAAACTAATTTCTTAATGGCACATAAAAACAGAAGTATGAGATTATTCTATCACTTGGGTCTTGTTCCCAGTGATGACAAAATCCACTGAGAACAGAGATACTTTTATTAGAACAGAAGAAACAAACATTAAGTGTTAGATTTGTATGGGCATGAGTGAGCTCACCTGCAAGTAAAAGAAAATAACACTAGGGGCCAGCAACTTCAATTCTGTTCATGCAGTTAATGCATTTCAAATTAAGATCTTGTGAATTTCCAACCTTCTTTGCCTCCTCCTTTTAAGAGGATATTTCCCCAGTTTAGGAAATGGAAACAAAGTCAGGCTATTCAATTCAACTAATTTCAACTAAATAAGCATCACTTAGAACCTATTATAAGCTGGGGAGTGTTCCAGATGTCAGGAATGTCAAGGTAAAAACAAAACAATGTTAACCTAGAAGAGGCCTCAACTGTCCACTATATGACTGAAGAAATAGAAAGGTCTGGAAGGTCAAGACAGACTCTTGAGAAATTATACTTTCATTTTGCAGAGGTAGTCTGTAGCCCAAAGAGCACTCTTTTCAGTAACTGTGTTCCTCAGTCTTTAAGCACTGAAATTTTCTAGGTGCTATTAGGTCCAATTTTCTAAATATATTTAGTACTTTAGATTAAAGTAATTATAAAATTATTTCCCAGATTCATGTAACCTTAGATATTATCTAGTACAATATACATTTCACAAATGTGAAAAATGAGGTCAAGTTTATGACATAAATTTTCACAGTATAAAGTAAACTGGAAACAGAATCCCTCATTTAAACTCTCAGATACATACCAATGTTTGAATATTTCAGTTATTTCTAATATACCTAGTACACTTCAGTCTTCTAAAAAATATGATTCCTTACACATACTCATGCTAAGAATTAAATAGCTCAGAGGGCCAATATTGAATGCTAAATAGTTTCAAATCTATAAACATAGTCTTAGACTTAGAAGAGCACCTAGGGACCATCAAGCCCTAACAATACTTGAAAATGCTTCAATATTTCAATACAATTAAAAGTTGGTTATCCAGTTTAAACCTGAAGACCTACAGTGAAGGGGAAACAATTGCTTCTCAGAGCAGAATTATTTTGGAAAGTTTTTCTTGAATTAAAGTTGCTTCTATTATTTGCCACTTCTACCTCAATACTAGTTATGCCATCTGGAACCAAAGAGAAATCTAAAAAATTTTTCTACATGACCACCTTTCAAGTATTTGAAAAATTTGTTTGAATCTTTTGTTACATACCTAGTTTCTATAGATGATTCTCATATAATATGACAATTTCCTACATTTAATCTATCTTTTTTTAAAAGAGGGATTAAGGTCGTAGTTATGAGTAAATGATGTAAACTTTATTTCTCCTTTAGATATTGATAAGACAATATTAAAAAAATAATAGAGTGTTTACCCAAGTATAGGAAACATATGGTATGTCCCCACCATCTTCATGAAGGGTCACCTATATCTTTTCTTCCAACTCTAAGGTAATATGGGGGTTTTGTTGATCTTTTTCTCTACAATCATTAGCTTGTTCCACACACACATAATTAACAGTAAATAGCTTTCAAAAAGGGATATTTTCTTCAATACTAAATCTAAAACAAGCATATGAGAATTTTACCATATGGTGCAATCTTCTCTTAAAGTACTTTGGTCTCTGGGATTATAGGCTTAAAACTCAGTTCAGATCCTATATAATATTGGTCACATTAAGTCATGTACAAATGTGGTATCAGGGTTGGATGTTTTGTTTCAGCTTGTGTTGACATAGGTCAAGTAGAATGAACCCAAAATTTAGCTCCTTGCTCTTTGAGGCATTGATACTTGAGTCAATTGCAATATCTGACCTATAACCCAGATTCTGGAATTCCAGAATATTTACAAAGAGTAAATTTTTAGATAATCCATCTGATCCACATCCCAGAGATTTAAATTCTGGACACTAAGTCAGAACATAAACTTCTGAAAAGATGACTTTCCTGTTCTTTTTTTTCTCCAGAAATCTGAAATTTCAATGGCTAAAAATCAATCCCTCCTGAGATTAATACAATGAGAGGACAAACAAGGCCATTCCTTAAGCTTCTTCCAACTTTGGGTTCCTGTTGTGATCAAGTGAGGGATATTCAATAAAATAACATAAAGAAACAACAGAATGGATACTTTGCATTTTGAAATGGAAGATTATGGCCTTGAGTATTTATGTTTGATTCTTGGATTTTTTGGATTGAGTGAAATGTACATTCAACTTAGTCTCCTACCTACTCTAAAAGAGAAAAGGAAAAATTGAGGAACAACTGGAGCAATAAAGACACACTATATGTTGTGTGTCCCATAGTTCCTGTGAAGAGGAAAAGCTTGTCAAATAAGATAAGATTTCTACAAGAACCTGGCTTTTGGGGCATTCGTTTTCTAGGTGTAAAGGTAATTTATAACTAGAGATAAAATCATAATTTTTGATGTGATAAAGTAGTTAATGAATGCTTTTGGTTCTTTCAGGGATATTTTGACTAACTGTTATATATTAAAGAAAAATAAATTTAAGTGTTTTGTGTATTTGGGAAATGCACTGGTAGAAACTGGCTTTAGAACAATTCTTTCTGAAAATACTACAGACTTGAAATCATCATTCTTTTATTTATACAATATTATACTATGTCCAGTGGGAACCAATCAATATATTTAAGATTTTTTCTGGTGAATAATAATAAGCTGAATCATTGCAGAATTATAATTTCTGATTGTATATTATTTATTTTCACAATAAAAACTATTTTTAAAAGCTTCAGATAATGATAACAGTTTCAATATTTTTATTGTAATTTAATGTTATACAATAATTGAAAAATTCATTCAGCATTCAGCACCTGGCAAAGAGAATATTAAACCTTAAACTTAAAGGAATGGAACTTAGGGGCAGCATTCCAGAAGTAGATTAACTGATTGGACAAAGTATGTGCTTCTGCTAGGCAAATCTTACAATTGCATTCAATTTAGGGATCATAACCTAAAGATTTACCTTATTTTTACTTTTTTGATCATACAATGTGAATGTCATATAAACTGGTAAATAATTATTACTATCTTTCCTTGATCATTCTGTATATGATTTCAAATAATGTTAAATAATGTTGGGAGAATAGAAGTTTCTTATGGCCTAAATGGATCCATCCCTCCTTTTAAAAGAGTTTTTGTTCTCAATGTGTGTCATATGATGTTGTTGGAATACTACTGTGCTGTAAGAAATGATGAACAGGATGATTTCAGAAAACACTGGAAAGACCTACATGAACTGATGCAGAGTGAAATAAGAGAACATTGTATACAGTACTAGCAATATTGTGGAATGATTAACTGTATTAGACTTAGCTACTCTCAGTAATATGATGATCCAGGATAATTCTGAGGAACTTATGGCAAAGAATGCTATCCACCTCTGAAGAACTGTTGGAATAAGCATACAGATTAAACCATGTGGTTTTTCACTTGTTTATTTGGGTTTTTGTTGGGGTGGTTGTTTTACACTATATCCAGTGGGACATTCCCTTAGAAAAATGAACAACATGGAAATATGTTTTGCATGATAATACATATATAACCGAGACCAAATTGCTTAATATCTCTGGGAATGGGAAAGAAAGGGGGAAGAGAGACAATTTGGGTCATCTAAATTAAAAAAAACTATTTGGAAAATTGTTATTACATGTAATTGGTAAAATAAAATACCTTTATAAGAATAAAAAAATAAAAACATTAAAAGAGTTTGTGTTCTGTTGAGGAGAACATTTTTAAAAAAACATGCTATACATTTGATCTGTGTATCAAGCAGGTTTCCCTTGATTTTATCTTTGAATGGAAATAAATAAGGGCCTGAAGAGGTAGGAAAAAATTGTCATCAGTATAACATTATGGAAATTTATCCTCTGTGGATATTAATATTGTGCTTTGAAGACTGAAAACTATAATTCTTTTTTCATATTATTAACCTTTGTATCTTGAAAGACTTTCTTTTCTTTATAATTATTAAATTCCATCTGCCAAGAGAAATCCATGAACTATATGATCATAACCATAAAGCACTTTTCATACAAATAATTAGAAAAACATTAATAGTTCACAGGCAGGCCAAGATAACATAAGAAAAATGACAATTCTATCTAAATAAATTCATATTTTTCAGTGCCATATCAAACTACCCAAAAATATTTCAATGAGGTATAAAAAATGGCAAAATTAATCTGGAGGATCAAAAATCAGTCAAGTGAAATAATGGGAAAAGATATAAAGTAAGGTGGCTTAGCTATATTGGATCCCAGACTATATTATAAAGAAACAACCATCAAAACAATCTGGTACTGGCTAAGAAATAGTGTTGGACCAATTGAATAGATTAGTCACTCAACACAGAGTGGTAAATAACCACAGTAACCTCATGTTTGACAGACCTCAAAATCCAAGCTTTCTGAATTCACTATTTGACAAAAATTTTAGAGGGAATATTGGCAAGTGAAGAACTTAGGCATAAATAGGACATGGAGAACATTAATAGATGTAAAATAGATAAAGTTGACTACCTTAAATATAAAAACAAGTTTTGCACAAACAAAATCAGTGCAACCAAGATTAAAAGATAAACAATAAAAGGGGAAGGGAGATTATAGTGTCTCTGACAAAGGTTTAATTTCTCACATAAATAGAGAACAGAAATTTATAAGACTATGAAGCATCCCCCAATTGACAAATGGCCAAAGGATATGAACAGGTATTTCACAGATGAAGAAATTGAAACTATCTTTAGACATGTGAAAAAATACTCCAAATCACTATTAATTAAATAAATGCAAATTAAAACAACTGAGACACCGACTCACACCTATCATGTTTACTAAATGACAAATACATGTTGGAGGGGATTTGGAGAAATTGGGACACTAACATACTGTTTGAAGAGCTGTAAACTGATACAACCATTCTGGGGGGCATTTTGGAACCATTCCCAAAGGGCCATAAAACTGTGCATACCCTTTGACCCAGCAAAGCCACTACTAGTTCTGTCTCACAGAGAGATTACAGATAGGGGGTAAAGAGCCCGACTATAGAAAAAACCATTTATAGGAGCTCTTTTTGTGGTGATAAAGAACTAGAAACTGAAAGGATGTCCATAATTTGGGGAATGGCTGAGCAAGTTGTAGTATATGATTGTTATGGAATACTATTGTGTCATAAGAAATGATGAACAAGAAGATCACAAAAAAGCCTAGAAAGCCTTTTATGAAGTGATGCAAAATTAAATGAACATTACAAGGAGAATGTTGCACACAGTAACAATGATAGTTATATGGCAATCAACTGTGAGTGACAACTATTATCAACAAGTGAAGGATCCAGGACAACTCCAAGGGACACATGATAAAAAAGGATATCCCCTGCCATAGAAGGAACAGCAGGTGTCTCAATGCAGATTGAAGCTCATCATTACTCACTTTATTTCCTCCACAAAATTTTCCCAAGTGTAAATTTGTTTTTTGTTTAACAATATGACAAACATGGAAATATGTATTATGTGTTAATATATGCACAAATTATATAAAAGTATTATTAAATTCATAATAAATAATATTTTAAGGAAGGGTTGAATAGTAGAGCAAAAAGAATTAGAATTCACTTATTACAATAAAGGTTTCTCACATGGTCTATAGTGCAAGCTATAAATAGTAATGACCAAAATTACATGTAATAAATTTCTATTCACACTTTTTTCAAAATATCTTCAGGTATAATATTTAGTTTGTTTTTAGCTTGTGACGTTAGTTGGGCAGATATAGCTATATTGGCTTGCTACATAAAGGTACCGAGTGGCAGAGCCATGATATGAGCACATGTCTTGTGAATCCAAGTGACACTGCCTCCACAGTCATGTGTTCTCTTCTTCCTTTAATCACTTGATTTGACACATAATCTCACTGAACAAGTAGTGAACTTTCTAAGCCCCAGTTTTTATTTCTGCAAAATTGTATAGTACTTCATCTACTTAATGCACAAGGTGAGATGAAAGGCAGATGAATATAGTAAATGGAAGCAACTTGAAAAGTATAAAATCAAGATCCATTTCATATAATTATTTTAGAGTCACATCTTCAAATCCCAAAATTTGAGACTACTACAAACATAGAAGGGACACAATTCATGCTTAATTTGAAGAATAAAAATAATCATGTAGTATTTGTTAAATTTATGGCATTGGGGCCAATTTAAGAAAACATAAAATATTACCAATGACTTCCAAGATTTTGCCCCTGAAATCTATAATGTAGAACTGTCAGATTTCATCAGATTCTTTAAGTATGAGATTCAATTATAAAACACATCAATCAGGAATAATGCATGCCACATTTGTAAAGTATAGGTTTTACATAATCAAAATTTAAGGACATTTGCAAGTAATCTGTATAACAAAAATAGCTTATTTTAATTTATATACCTGAGGACATAATTCTCTGCCAAGGGAAGATTAAACATCTTCTAATTGCAGGGAGAATTGTCTTGGGGGTGGGGGTCAGAAGGTTAAGTTGGCTGAGGTTTATATACAACAAGCAGATATCCCAGGGGCTAGCTGTATGACTGATCACAGAATTCCCTTTCAACCATTTCTTTAAACCAGTAGGGACTAGGAAAGACCACATTCTTGTGCTTAACTCTAGAACTGAGAAAGAGGGCTTATAAATGGGGAAAATGAACAATTATAAAATAGAATCAATTATTTAATGGAACAGAATAATTTTAATTTTCTCATTATCCTTTTCAGGGCTCTTTTATTCTCAAAGAACATGTCACTATGGACCGCAGTGGGTCAAAAAGTTAATATTTTTCAGCAAGGTCTTATCAGACCATCCAAATCCCACACTAAATGCAAAAATCTTCAGGATAAGTGAAATCCAAAACTAATGCAATTTCCAAACATGTTCCTGAAAAGAGTATGAAAACATTTATCATTTCAAAGCAGATGTAACACATGCAAAAGCTAGGACAATAGCCCCATGTTGATTTTGCTGGTGAAGCTATAATAAACTTTTGTGCTGCTTTTTTGAAGCAGCCTGAACAGAGACAGCAAATTACAAATGAATTGGAATTGGTTAAGTAGAATACTTTTTTTGTTATTTTCTTTGAACATATTGCTAGCCAAAATTGTTCTGAGAAACATCTGGCATCATTCCAAATGTGTTTATTAAAATAAAAGATTATGCAGAAATAAAAGATAATCTGGAAAAGAGGATACACAAACAGTTGGTGTAGAGACACTACTCTATATTAACTGCTGTCCTCAATTTTAATAGTGAATTGAGTCAGAAAAAAATAGAAATAGATTTATGTACATTTTGGAAAGTTAAGAATTACAATGTAAAGTGACCATGGCTATGTTTGATTATCCTATGGCACCTGCAGAAATTTATACTCAATATAGTATGCCTTCTTGACAAAGCACTCTGATGTAAGATCCAGACCTGTAGAACTCAAACATCTGCTTATATATTTAATAAATGTGGAATCTAGCCTGGCCACATGGCCATAATTTGGGCTCAGTCATCTGCAAAGCCTGTGCCTCAATCATGTGCACTGATTGAGAGCTGAAAGAGACCTTCAGAGTCAGCTTGTTTGATAGATGAAGATACTGAAGTCCAGAAAATGTAAGTGTGTTGATCAAGGTCACAGAAAAAAATGAATTGTAGAAACATGGTTCAAACTTTTTATGGATTACAAATTGAGTACAATGTTTGCAGTTTGGAGAAAGGGGAAGGGAGACAGGTGGCTCTATCAGGAAACTACCTATATCTCTCCCCAAATAACAGGCAAAAATGCCTTCTTTATTTTTATCCATAATTTTATATACATGTTTTGTAATGTATATCTTATTTTATAAGGAACAATTTTATAAATGACTTCTTAGTGGCTATAGAAATACTTGGGAAGCATGGATGCTGCCCAAAGGAATCCAGATGGTCAAGGAGAAAATTCTTAACTATGAATCTTAGTATGATATATGATAAGCATATCCTGGTCACATTGGCAAAATGTGTGAACTTGAAACTTCACTCTGGAATAGGAAAAGTGTGGGGATAGAATAGCTAAGACCTAAAATGTAAAGATGAGCCTCACATTTACAGGCAAAAAAATGAGGTGATAGAAGCTTATTCCTGCTCTGATTATGTTCAGGAAAAAGAATTGAGTTGTTGGGGATGATGTCAGGAATAAGCCCATCTACCCAGCAGTCTGAATTTCCCTTTATCATTGTTGTTTATATCTTCTTTCCAATTAAAATCCTGATTATCAACCTGTAATTCTCCTGAGATAGATCACCACTCCCTTGTTCCTTTCTTAGTTCCGTTGCTAGGAGCATTAGAGCATCTACAGAAGCAAGAACACGTATTCTTAACACACAGCATATGGAATTCAAATGTAGTCTCCATTTAAGTCAATTTCCCAGGCTTCTAAAAATGCCATGGCCTCCATAGGTCAAATTCAATCCAAGTCAAAAAGCTTTGTATTGCATGTTGAGTACTTGAAAATCATTAGTAAGCACCGGGGACACCAAGATACACAGGAAAACAGTAGATTTTGATGTAGTTGATAATTTACTAGAATGAAGCTCCTTGGAAATTTTCTATTTCTCTCAGCCATATCTTCATGATCCTGGGAACTAATCCACCTGGGCCTACTACTGTGTATCTTTTAGCAGTTCTAATTACCTTATAATATGTTTTGGCATTCTGATTACTCCTTACCAGTTTGTTTTCTCTCCAGGAAGATATATTTCTGTAACACGAATATTTTCTTTACCTTTTCCCCAACCCATAAATATTTAAGTTTGTGAAAAGTGATTTTTATAGGCTATATTAATTTCTACTTAAAGGTCTGAATCAGAGATGATTTTGTGTATTCCTTTATCTGGGTTCTAGGTAAGAAATTCTGCTTTTTACAGTTGCTTTATCTCTAGGAATTCTGAGAAATATTCTCAATATAATTTGGTTAATAAATGAAGGGGACATGTCTACATATCTCCCATCACAGGGGGATAGGGAAGAATGGATAGTTTGATGGACCATATCCTAATTTGCTATTTACCAAATAAGATATGACTTGGGATGTTCAAGGGAGGGACTGAATAATGAGCTAATAAAACTCAATTTATATATCAGTTTAAGAAACATTTAGGGCCTTTATTCATTTAGAGAGCCCATCAATCTATTTGTTATTATGCTACCTAATCAATATATTTTAATCCTTACCAAAAATCAGGTTCTCAAAATAATTTAAATAAAAACAAGTTTTATATATAAGATACATAAAAGTCTGCAGGGAAATCAAGTTTCATTCCAACATTTCTTCACTCTTTTACTAATTTATTCATGTAAATCAGATGTTATATTCCTACCAGGCTCTCAGATAGGAGTTTACATGTCACTAGAGGTAATATTCTATTATCTTATTAAATTTTTAGCAACAAGTGCTCATAATGCTGAAATCACATTAGAAACATATACAAAATATCTTTACCATGTTTTAATAAACAAATCAAAGAGCAAATATTTTCTGAACACTTATAGGATCAACACTTCCTAGAAAAAATAAACAAATATTTAGATGTCGTTTCTACCATTACATCTTTTAAAACTTTCATACTTCAGTTTCTTTATTTGTAAAACTGAAAATGACATTTGATAAAGGAAGAAATATGAAACAATGATTTAAAAAAATCGTAATTTATCCAGCCATAGTTTTATTTCCTTAATGTACTTCATTGTGCTGTTATTATCACAGTCAAGTTGAACATATGTCTCAAATTCAGACAGTCCTTTTTTAAAAGCCTGGATAGCCTCATTAACCTATCTATTCTTGCTCCATCACAACACCTGCTGGGATGCTGTTGCCCATTAAGATGGCTCTGATGTTGAATAAAATACTCCCTCAGACCTGGTCTATCATAAGGGGAGCAGCTGTATTCTATATTTATCTCCTAAAAACATCCTGCAGTGGTCAGAGTAGAAGGAGAAGACTATAATATTGTATCTCCTCTAATCCTTCTGAATTTATTGCCAAACACATTCTCTCTGTTCTAACTTCCCCCTAACTGCTTTATTTATGTTTCTCACAATTGCTGATTTATCATCTTATGGTATTAGCCAATGTGCAGAAAAGAGCTCCTAATAATCATTATTAGCAGGAATGATTTCACAGTTCCTCAGTAGGAAGCGGACATGATTGTGAAGTTGACATTTTAAAACTTTAATATATAAATTTCAGAGGTGACTGACTAATCACCAAGACAGAGTGGTGTTGACTTTGTTAAGATTTCCCTCATCTATTCATATGGAAACTCTTAGATTTTTCAAGGAAAGTTGCTGGGTTGGAATGAGTATTTTAAAATAAAATATAAAAATAAAGTTAAGTATTTATTCACAAATTTTGCACCAGGATTCTGCTTCGATGATGTGCCCAGAACAACATACTGCACATGGTAAATACACAATAAATGTGTGTTGAATGAAAAAGTAATAATAAGTATGCCTATACTGATGATATAAAGATGAATCCTGAACCACACTTCTGTTAGGCATGCTATTACTAAGATGGAATGATTATGGCTTTGCACCAAGGTATTAAATTGACAGAATGCAACCAGCAGTGAAGACCATCAGCAGGACAGAAGCAACTGAGTACAATACCCAATGAACAAAAATAATTAATTAAAATGGGAAGTTATGAGATGGAATGCTTCCTTCCTTCAGTACCTGTACCTATGTGATTCTATCTATCTTTTCATTTCTTATGCAATGTGGACTTGCCTTAAAAAGCTGATTTGTAGCATAGTTTACACCTCTTGTCTAATGTGCAAAATTACTAGTTAAGGCTCTTAATGCCATCATCCCTTTCACCTTTCAACATGGGTCAGTACATGGGCTTTTAACATTGTTTGTGTATGTGATCTCTTGACAATAAAACAAAGGCTAAAAACTCTCCATTATAATGATTTTAAACTAATTCCATTAGATATTAATTTTGATTTGGAGGTTAGTGGAAATAAACATGTTTTTGTGTATTTATTTTTTCAAAGCAATGAGACCTAGATTAAGAATTCCAAGGTTAGTCCAATACCATACTAATTAGTTCATTTTTGCCTGCAAATACAGTAAGATGGAATGAAGGTTCTAAGCAGATATTGCTGCACTTGAAATCAGAAATGATTAAAAACATCTTTTTTTATCCATGCTCCTTCCCTCATGTCACCCAAACTGCTTGACATAGTCAAAACTATTCAATCAACAAAAGAAAAATCACCTTAAAATTAATCATTTAAATTTCTCTGTCCTTAAAACTCTGTTGTTTAGAAATAACCTGTGATAAAGGATATATGCAATAATTGGCAAAAGGAATAGGAAACACTTGAAAACTGATAAAGTAAGTCACTTAAAGGGTTTCAGAAACCTGAAAGTAAGTGGCATATAGCTCAGTGCCTATATCTTCTTATTAAAGCATGAAGAACTGAAAACAAGTATTAGACTCTTGCCAAGAAAAAGATGGCATCACATGAGGCAGACCATTTGATTTGAAAACATATAGTTAAAAAGTTTATCTCAAGGGGGAAAAAAACTGGAAAGACTTACATGAAGTCAGGCAAAGTGGAGTGGGCAGAACCAGGAGACTACTGTACAAAGTAACACCAATAGAGTATGATGATCAACTGTGAACAACTTAACTATTATTAATAAGGCAAAGATCTAGATTCTAGGACAACACCAAAGGAATTATGACTAAAAGGGTTATATTCACAGAAGAAGTGATGATGGAGAAGGAGGAGAAGGAGCAGAAGAAGGAAGAACAAGAAGGAAGAAGAAAGAATATGGATGAAGATGGATGAAAATACAGATGAAGTCCAAATACAGATTGAAGTATACTCTTCCTCACTTTATTTCCTTCAGGAATTGTTTATCTAGTGTATGTAATATATGTCTTTTTTCACAATGTAATGAACATGGAAATATGCCTAGTATCATAATATGTACTATCTATATCATATTACCTGCCTTTTGGGGAAGGGAGGAGGTATGGAAGGCAAGGAGAGAACATGGATTCCAAAATGTCAGAAGTCAAGTATTAAAAATTATATTGACTTATAATCTGGAAAAAATAAAATGATAATTTAAAAAGAGATGAAATATATAGTTGTATGTTTCTTGATAGGGATCTTTTGCTTGAAAAATAATAACACAAAACTCCAGAGATTATATACAAGATATTATTCACTTTTGCAAAGAATCGTTTACTTTGCAAAACTGGATTTGGTTCTAATTCATCACAATGTTCTTTTTAAACACACTTCATATTCCCACATCTGTTCACCATTATCATCATCATCATCATTATCTTTAGCATTTCTATAGCACGTTAAGCTATGTAATCCCTTTATATGTTTCTCATTTGATGCTCACAATAACCCTATGAAACTTGTATTAATCTTATTTTCTACATTTTCTAAGTGAAGAAATTGAGGATTAAAGATGTTAAATGACTTGCCTAGAATCACATATAGCTTGGACATGTCTGAAGAAAGCTTTTAACTTAGCTCTTCCTGACTCCAAGTCCAGTTTTCTACTTACTACACCATCTACTCCCTCTTCATCTTTTGGATGAACATTTCATTCAGCATACTTATTCTCTGAATGAAGGCTCCAATTATAGTACTCAAAATGAATCATCTTCTGAAGGCCCATTACTGCAAAGGAGTAGTTTCATGTAATCAAATCTTTTTTGGGCCTGTGGGTGCAAACCCCACAAAATAATTTTGAGGATATTTCCCACTAAATCTTTGATGGTAGCTCCATGATCTACATAAGTGGATGAATAAATCATCCTCAGAAAATTTTAAGTTCAAGGAATATGATGGAGTAGGGAGTGAAGCTTTCTTTCTCTCCTAAACCCCTCCCCCAAACAACCAAAAATAACTTCTCAAAATTAAAAGCAGCAAAAACAGACAACAGTTCTGAGAAATTTGAATGGTCTTGGTAAACTAGGGAAAGTTTCTGACTTCCTAGGCTTCACTACCACTGCTATAGGCCCCAGGGGCAGGAATAGAGCCAAAAGAGTAGAATCAACATGATAACTCCAGAGGCAGGATTAGCAACCTCATTTGTTTGATGGACCTGAAGCTTTCATCTCATAGGATAACACCAATGTAATCATGAGGCAGAGCCTTGGGAGCAGATGGGTCTGCTGTGCCCTTGGCTTCTACTGCTGGAGACTAAAGAGGGGACATCACAGAATCTCCTGGCACTGGCTCTGAGAGCAGGAGCCCAAGCCTTGCTGCTAGCATACACAGGATTTTGGAGGCCCCAAAAATATAGACTGGGTACCTGCTTTATCTCAGGCTATGGCAATAGTAGAGAAGGACTGGGACTCCATTAGCTATGGTCACTCCTAGAAGAATGGAGTTTCTTATTACTCTCATATGGGGAGGTATATTGGCTGTTTGAAGTGGTAGAGGCAGAACTGCTTAAGGGCACTAGTTGAAATAGCTGAGGTCAACCAAAGACTGGGGCTTGAGTGAGAACTCAGAATTACATTAGTCCCTGGACTACAAGAACTGGAATAACTAAATAGGACCTCAGTAAAAAGAAACAAAACTATACTGAAATTGGAGATAACATACCTCAGCACAAGAACTCTGGGAGTGTAGTAAAAAGCCAATAATTAAATCTACTACCCTGGAAGCTAATCTATTACCCATGGAAAGGAAACTAGAACAAGTTCTGGACTTTCTACCACTGTGTTGGAACAAACAACAGTGGGGATATTAGAGAGAGAAGAAATTGACAAGACTAACACTTGGTGGGGGAAGGGGCAACTGGGAATAGCAGTTGGTCTTGTGACTAGGACTTCCTTCCTGATGGGGAAGGTAGAAGGGGCCGTCGTCCCACTCTCTGGATTGAAGTGCCTCTACTTTCTTCAGCCTGAAGAGACAGGCCCAACCAGCTCGGGAAGTCAGAACTTTTCTTATTGCTTGCTGTCTATTGCTAAGTTTTTGAAATTAAGAAAAATAGCACAGATATCATGTAGACAGGAATAAGAGAAACCTTCCACCAGTCTGTGAGGCCTGGACTCAGCTCCAAAACTGAGAAAGACTCCAACCTTATTTAGGGACATCCCTCTTCCCTATTCCCTGGTACCTCTCCAATCTGAACTGGTTATTAAAATTTATCTTATTTGAATATTGCAGTCAGATGTGAACTATCTTTCTGGGGCATAGAGGGAACTGAACTTCAGTTCAGTCATCCAACTACAAAGGGTCCTTATTGGACACCTGCTGGGTGACCAAAGTCTGTGGCAAGGCTTGTCCCTCAGGAGGGACAAGCTCCGGGGTATCTTTGGCATCAATCCATAGAGAAGACATCCCCACAGGCTATCATAAGTGGCTCAATTCTTGGACACCCCATTTTGTTTAAAAGTAGCCTCTTGGCAGGGGGCATATCTCTCCTTTTGCCTCACTGGCAGCCATATTCCCTCTCTCCCTTCAACTACTCCATTCCCTGCTACAAACCTTCCATAACCCCTGTTCTTCATATCCAACCATTCTTTTCCAATAAATATTACATACCCTGGAAGCTAAAATTTAATAAGTAAACAAACAAACAAAAATAAATAAATAAGCCAGCAAAGGACAAGTACCAAACTATTGATAGCTACTACAGAGGCAGAGAAAATCTTGATTCAAATTCAGAGGACAGGGGAAAAAAACCTACTTCAAAAACAGCAAAGAAATAAGATAAATGGTCAAAAGCTCAAAAAGGAGCTTTTAGAAAGCTTTAAGAAAGACCTTAAAAATATTGAGAGAGGTAGAGGAAAAGTTTGAAAAAAAAATAAAAGCAATGTAAGGTAATCAAGAAAATTATGAAAGAAAGATTACCCAAATGGAAAAAAATGAGACCCTGAAACTCATGAAAGAAAATAATGTATTAAGAAAAAGAATTGGACAAAAGGAAGCTAATGATTTCTTAAGATAATGAGAAAGCAAAATCAAAAGAAAAAAATTAATAGAAGAGATTATGAATTATCTCATCACAAAAACAACTGACTGAGAAAATAGATCAATGTTAGACAACATATGAATAGTTGGGGAGCCAAGATGGAGGAGTAACTAGGGTAGCAGCTTGCTGTTTCACCATGGAAATCTTCTCTGACCAAGAATAAAATATTGCCACAAAATTAATAAAGAAGTGAAAGAGCCAACAAACAGACAGAGGGAAACAACCTTCACAAAACAAAAACCCAAAAGGTAGGCAGAGATCATCTGGGGAAGTGAGGTGAGAGGGGAGGAGAGCTAGCAGGGGGCATAGCAATGAATAAAGAGCAAGCCAAGAGCAAATCATATCTCCCATCACCCACACATCTGCTCTCACTGGTTCCAAACTTCATCCTAATCTAAGTCAGATCCTGAGATTCTGCTGGGCCAAAATAAGTCTAAGCCAACTAACACCCCCTGAAATTGAAAACCTATGGAGAAGTCTGGAGCTCAGCCCAAGGTAATCAGGGCTGAAAGGGGCCAATTAAGGTGGGCCCAAAGGGAATCCAAGAATCCCCCTATGGGCACAGTTCTCAGGGGGAGTTTCCCCAGGATGTTTTTGCCCACAATTAAGGTTGGAGCTCCAGGAGAGGGCAATCATGGATGTGCCTGATTGAATCAAGAACACCTTGAGACCAAAACACAAGTCTAAGCCTGGGGCTAGAATCTGATCAGCACCTGAACTGATCAAGATCAGAGTGAGATAAAAAGCTCATATCCAAGCCTGAGGAAAGTCTTTAACCCTATAATTACATAGGAAAAATGAGCAATCAAAAAAGCACCTAACTCTGAAGACTTTTTATGGAAACAAAGAGCAAGGTACAGACACAAAATCAAAGGAAACATACCCAAAGTTCAAAAGAAAAATATGGATTGGACACAGATTCTGGAAATACTCAAAAAAACCCTTTCAAAATGAATTATTAGAAGTAGAGGAAAGATGGGGAAGAGAAATGAAAGTGATGCAAGAAAAAATGAACCAATTGGAAAAGGAGAATCAAAAACTGACAGAGGAAAACCAGATCTTAAATATCAGAATTAGCCATCTAGAAATCAATGATTTCAAGATAAATCAAGAAACAATAAAGCAGAATCAAAGCAATGAAAAAACAAACAGAATAGTTGGACTCCCAGAAAGTAACAATAAAAAAGAGCTTATTAACCATACTCCAAGAAATCATCAAGGAAAATTGCCTGGAAATTCTACAATCAGATGATGAAATAGACTTTGAAAGAATCCACTGAACACTACCTCAAAGAAACCCAAAGATGAAAATGCACATGAATATCATTACTAAGTTCTGTAGTTCCCAGGTTAAGAAAATACTACAAGCAATAAGAAAAATAAGTAAATACTTTGGAGTTATACTTAGAACAAAACAAGGCTTATATCCACAGTATTAAAAGAACATGGTGCATCGAAAAGAGTATTTTGTAGAGGAAAATAACTGGACTTTCAGATAAGAATAATGCATCCAGCAAAAATAAACATAGTTATAAAAAGAAAAAAAATAAACATTAAATGAACTAAAGGAGGACTATTCCTGGGGAAATCCTAGTACTCAGCAGAAAATTAGATCTATCAGAAACATACAAAGGTAACAAAAGATTAACCATAAACAACCAAAAAGGTAAAATTGTTTGATTCTTGAATTGAAAAATATTAATTATGGCATCATTGCCTGGGTATTTTGAAAGGGTATGTATGGATGAAAGACTTCAGGTTGAGGTGAGTATAAAGGAGTGAGGTAAAATGACAGGGAAATAGACCAAGAGAAGGTAGGGTAGAATGGTTATCTCATATGGAGGAAGACTAAATGGAAGAACTGCGAAAATAAGGGGAAGAGGGGATGAAGCACTAAGAGTACTAAAAACCAACTCTCATCAGACCTGGGCCAAAGAAAGAACAACATACATAATCAGGAGAGTAAAAATTTTCTTAATGTACAGAGAAACTTGAGTGAAAGGGTTTGGGATACAGAAAGGACTGTGGAGGGGAGTATATCAAAAGATAGAGGTTTAGATGAGGAGATAGGGAGAGATATTTAAGACAAGAGAAGAGAGGGATTTTTATAATCAAACTGATATCAAGAAGTAGGAAACAATTATTGTGTTATGGATAAGGGGAATTGATTTTGTGGAAAAAGTAGATAGAATAAATATTAAAAGGTAAAGGTAAAGGGATAAGGGAGGGTATTTGAAAATTTTGGAACTAGGCGAGCAAAGGGAGAGGATAAGGGAGTATTTGGGGAAGGGATGCGAATTGGAGAAGTACTGGTCAAAGGAAATTGCACATCTGAGTAGGTTTACAGTGGAAAGAAAGGAAGAGGGGGATAAACAGAGAGAAGAAACAGAGTAGATAGAAATTCACAGCTAGTAACAATAACAGGGTATAAAGATATGAATTAACTCATGAGAAGAAAATGGATATCAGAAAAGATCAAAGACCAGGACCTGACAATATATTGTTTAAAATGAATATAGTGAAAATGAGATATACACATAGAGTGAAGATGAGGGGCTAGAGAAGAATATACTGTGCCTCAATTATCCAGAGAAGGCAGGGGTAGTAGTCATGATCTCTAAGTGATGAGGCTAAAATGGATATAATTGGAAAGGAAGAATAGAGTAATTATGTTGGGTGGGACTGGTACTAAAGAAGATGAAGCATTATCAATATTGGACCTCTATGCACCAAGTGTTTATAGCATCCAGATTTTTAAAAAACATAAGTGGGATACAGATGGAAACAGATAACAAAATAATAATAATAGTCAAGGACTTTAATTTTCCCTCTCTCAAAACTAGATAAATCTAAGAAAAAAATAAGGAAGAAGTTAAGGAGACCAATAGAACATAAGATAGGTTAAATATGATTGATATAGGGAGACCCCACAAAAAAACCTGCTTGAGTTTAGTATTAGTTCTAAGTCTGGGCACACATAATCAAAACATAGCTTGGTGGGACAACTATGGTTCAGAGAGTATAAATATTCTGTAAAAGTCTTGCTTTAACAACCACCATATTAAGGAAACAATCCTGCATTCCTTATAGGTTATGGCATTGGAACAAATGTTCCATTATGTATAACCAAATTGAAAAGACTTGGTTTTGGAAAAAATATGGTCCTGGCAACAGATTGTGTCTGCTGCTGATGGGCCAACCTAGGTAAGTATGGTCCTGGTAATATAAATTAACTGAGAAGCACCAGAAGTGTTAAAATGATCAAATTAAATGCTGATAGGGATATAGAGAAATAGTCCCACTATTACATTGTTAGAACAGTTGTGATTTAAAAAAAATAAGACTGAAATGTACATTAAGAACTCTCAACTCTTCATACCCATTGATCTAGGAATTCTATTGCTAGGATTGGGTCATAAGGGTATTATTGAAAGAGTAGAAAGCTGTATATGTATGAAACTATTCATGGAAGCTTTGTTTGTAATGATAGAATAACTGGCAACAACACAAATGTAATAAATGAGAGAAATGGTTGAATATATTGTGATATAATATAATAGATTGTTGTATTAGAATGTTATGTTATTAGAAATGACAAATATTAGAAATATAAAGAAAATAATAAAAAATATTAAGAGAGAAAAAGAGAAGAAAAGAGAATAAGAATAATACTACAATTATAAAAAATTAACAGCCACAAAATCAAGTGAAAAAATATTCAAGCAAAACAAGTGCAAAGAAAACTCAAAAGCAGAGGATATTTATATTAGCACACATATTTAATTATATATGTTTAAACAAAATGTAAGCAATGTGGAGTTTGTGGTTTTGCATTTTATGTAATTCTTTATTTGAATGTTTTCTAATTGTTGCTAGTGGTTATTAAGCATATAATTTAAAAATTAAATAAAACAAAAAAGAATAATTTCATTTTAATTAAAGATGATTATTAAGGCATATTGATAGATTTAATACATTTTACAAATAGTTTACAATCAACTAGGTAAAGAGGAGTCCATAATTCAGATATAAAGGGAATGAGATAAGATGAGGATCAATCCCATTTGTGGGAATTAAGTATAAATGTATATCATTAAATCAATCATCAAGTATCTTTTATGCCCACTCTGTGCTAGGCATGGTACAGAGAAGACAGACAATAAATGATATAGGCTTTGACCTCAAGGAGCTCCCTATCAATGAAGAAAATACAGATATTAATTATTACATGAATTTAATTTACAAAAGAAATATCAGGTAAATGTGAAAGGTATGACACTACCATCTAGAGAGCATCAGAAAAGATTCAGTGTTTTAGGAGGTGTTGCTTGCAATGATTCCTAATTAAAACTAAGGATTCTAAGAGGCTGATGATGGTAGTGAATGTATTAAAAGAGTAGACACTGGCATAAATGGTTGATTTCCTGAAATTTATTTTTAAAGTATGTCAACAAATGAGCAGAACATTGTACTCAGTTTCAACTGTTATATTTATGCATTAAGTTCACCAGATTTGTTTGTCCTATCTAATTAAGCTAATTAAGTATAAAGGTGTGAATAGCCATTTTATAATTCACTTAAAGGTGAGATGAAGGGAGTGGTATAGAATCTCTCTTAGTCTGCCTTAACAGATTTTATATTCTCACCACTAAAAACATCTACATAATAACTAGTCTAAGAGCATTGCACAGACTTAACATGGATGCCTTTTCAATTTTATAATTAATATATTTATTTTTATCTTCCTTTTATTGAAAATGTGTTCTTGGTCCTATGAAAGTGATGAACTGTCATTCATTGAGAAAGTCATGTGGTTCTGTGTTTTAATGATTAATGGACTACATCTTTTTGTTTGATTTTATTCAAACATAATTTTAGTGATTGGGTAAAGTTCCAGTGTGGAGATTCAGTCCTGTATAAGCAACTCCTATGAACAAAATTTCATAATCTTAAAGAATTTCTTGGGAAACTGATTATTAAAGAACCATAGAATTTTGGAATTTAAAAGTCAAAGTAACAATCATTTATTTAAGTATATACTCTGTTCCATGAACTTTACTAAACTCTGGGAATACAAAGAAACACAAAAATCTCACAGATTTTACACTTTAATGGGGAGATAGCATAAACAAAAATTCTTAGATGAAAGATAGATGAAATGGCCAACCCTTTACTTTAGAGGGAAAAAAAAATTCTTGGCAGCTGGATACAGGATGGGTTAAACTAAGGAGAGATGAGACAGGGAGACTAGTGAGTAAGACATATGATGATCCAAAGTGTTTTTGACAAAGCGGTGAAAAGGAACTATAGATTTTTAGGAGAAAGATATATATGTATATGAGAGGTATTTGGGAAACAAAAACAAGAATTGACAGTTAATTGTATATGCTTTTCTCCACATGCTATATTTGCCTTTCTTTGTCACCATTGTTAATCTCAATGGCTTACATGTATTGCTTAATTTCTATTGTTGACTACTGAATGAATGACTAAAGCAATCCATATTATAATATATGTAATATGGTCACTCAGCCTCTGATTGAAAAACCTACAAAAAGAGAGGGAGTAATAATTTCTGAAGAAGTCTCTTTACATTTTATAAAATAATCCATATCTTCTATTTTAGAATCAATACAAGTATAGTTCCAAGGCAGAAGAGCAGTAAGGGTAAGGCAATTGGAGTTAAATGATTTGCCCAGGGTCACATAGCTAGGGTGTCCAAGGCCAGATTTAAACCAAGGTCCTCCTAACTCTGGCACTCTACCCACTGAGTCATAAAGTTGCCCTGCCCTATCATTTACTTTTTAAACAAATATTTTTTCTGACATGAAACATCATTTTAATTCTTTTTTATTGTCCCCTTGGTACCTAGTTTTAGTTTTTGGGGATATATAGGCTATTTAATCTTACATCAACATGATTGTCCTGAAAATATAGAACTTATACTCACTAAATAGTTTCTTACTCAGATGGAACATAACCAGTTCCTTTAACAGATTCTCCATATGATATAGACTCTGGTGCCTTTACTAGTCTTCTTGCATGCCTTTAGACATTTTTTACTTAGCAGTATCCTTCTTAATTATGTAACCACAAACTTATTATAGTACACAAATAAGACTAGACCTGGGAAAGTATTGCAGGACTATCACCTCCTTGCCCAGAAACTCTTCTATCCTTACAATGTAATCTGACCTTCCATTTGTTTGATTTGGGGTTGCTATATTTTTGCCCAGACTTTCATAAATGGGTTATACAAAAAATACAGGGTACGTTTGTACTCTCAGTGCTATAATTTGTCACTACCTTAGGGAAATCTAACTGGACTTGTAATCTCCTAAAATGTACAGATCTTTTTTTTAAGATAAAGTGTGGTATAAATATACATACCCCATCCTGGGCATTTGATGTTGATTTTGGGGGCTCATGAAAGTCTTTCTATATACCATTTCCGAATTTCATCAAGTTAAATTCAACCAACATTCTAACCTGACATGGTTATTTTAGATATTGACTTCATCATTCAATTTAATAACTACCCTTCCAACTTTGGGAAATCTTTAAATTTGATGAGCTTGCCAAATATTTGCGAAATAAACTGGAAAAAAAAGAGATAAATCCTAGAATTAAATGAAAATCTTTGAGACATTTACTTTCCTGGTAAATTTCTTGCCAACTTGACTTCAAAAGGCTAAGGCCTACTTTTGATTATTTTTTATTCAACTGCAACCAAAGCCCACTGTCAATTTCTAAGACATATTTTAGCAAATTGTTCACTGAAGTCAAAATAAACTATGCCTACATTGTTCCCTCTACTAGCATACTATTATTATTATCACTAAATTCTACTAATATAATATTTTTATTTTAAAATAAAAACCAGGATGAGTTCAATCAACAGTACCAGCTCTTGAAGAAGTGTAGGGTTTTTTTTTTTTTCTGATCATTATTTTCTTTTGAAGATCAGCCTCTCAATCAATAAACATTTATTAAGGTCTTAATATTTGCCGGTCACTTACTCTCATCTGAAGTGGTTCAAATTGGGAATAACATACACATAGTTGTGTAGAAATTTTTCCTAACATATGCAAAGTAAGTGGGAAGTGAAATAAAAGGAGGGGGGGCGATAAAAGGGAGGGCAAATTGGAGGAGGCAGTAGTCAGACAAAAATCACTTCAGGAGGGAGAAGGTGATAGGAGACAGAAAAAGATTACAAGAGAGGAAAATAGGATACAGAGAAATAGTATTCATAACTGTGAAAAAAATTAAAGAAAAATTTCTCTGATAAAGGCTTAATTTCCCAAATATATAGAGAATTGAGTCAGATTTATAGGAATATGAGTTATTCCCCAAGTGATAGAGTCAAAGATATGGACAGGCAGTTTTACAATAAAGAAATGAAAGATATTTATAGTCATATGAAAAAGTTCTAAATCATTATTAGAGAAATGCAAATTAAAACAACTCTGAGCTACCACTTTACACTTATAAGATTAGTTAGTATAATAGAAAAGGAAAACAACAAATGTTGGAGGGGATGTGGGAAAATTTGGACACTAAAGCACTGTTGGTGGAGTTGTGAAATGACACAAACCATTCTGGAGAGCAGTTAAGAATTATGTGTAAAGGGTTATAAAGCTATACACACCCTTTGATCCAGCAATAACACCCAATAGATTTCCATTTCAAAGATTTTTTTTAAATATTTTATTTGATCATTTCCAAGCATTATTCATTAAAGACATAGATCATTTTCTTTTCCTCCCCCTCTCCCCCATAGCCGACGTGTAAATCCACTGGGCATTATATGTTTTCTTGATTTGAACCCATTGCTATGTTGATAATATTTGCATTAGAGTGTTCATTTAGAGTCTCTCTGCTGTCATGTCCCCTCAACCGCTGTATTCAGGCGGTTGCTTTTCCTCGGTGTTTCTACTCCCACAGTTTATCCTCTGCTTATGAATGGTGTTTTTTTCTCCTAGATCCCTGCAAATTGTTCAGGGACATTACACCGCCACTAATGGAGAAGTCCATTACGTTCGATTATACCACAGTGTATTAGTCTCTGTGTACAATGTTCTCCTGGTTCTGCTCCTCTCGCTCTGCATCACTTCCTGGAGGTTGTTCCAGTCTCCATGGAACTCCTCCACTTTATTATTCCTTTTAGCACAATAGTATTCCATCACCAACATATACCACAATTTGCTCAGCCATTCCCCAATTGATGGGCATCCCCTCGTTTTCCAGTTTTTGGCCACCACAAAGAGCGCAGCAATGAATATTTTTGTACAAGTCTTTTTGTCCATTATCTCTTTGGGGTACAGACCCAGCAGTACTATGGCTGGATCAAAGGGTAGATATTCTTTTGTCGCCCTTTGGGCATAGTTCCAAATTGCCCTCCAGAATGGTTGGATCAGTTCACAACTCCACCAGCAATGAATTAATGTCCCTACTTTGCCACATCCCCTCCAGCATTCATTACTTTCTTTGCTATCATGTTAGCCAATCTGCTTGGTGTGAGGTGATACCTCAGAGTTGTTTTTATTTGCATCTCTCTGATTATAAGAGATTTAAAACACTTCTTCATGTGCTTATTAATAGTTTTGATTTCTTTATCTGAGAACTGCCTATCCATGTCCCTTGCCCATTTATCAATTGGAGAATGGCTTGATTTTTTGTACAGTTGATTTAGCTCTTCATGAATATGAGTAATTAAACCTTTGTCAGAGGTTTCTATGAAGATTTTTTCCCAGTTTGTTGTTTCCCTTCTGATTTTAGTTACATTGGTTTTGTTTGTGCAAAAGCTTTTTAATTTGATGTAGTCAAAATTATTTATTTTACATTTTGTGATTCTTTCTATGTCTTGCTTGGTTTTAAAGTCTTTCCCCTCCCAAAGGTCTGACATGTATACTATTCTGTGTTTACCCAATTTACTTATGGTTTCCTTCTTTATGTTTAAGTCACTCACCCATTTTGAATTTATCTTGGTGGAGGGTGTGAGGTGTTAATCTATTCCTAGTCTCTCCCACACTGTCTTCCAATTTTCCAAGCAGTTTTTATCAAATAGTGGATTTTTGTCCCAAAAGCTGGGATTTTGGGCTTATCGTATACTGTCTTACTGAGGTCGCTTTCCCCCAGTCTATTCCACTGATCTTCCTTTCTGTTTCTTAGCCAGTACCAAATTGTTTTGATGACTGCTGCTTCGTAATATAGTTTAAGGTCAGGGACTCCAAAGCCCCCATCATATGCGTTTTTTTCATTATTTCCCTGAATATCCTTGATCTTTTGTTGTTCCAAATGAATTTTGTTATGGTTTTTTTCTAAATCAGTGAAGAAGTGTTTTGGTAGTTCAATGGGGATGGCAATAAATAGATAAATAAGTTTGGGTAGGATGGTCATTTTTATTATATTGGCTTGTCCTATCCATGAGCAGTTAATGTTTTTCCAATTGCTCAAGTCTAGTTTTAGTTGTGTGGAGAGTGGTTTGTAGTTGTGTTCATATAGTTCCTGTGTTTGTCTCAGGAGATAGATTCCTAGCTATTTTATTTTGTCTAAGGTGATTTTGAATGGGATTTCTCTTTCTAGATTTTGCTGCTGAGCTGTGTTGGAGATATATAGAAAAGCTGATGATTTATGTGGGTTTATTTTGTATCCTGCAACTTTGCTAAAGTTGTTGATTATTTCAATTAGCTTTTTGGTTGAATCTCTAGGATTCTTTAAGTAGACCATCATGTCATCTGCAAAGAGTGATAACTTGGTCTCCTCCTTGCCTATTTTGATGTCTTCGATTTCTTTTTCTTCTCTAATTGCTACTGCTAGTGTTTCTAATACAATGTCAAATAGTAGAGGTGATAATGGGCATCCTTGTTTCACTCCTGATCTTATTGGGAATGCATCTAGTTTATCCCCATTGCAGATGATATTAGCTGATGGTTTTAGATATATACTGTTTATTATTTTTAGGAACAACCCTTCTATTCCTATGCTTTCTAGTGTTTTTAATAGTAATGGGTGTTGGGTGTTGTATTTTATCAAATGCTTTTTCTGCTTCTATTGAGATAATCATGTGGTTCTTGTTGGTTTGCTTGTTGATGTGGTCAATTATGTGGATGGTTTTCCTCATATTGAACCAGCCCTGCATCCCTGGTATAAATCCTACTTGATCATGGTGGAAGATCCTTCTGATCACTTGCTGGAGTCTTTTTGCTAGTATCCTATTTAAGATTTTTGCATCTATATTCATTAGGGAGATTGGTCTATAGTTTTCTTTCGCTGTTTTTGACTGCCTGGTTTTGGAATCAGTACCATGTTTGTGTCATAAAAGGAGTTTGGTAGAACTCCCTCTTTGCTTATTATGTCAAATAGTTTGTATAGTATTGGGATTAATTGTTCTCTGAATGTTTGATAGATTTCACTGGTGAATCCATCAGGCCCTGGGGATTTTTTCTTAGGAAGTTCTTTGATGGCTTGTTGGATTTCATTTTCTGATATGGGATTATTTAAGAATTCTATTTCTTCTTCTGTTAGTCTAGGCAGTTTGTATTTTTGTATATATTCATCCATTTCAACTAAATTGGTGTATTCATTGCTATATAATTGGGCAAAGTAATTTTTAATGATTGCCTTAATTTCCTCTTCATCAGAGGTGCTGTCCCCCTTTTCATCTTTGATGCTGTTAATTTGCATTTCTTCCTTCCTTTTTTTAATTAGATTGACCAGTACTTTGTCTATTTTGTTTGTTTTTTCAAAGTACCAGCTTCTTGTCTTATTTATTAAATCAATAGTTCTATCACTTTCAATTTTATTAATTTCTCCCTTAATTTTTAGGATTTCTAGTTTGATTTTCTGCTGGGGGGTTTTAATTTGATTGCTTTCGAGTTTTTTCATTTGCATTTCCAATTGATTGATCTCTGCTCTCCATAGTTTGTTAATATAAGCATTCAGGGATATGAATTTACCTCTGATTACCACTTTGGCTGCATCCCAAAAGGTTTGAAAGGATGTCTCACCATTGTCATTTTCCTTGATAAAATTATTAATTGTTTCTATGATTTCTTCTTTAAACAATTTTGGAGTATCATATTGTTTAATTTCCAATTACTTTTTGATTTGGTTTTCCATGTACCATTACTAATCATTATTTTTATTGCCTTGTGATCTGAGAAGGCTGCATTCATTATTTCTGCTTTTCTGCATTTGTGTGCTATGTTTCTGTGACTTAATGTATGGTCAATTTTTGTGAATGTGCCATGTGGTGCTGAGAAGAAGGTGTATTCCTTTTTATCCCTATTTATTTTTCTCCATATGTCTATTAATTCTAATTTTTCTAAGATTTCATTCACTTCTTTTACCTCTTTCTTATTTATTTTTTGATTTGATTTATCTAAATTTGATAATGGTTGGTTTAAGTCTCCCACTAATATGGTTTTACTGTCTATTTCTTCCTTCAATTCTCCTAGTTTCTCCATTAGAAATTTGGGTGCTATATTATTTGGTGCATACATGTTGATTAATGATATTTCCTCATTGTCTAAAGTCCCTTTTAACAAAATATAATTACCTTCCCTGTCCCTTTTGATCAGGTCTATTTTTGCTTTGACTTTATCAGATATCATAATTACCACTCCTGCCTTCTTTCTGTCAGTTAAGGCCCAGAAGGTCTTACTCCATACTTTAATTCTGACCTTGTGGGTGTTAACCCGCCTCATGTGTGTTTCTTGAAGACCACATATGATAGGGTTTTGGATTCTAATCCATTCTGCTATTCGTCTACATTTTATGGGTGAGTTCATCCCATTCACGTTCAAAGTTATGATTGTCATTTGTGGACTCCCTGGCATTTTGATATCCTTCCTTATTCTAACCTTTTCTTCTTTGGCTCTACCTTTTAGTCCAGTGATTTACTTTGAATCAGTCCCCCTTGTCCCCTCCCTTGATGTTTCCCTTTTTAGTCCCTCCCTTTTTGTTCCTTTCCCCCCCTCTCTTTCCCTCCCTTTTTGTTTTCCTTCTCCCCCTTCCCTCCCTTGGTTTTCCCTTCTCCCTACCCTTGTTGAGTAAGATAGAATTCAAGATCCCAATGGATCTGGATGTTTTTCCCTCTCAGGGTTGATTTCCCTGAGATTAAGGTTTAAGTAAAAAACCCTCTTTTCCTCTCCTTCTTATAGGAGTTTTCTTCCCCTCCCCTTCCCATGTGAATCTTTGTGTGAGAAAGATTATTCTATTTAGTCTTTCTTTACCCCCTATTTATACATTACATTTTCCCCACATGTTAGTATACATAGATTGATATAAATGTAGTCCTTATAGAAGAGAGTTTGAATAAAAGAAGAAGATAACATTTTTCTCCTTTCCCCTTTCCTTAATATTTACCTTTTCAGGTATTCCTTGCTCTTTGTTTTTTGGTATCAAATTTTCCACAGAGCTCTGGTCTTTTCTTTGCAAAAAGTTGGAAATCGTCTATTTTGTTCAATGCCCATACTTTCCCTTGGAAGTATATACTCAGTTTTGCTGGGTAGCTGATTCTTGGTTGAAGACCCAGCTCTCTTGCCTTTCTGAAGATCATGTTCCATGCCTTACGATCATTCAGAGTAGAACTTGCAAGGTCTTGTGTGACCCTGATTGACATTCCTTTATATCTAAATTGTCTTTTTCTGGCTTCCTGTAGGATTTTTTCTTTTGTTTGAGAGCTTTGGAATTTGGCAATTACATTCCTGGGAGTTGTCTTTTGGGGGTTTAGTGTAGAAGGTGTTCTGTGAGCTCTGTCAGTGGCTGTATTACCCCCTTGTTCTAGAATCTCTGGGCAATTTTCTTTGATTATATCTTGTATCACGATGTCGAGTTTGGTGTTTATTTCTGGCTTTTCTGGAAGTCCAATTATTCTTAAATTATCTCTTCTCCCTCCATTTTCCAGACCTGTCACCTTGTCCTTGAGATATTTTATGTTCTCTTCTAATTTCTTGGTATTTTGGCTTTGCTTTATTAATTCTTGATCTTTTACACGATCGTTGTCTTCCAGTTGCCTGATTCTGACCTTTAAAGCCTGGTTTTCCTTTTCAGTTTGGTCACACTGGTTTTGTAGATGTGTGAATTTCTTTTGCATTATTTCCCACTTTTCCTCCCAGAAGGCTTCCATCTTTTTGGTCATTTCTGATTCAAATTCTTCATGGGTTTGTGGAGAGTTTCCATTTCCTTTGGAAGGTTTCAGAGCATTTTCTTGTGTATTGTCTTGTATCTCCTCTGTATTTTGTATTTTGGCTCCATAGAATGTGTCCAAAGCCACCCCTTTCTTATTTTTCTTGGGATTTTGGGGCTACTGTGCTTCTGTGGAGTTTGCCATCTCTGAATGGGGAGAATTAGCTTTTCTTATCTCTGTCTGGTGTTCAGAGGTTTTAGTCCTGGGCAGATTGTCCATTCTATGAGCTTTCCCTGGGTTGAAATGAGTATGCCTTAAGGCAGTGACTTTCACTGGAACTGGAATGGAAGGATCTGGCCAGGGGGTTACACTCTCCCCTGGATCTCTCTATTTCCCTGCTGTTTGGGTGCCCCCTCGACTGGGTCGGGTTGCTTTCCGGAAGTTGCCTTCAGAATAGCTAGCTGTGAGGTTGTCTTGCTGGCCCTGAGGGTTACTGTTGTTTCAGATGACCCTGCTCTCTGAGGGGGGAGGGGCCGCGGCTTCCTGGAGCTCCGAGGGCAGTGACTTTCACTGAGACTTTGGATAGAAGGATCTGGCCTGTGAGGCTGTCTTGCCGGCCCTGAGGGTTATTGTTGTTTCAGGTGACCCTGCTCTCTGAGGGGGGAGGGGCCACGGCTTCCAGGAGCTCCAGGGGCAGTGACTTTCACTGAGACTCGGATAGAAGGATCAGCCAGGGGGTTACATTCTCCCTTGGCTCTCTCTGTTTCCCTGATGATTGGGTGCCCCCTCGCCTGGGTCGGGTTGCTATCCAGAAGTTGCCTTTTAGAATAGCTGGCTGTAAGGTTGTCTTTCCGGCCCTGAGGGTTACTGTTGTTTCAGATGACCCTGCTCTCTGAGGGGGGAGGGGCCGCGGCTTCCCGGAGCTCCGAGGGCAGTGACTTTCACTGGGACTCGGATGGAAGGATCCGGCCAGGGGGTTACAATCTCGGGTCTAAGTTTCCCTCTGTAGCGTTGGACTCGGCACTCCTACCCCTTAGGTCCGAGTGATCTCGGGTTCTGGCTTTTGAGGGGGGCCATACCTCTTGATCCAGGTCTAGGTCCAGGAGGAGGATTCCCAGGGTCTATGCTGTTGATCGTTTTGAATTTTGGCACCCTAGGAGCATATAGTTTGAGCTCGGTAGGGAAGGGTTTCCGGATATCTGAACTTTAGCTTTCTCTAAGCCGCCATCTTGACCGGAAGTCTCTCAAAGATTTTTTTAAAGACACTGTATGTATAAAATTATTTACAGAAGCTCTTTTTGTGGTGGAAAAGAATTAGAAACCTGAAGGGATGCCTATAAATTGGGGAATGGCTGAACTAGTTGTGGTATATGATGCTGAGAGAAAACTATTATGTTAAAACAAATGATGAGTACGATATTTCAGAAAAGCACCAAAAGTCTTACATGAACTCATGTGATGTGAAGTAAGCAGTATCAGGATGATATTGTACATAGTAACAGCAATATTGTACAGTGATCAACTGAAAAAGACTTAGGTACTCTGAGCAGTGATTGACTTATAATGAAAAATGATATTCCCCTCCAGAAAAAGAACTGATGTACTAGGAATACAGATGAGTGCATTCTTTTTTATTCATTCATTTATTTATTTTTGTTTTCTTTCACAACATGACAATTCTGGAAACATATTTTGTATGACTGTATATGTATAATCTGTATCAAATTACTTGCCCTCTCAGTGAGGGTGGAAGCTATGAGAGGATGGAGGGAACTTTGGACTTCAAATTTTAAAAAGTGTTAACTTTTACATGTACTAGGGAAAAATAAAATATTTTAAAAAATAAAATGTCTTCTGTAACCATTTCTTAACATATTTGAACAAATCATTTCATTCACTCATTCTCTTATAAAAACCATCCAACACATTATTCTCAGTGGTTTTTTCTCTCTTCTTCTCTTTTTCTCCTTTCTCCCTTATTCCCTTTTCTTACTTTTCTCAGTCTTGGAGATTAGACCTATGAATTCATCAGAGCACAGAATTTCCAATAAGGAAATTCTATTAATGCAGATCAACATTCCCTTACAAAAATAACATTATTGGAGAACCAGTTGGTATTGAGAGGTTGAGTTATCAGGGGTCATAACACTAGTATAATTCAGAATGTTCACTAGAATGGGGGTCTTTCTAAATCTGGGGCAGCTTTCTCTCTGCTATGCAATATGTGTCCTACATATCTTTAAACAGAAGAAAAGCTGTACATTTGCAATTAATAATATTCCTTTGGCCGGTAGGCATGACCTGTTAGTAATTCCTCATGACAATAAAAGAAAGGTCTTATTATTTTTCTCCCCTGGGTCTTTATTAAATGTGAGGGAGTATAGGTTAAATCTGTTCCAAAAAAGAGTGTAAACCCACTAGATTTTTATTGTTAGACAGCTTGGTGGGCATTATATTAAAAAGACAATCTGTGTTTTCCCCTGTATTTCTTTCTCATAAGCAGAAGTTACACTTTTAGATGATTGTCAGAGATTCAGAGCCTGTCATTCTAACAGTCTGAGACTGGGATTCATTAAATGTCAGTTTAATATAAAATGTGAAGCAAATACTGCCTATGTAGATTGGATGCCAGTGGGTAGGAATGAATGAGTGGTAATGAAAATTAATGTCATGGGCAAATCTATTTCAATTTCCTATGGAAATTTGCTATAACTGTTATGTGCATTAATGAATTTAAAACATTTTTTATTGTTCAAAAAGTATATAATGTGGTATTTTGGTTGCAAGGGATGATCCAGTCCTTCCCTATTTGCATAGATCTGTGTATTTGTTATACATTAATGGCTTTCAGAGGGTATTTTCTAATGTGATGAGTCAATATAATATTTAGTTATAAATCTTATTACATTTTCAAAATCTGAAAAATGTGTCCATGTTCTCCTTTGCTAAAGAATTATGTCTATTGGTTTTAAGTTTGGGAGTTTTTGTTGTTGTTAATTTTTAATAGGACCATATCATAGTTTCTATAAAAATTATTTCTACAATGAATGTCTCACTTTCATTTTGTTCATTTGGATAAAATATGTTCTAATCATCAATTGAACTCTGTGCTGTCAAAACATACTTTGGTCTTTTTATGAATGTCTGACTAAAATATATGTTATACCCACTTTAAAAATGAAACAGAAATGTACAACATTCTGCAAGACCTGTAAGAGCAGAACTAATTGAAAAAGAGTCAAATTTGGGCTTGATGTTAGTAAAACTTTAGATCTATATAGAACCAAAATTGAGTGGCTTTGGAAAGGTAATGAGTTCGGTTTCACTAGAAATACTCAAGGAAAGATTAAGGGACTTATTGAGAATATTGCGGAAGTGATACTGTTTCAGATATATGGTTGGGAGTCCCAAGTTCCTTTTTCTATTGAGACATCATTCGATTTTATGAATATCTAGGCTCTCTGTCTCTGTCTCTCTCTTTCCTGGTCTCTCTATTGCTTATTCTGTCTTAGTTTATTCACCTCTGTCTCTTATTTCTATCTCTTTTAGACTCTGTATCTTGGTGTTTCTAACCATTGTATGTCTCTATATCTCTGACTCTGTGTCTGTGTCTCCATGTCTGTCTGTCTCTTTCTGTCACTTAAACAAAGATCATTTATAGAAATCTATTTACATCAAATATTTTATTGATAGTTTTATTCTACACAGATGTTTTCAAAGTAGTTTCTTATCTTCATGGGGATAGTCAAATATTCACATAAAGTTTACCCTGTCTTAATCACCGTGGCCCCATTTAATAAATCAAATAAAGGGTTTGTTTCTCACATTTAAGAGCTCAAATGGGTCTTTATGTTTGGAAAGTATTTTCCTTCCAAAACTTTGTGAAGTAAGCATTCATATTATCATTATCCTGACTTATAATTGAGAAAACTTCAACCCAGATGGGTTAGATGAATTGATTATTATCATACAGATAGTATCAGAGCCAGAATTTTACTGTAGACATCTGATTCAGATTTCCACACTCTTTCCAATATACTATGTACTCTTCAATCAAGAATGACATTATTTAAATTGCTGACATTGCTGTAATACTTTACCTACATTATTTCATTTCATCCTGAAAATGGTTCCTGGTATTAATGATATTATTTGTCAATTATAACTTAGAATTGAAGAAACTGAGGTCTGAGAGATGTTGGGACTTATTCATTATCACAGTCCTATTGATGACTGGAGTAAAGAATTTAAGGTAGATTATTGTGATGAGAAATTTATCATTCTTTCCACTGTTTCACTATCTCTTCAAGAACATGGATCTAGATGCCAGATTCCTGAGCTTGACATGCACAAATATTAATAATTTCACATGCAAAAAAAGACTCCCTTAAAATTAGTTTCAAATCATGACTCAGAAAACTGTTTAATAACAATACTTCATTTAAAGATTTAAAAAATGCCCTTGATACTGGTATCCTTATCTGGAAAATTGTCTGCTTGGCATGTTGAAATATATCATTCCTAATGGCACTTTCAATTAAAAAAATCTCTATCATTTTTCATAGATAATCCTACAAATAAATAATAATGAATAAGCCTTTTTTTCCTTTTTGTGCTGTGTCCTGGATTACATGATTATTTTATTCTATAATAATAATCATTAAAAAAACAAAATAATAAAAAACTTTAATCTGGAGATCAGAGGAATGGAATATGGGTGCAGAATTTAGCCAGAAGAGGGTTATAGAGTTCTGCTTATTTTCTATAACCTCTGAATACCCTTCTGGTTGATCAATTAGTAGTTTAACAAAAGTTAACCAAATTATAAGAAATTTTGAGAGGTAAATTCTTTCATTTCATTTAGTTGTAGGTTTATGCTGTCTAGCTACACATAATAAAAAGACTAATTTCTCCTTCTTGTCTTTGTTCCTTGAAAGTGGGTTGTTTGGTTCTTCTCATCATTGATGGAAAGAAATGTGTCCTTCTATGATTATACTTACTTTCAGATCAATGGAAGATTTAACAGAAAGTAGATTTCTCAAGTAAAAGGAAACCAAATTGGAAGCAGAATTTCCCCAAACTAAAGTAATTCTTAGGCTACATATTTAAAAAAAATAAGTGAACTGAGGATAATTATGAATAAAAATAACTACTACTAATGACAATGCATATATACATAATGCTTTAAAGTTTCCAAAGTCTGATATAAGCATCAATTTATTTGGATGTCCATTCCTAAGAAGATCCATTTGCTCTTTGCCAAAGAGCACAGCACATTGCTAGTTTTGCTTCTAAGTAATATTAGATTGTGCCAAAATTATAAAAAACAAGAGCAATGATTTCAATTCCCCATTAACTAGTTAGGGACCTCCCTTGAGAGTGACCTATCCTACTCTAGACCTGATTGATCTCAAGCAGAAATAAAATGTTAAGAAAGAAAAGGACAGGTGAAATGAGGAGAGTATTTCTTACATCTCTCAGAGTCACTATTCACTTGCTCTAACATATTTTTCTCTTACATTTAACTATTGCCATAGCCCATTCCCACATTCAACATAAAGCAATAGTGGCACAGGTTCATTTGTGCCCTACTGTGTAAGTTGTATAAAACAGGTGTGGTAATTAATTAATAAGCCTATGGGGAATGTACCTGAGCACTGGGATCATTATAGTCATTGTTAAGACCATGTTGTATATGTCTTGTAAGACAGAACCTATCAAGCATTGAACCTTGCAAACATATGACACTCAAATGACTGTTGATTGATTGATTGATTGGTTAGGGATTATTACCCCTGAATTAATTAATTCAATTCAACAAACATTTCAACAAAGTTTCTGGATCATGGTACTGGAAACTGCTCTCATTATGCTTATGTAATTATCCTTCCATTGAATCTACTTCTTTAGGTGCACAGATCATTAAATCCAACTCTCTGGCACCCACACTTTTACTTGATAGGTTGCTGCCAGCTTAGAAGGTAGAGGAGGCTATAAATCATGTTACCCACACAAATTAGAAAAAAGCAAGAAACTTGTAAATGAACAGGGAGAAGCAATCCCTGGAAATCATAGAAAGAAAATAAATCTTAGCAGACAGATTTTACCAAATATTGCCTCTATGCACTCTGTTAATTGCTAAATACATTTTACCAGAATAAATAATCTCCTAATTTTGTCAAACACTGCCTCCCTAGTATTTCTGGCATCTATCACCTTCTCTTGATTCAAAAGGAAACTAATCAACTTCTCCAGACTTGTTATTTCTCCTCTGGACTATTACAATAGCTTTCTAACTGATGCCTTGTCTCTGATCGCTTCCTTCTCCATGCTATCATCAACACAGTTGTCAAAATAATCTAAAATAAGATCTAACTACATTGCTCCTTTATGAGAAAATCTTCAAGAAGTCCCTATTACCTTAAAGGTAAAATGCACAGCCTGACACCCCACTTCTAGAATAGCATAACAGAAAGAATCGTATTGGTCATTAGAGGTCCAGAATTAAAATTTCAATTTCCTCCACTTATCACCAGTATGAACTTGAGCAATTCACTAAATCTCTCTGGCCTGTAAAATGTGAGATTTAGACTAAGTGACCCCTAAGGTCTCTTTCAGTTCTCAACCCTATGATCCTTCCTTTCAAATCTTATATCATATTATTCCCCTTCCTCCAGGCCACATTTCACCAAAATTGTAATATTAGCTATTCTCTCATGCTGGAGATTCTATCTTTAACCTCCATGGAGTATCCTTTATTCCTGAAATGCATTCCCTCCATCATATCTAGCTTTCTGGAACTGTATCTTACTTCAAGATTCAGCTCAGGTCCCATCTCCTTTAAGAACATTTTTCCTTTTATAGAATTCTCTCCCTTTTCTACTCTATTTACTTCTTTCCATTGTGCCCCTAATACAATGTACATTTCTTATAGGAATGCACTGTTTTCATTTTGGTTTTGGATGCCAACACCTGGTACAGTGTCTTAGACACAGTAGATATTTAATAAATGACAGTTGAATTAAATTAGAGTTTTCAAACTTCTTCAAGTCAAACCATCAAATTCAATACCGCTTTTTAAACTTGCAATTCAAATCACAGGAGTTCTATGTAAGGATTGCTAATGGAAAAGATCATAGAAGCTGTAAGGGAACAAAGAAATGAAAGCATCAACATGATCATGCTGTCGCATGTGGAAATTTGTTTCTCTCTACCCAAGTATTACCATATTTATACTTTAATCCAAAACATCATGATGCAGTTCTGGTGCAGCTCTCTATTAATTTCCTCAGCTAATGATATCAGATGCACTATATCAGGGACGTTTAATGATCTGCATCCACCCAGAGTACAACACAAACAATTAAACCAAATTATCTTTGTTTCAGGAACTTTGCTTCTCAATGCAGATGCTTCTCATTTAGGAGATTGAGAGAATATGTCACTCTTGTCACATTTCTGTTTTTCCCCTCTACTATCACCAACAGGAAAATTTAAACCATCAAATCTCTTAGGAGTCTTTTTACTTCTCCATAAGGAGGCTCTAAAACAGTATGCATTAGTGGACTTTTATATCTCTTATGTTGTACTGCTTTCAGCTTACTGACTTTAAATGATAAGCCTCAAAATTCACACAGCCTAAGGAAAGCTCCAGTGACACAAACCCTTTGTGGATCTGAGAACTCGGTTTCTAATGGCAATTCCCAGTTCTCAGAAATCTTGTTCTCTAATTTCTCATGAGAAAGCTCTTTGAGGAAAACGACCATGTTTTATGCATCCTGTATCTTCTATGGCACTTAAAGTTGTATAAACCCAAGACTCAGTCTGATATTTTCAGAATGAATGAACTAACCAGGGTTGTTGATCTGTGAATATGAGACTGTGAATATCAATCACATGGTCAGGACTCCCTGGCTCAGATCATGAAACTTACTACAAATTCATCCTTCTACAAGGAAGTGAAGAACTGGGGGGAAAACTGGAGTGGAGTGAGGATGAAGGGATATTTTTTCCTGTTACTTGTATTTGTATTGGTGTGATAGATTTCATTGTTCTTAATTCTCAGTTCCTTGGAGGAAAATTATCTTATTCAAAGAATGGTGGGGGGAAGGTTTTTTAATTCTATTTTTTTGGCCTATTTACCTCTACTTCATTACTTCTCCACTTTGCTTTTTCACTTACTACAAACATTTTTGTGGAGGACCAACACTGCACCCATCTTCATGTTAAGAATGGTTTTATTAAAAGAAAAAAATCCCTTTTCTTTCCCTCCCTATTCTTCTCCTAACACACAAAACACAGGTACACATGTGTGAATGTGCTCATGCATGCATGCGCACACACACACATACAGAACAAAGACTTTCTTTCCTTTATCTGTTTAAAAAAAAAGAACCAAACCTTTCTATTCATCAGACATACTAGATTAAGCTTGAATGTGATTCTTCCCTTAATATGAATGCCCTCGATTTTGTATGGGAAAAACCTTGTTTTATACAAAGTAAGTTTATTTTATTTTTAAACCCACCTTGGAATCAACTCTATGTATTGATTTCAAAGCAGAAGAGTGGTAAGGGCTAATTAATGGGGGCTAAATGACTCACTTAAGGTCACACAGGAAGTTTGTGAGAACAGACTTGAACCTAGGACTTCCCTTCTCTAGACCTGGTTCTCAATCCACTGAGCCACCCAGCTGCCTGGAGAAATTACTGAAAGAAGTAGTCTTATTCTCTTAGAAAGGTTTAAGGAAGGGTAGCTTGAGTTGAAAGAGGTTATAAATAGGTATGATTTTGTTAAAAAATAATTGGACTTGTTTTTCTAACATACCAAACACTTGATGAAGTGCATTTTACAATAAAACTAAAAAAAAATAGTAGTCCTGTTTTAAAGGAGCTTATATTATTCAATATCAAAGGGGCATAGATATAAATATATGCAAAATAAATACAATGTGATGTGTGAGATAGAGAAAGGAAGAGAGGAAAAGAGAGGGGGGGCAAATTGGAGGGGGGAATCAGCAAAGATCTTAAGTTTGAAATGGCATTTTAGTTCAACATTGAAGGAAAGTAGGAATTCTAAGTCTTGGAAGTAAGGAAAAATAGATATTCTAGGTACAGGGAAAGGCATGGAGACACAAAATTGAATTCTTTGTGTGAGGATCTGGGCATTTTGGATAGAGTATATAAATAATGTGAAGGAAGCAATGCCTATTACTATTTGAAAGGTAGGATGGAGGTAGTTTATGAAAGGCTTTAAATGTCAAAAAGAGGAACTGTTCTTTGATATTTGGGATAAAAAGGAGCTACTTAAATTTAGCAACTAGGGATTTTCCTTGGTTCCCCCCCCCCTTATTATCTGCCTAAATATTTCTGGCTTGCAGGTATTAGTCTTTTTTAATCAGTAAGGGAGTTTGAACAGTCTTGGAGTATTATCATATAATAGAGACTTTGGTTTGGAAGAGACTTGTGACCTTAAGTGCAAAGCATTTCTGAATTAATAATATTCACTCTACAACTCCTGAACATACTTGAATATTGGTCTTTGCTTTAAGATCTCTAGTAAAGGAAACCCTCTCTCTCCTAAGATGTGAAAAGAAGTTATTATTTTCCTTATGTTTTAAGTTTCTAAAATAGAAGCATTTATGCTATGTGTTATTAATATTACCAATAGGAAATTTTTTTGGAGTTAAACTCCAATTAGGAAATATGATTTAAAAAAATCTATGAAAGAGTAAAAGAGAGATGTGGTACTCTCTGTAGCTAAAACTTTACTTTTCCAGGGGCTATTTGGGCCAGTATGGTTAAGCAAAAAGGAAAGTCACAAGAAAAGGTTTCTAAAGTCTGATGAGGCATAGGAGCAGAAAGAAAGCAAAAGGTCAGAAGTGTTTGGAAACTGGATTTTTTTATAAGACCTATTTTTTGCTGACAACTTGAGGACAGCTTGTTTTTACATTAAATCTTTGGCAGTATATCCTAATTATGGATCACATGCAGCAGACCAAGGGGCTAAGGATCATCTTGTCACTAGACAAGGAATTGAAAATCCCACTAAAGGGTGAGAAAGCCAGCTAAAGATAGAAGCCTCCCTCAGGAGTCCCCAGCAACAGAGACTTTGGAGTGCAAGCCCTTTTGCCAAGCCACAAGAGTTAGATCAAAGAGGAGGGAGAAAACAACAACAGAGGACTGAGTATCTCAGCTCTAGTGAGTGTAGAGGGCAAGGGGAAATTTCCAGTGACCTGCTGAGAGTGCATTATTCTTGTGGTCCTGCCAGTGCCAACTAAAAACAAAAATGCAGACGTATCCTTTAGTAGGTGAAAGTGTTGGAGAAATATCTCAGAACACTCAACATAATCAGGGAGAATTATATTCTTTGAAAGAATGGAAAACATACTAGGAAGAAAATAGAAATACTATTTATGCACATTGGTTGTGGAAAGATTAATAAATTGGCAATATATAAATGTAATGGAATACTATTGTTCTGAATGGAATGATGAAAATAAAGAATTTAGAGAAATGCTAGAATGCATGAATTGAGGCACAGTAGAGAAGGTAGAACTAAGAAAACAGTGACAAAGGCAATGGAAATAGAAACAATACAGTAAAAATTAAAAAAAAATGGGTTGATTGTTAATTATAACAAAGATTGTCTACATAAAAGATAAAATGAGATTTATTCTCCTAAATCATACAGCACACATTAAATAAGTGCCTACTATGTGCCTGGCACTATATTAAGATTTATACAGCCATGGATAAAACCTGTTTCTTTTATGGTCATCTTAGCTGACATGTGGCTAGTTTTTCTGAATTGCATTTTTTTCTCTGAAAAGAATGATTGTTGAGTAAGGAAGAAGGAGAAATTCACCTAGAAATAAATTTAATGGTTTTAAAAGTTAACCTTTAAAGTGTGAAAGTGGAAACTTATGTGAAAAGACAAGAGAGGGAAATCATCATTTGTAAGAATAAAGGGTAAATAGCTAGTAGATAGTAGCTGATGACTCTGTTTTGGGGGTAAGGAAGAATCTAAAATCAACCTGATGTAGATCATATGGTCTTCCCATTGTTAAGTACCATGGAAATGTTAGAGAACTAAGCAAGACAAAACCAAACTGTTTCTAATGACTCAGATATGGGAAGTACAACTGTTGGGGGGAGGGGGCAAAAAAAGAATCTAAGAAAGCCCTGCTAATGACGATGATGCCCTTGGCAAGAAAATGAAGCTCAAGGTGGCACATTCATCACTGTTCTGAATTGAAGGTATGTGTTTCAGAAGGAAGAGGCAGATTTTTGGCAGTGAAAATTAGGTGAGAATATGGGATCTGAAAAAAGAATTTGGATTTCTGGGCCACAGATTGATAAGGATGATGGGCTCTTTGCCAAGAATGGAATTCATTTAACTAGGATTGGTAAAAATATACTTTTCTTGAAGACTTGTGAATCTGCTCAAGAGGATTTACAGCTAAAAAAGGGAATTAAAGGCAAAAACTACCCACTCATATACATTCTGCAAATACCATAGGGAATAAGAGGTATGTAACTGGAAGATTATCTATGGAGAGAAGACCTAAACTTAAGGATGTCAATAAAAACATAGAACTTTCAATGAGACTTGCAATGTGACTCATTGGAATATAGATAAGAAACATTTTTCAGAAGATGAGACTAGGCAAAAGTAGATTACATTAAGAAGGCATATTCTTTCAAAATAATACATGAACCAGTGTAGGGAAAGTATGGTCAAACAGTTTAGGAGAATGAAGACCAAGAGAGATTAAAAAACAACAACAACCCAGACAAATCTATAAGCAGAGACACAATAGAAGGTTGATTTGAAATTGTATTCACTAAGGAAGCTATAGTGCCGTTTTTCTTAAATCCCTAATATTTTATAACACTGCGTTATCTGTGATTTATTTCCATGAAAAGCAAGGGGTGTGTGTGTGTGTGTGTGTGTGTGTGTGTGTGTGTGTGTGTGTGTGTGTTTTTGGAGTGGAGGTGAAGAACAATATTGATGTTACTGAAAGAGGAAACCAAACCATATTCTAGACATGTCAGCTCCTCATGTAGGTGAAACAGAACAACAATGAAATATATTTAAATATTGATTTATCTAGACAAAGTTGGAGTATAGCAAGCATTGGAAAAATACAGCTTTGAGAGAGTGAGAGTAATCCAATAAGACATGAGAAGGAAGACCTCTGTTTTGTCAATTGAATTGTCAGGTTCCTCACAAAGATAACTGCCTTTTGACTATTTAAAATGAATTCTATTAAGTACAGTGGGCTATTGACAAGGATTAACTGCATAGGCTGGCAGGTCCCGGTGTTGAAAATGGGTTCATAATTTAGGCTAGTCTCATTTTGGTTATGAATGTTTCACTTAGGGGATAGGTTGGAAAGTGTATCACGCTGAAGCGGCATAAAGGTCCCACACCTAAATACTGTATTTGTCAAACACACAACAGAATATGTTAGAAAGAGATGAACTTTTATGCTAGAAAAACTGTGATTTACTAGAAAAAGTCATAATTATATGCAGAGGGAAATTATGTTAAAGTCACTGGCTATTTGCTTGTAGGATAACTTGACAATCAATTAATATTTATTATGCTTATTATGTGTTGAACCCTGTGCTTAGCTTTTGCCTCATAGTGAAAACTTTTCAACTTTTCTCATCCCTAGTCACAGGCAAATATATGACAACCTTATCTTCTTATCCCATGGAAGAAAGAGAATCTAAGAATAATACAGGAAAACAACAACTTTGAAATGTGTAGAAACTGACCATCTTACCACCTCTAAACAATGACCATCCATGATTCCAGAGGACAAATGATAAAGACTGAAGTGTATATCTGGGTGGGGAGATTATGGCTTAAGGGCACAGAATGAGACATTTATTTTGATAGAAGTAATAAGGGCATTGATTTTGATTGACTATGATTATTTTGTCTTTCTTTCTTCTCTTCCCCTCACTAGGTAAGGGGTGGGGAAGAGAGAAAAGGATTTATCTTATTGAAATATGCACATATATACACATACATACATATACACATGAAGACAAAATTGTAAGAGATCTTGGAGGCCATCCATCCAACTCTAAACTTATGGCAAATTCCCTCAACACCTTGTCCAGTAAATTGATCACCCAGTCTTCTTTTGAATTCCCATCCTGGTCCATTTCTGACCAGCTCCAATCATAAGGAACCTGTTTAGGATTTTCATATTTCTTCAACTTTTCCTAATTTCATCCCAAAAAAGAAGTGATAGGAATAGGGTAGTTACCAACAAAACAAAATGGTTGACAAATTGATATAAAATGCCAGAAAATCCAAAATAAATATATTTATTTTCCAACCCTATACACACACACACACACACACACACACACACACACACACGCGTGCGCGCACACACACACACACACACATATATATATATAAATATATATATTTCCATAATGAGGAATACTGTTTCTAGTTCTGTTTTCTGAGAATGAGGAGAACAAGTTAAATCTCCTTTCCATAACACATTTCTTCAAATATTTAGATTGCTATCATGGGATGCCTTAATTGTAATAATACTCAAGGCTGAATATTCTCAGTTTCTTCAATGATCTTTGTGCCACATAATCCCTATACCTCTTTCCATCCTAGTTATCCCTCTTTGGATACAGAAATTTATGAATGGTAATAAGGAGTAGACCAATAATGTCACTGTTAAAAGGACCTCCTAAGTGAGGAAATTCCTTCTACCAAGGCAGATAATTAAAATCTTCTCTAAAACTTTCTTTTTTAACCAGATAAGTAATATAAGTTGGGATGAGGTTGATGATAAAAAAATATTTCTTACATTTGGTTTTGAGTAGAAAAGTTGATTCTTGTCCCCATGGGAACAGATTGTGCAATGTTTCCTTCTGGTTAATTTGCATTCTCTCATGACCAATGGCACGCCAGTTACTACTGCAGAAGGAAGCCTTTCAAGATTGCCTTATTCTGTTTATTCCCTTTGAGTTTCTATTTGTGATCAATTCTTTTATATCTTTCATACTTTTTTGCTTAATCAACATGCCTAGAAAGGCTGTTTCTCCTTCTGGAGAGATTGGGAACCTGTGGTTGACTTTTTTGCAGCAAGACTCAATTTTTTCAATTTCTTGGGTTCTTTGGAACCCACTCACTGGTGGTATGTTCTCTCATTGTTGACTAATTGGATGCTGGGATGTCTATTACAGTTCCCTACATCTGTTGTAGCCTGTTTTGTCATGTAATTTATCTTCATTCTGGGTTTCAGAAGGAAGTGAGATCTCTTTTATTTTTTCTAATTTTGTCTTTGTCTTTTTGCCTAATCCAATTCAAATGCCAGTCTTCATATTGCACACTATTAAAAAGGAAAGCTGAAATCAGAATATGTTAGGCTATGTTAGATGCTCCATATTATTGGAAAAATCTTGTTGGTTTTGTGTTAGTATTCAAAGTGCACTAAAAAAGAGAAAGAAATGTATTTATAAATAAAATCATCACCAACATATAAAAGAATGGCAGTTACAGAGAAATGGACCTTGTAAAATCAAGTGAAAGTCTGCTCACAAACATTGTAAAAGAATGATGAAGAATGTCATGAAAAGAAATGTTAGCACCTATTTCTAAAAATTCCTGAAATGATTGACTGTTTACATATACATAAAATAGTTCAAGCCACTCCATTCAAGGAGCTAATAATTTGTATTACCTACTTGAAAACTTGATTTTAAAAATGTAGCCATTAAAGGTCAATATCCTTATTAATAATATACTTGTTTTTATTCCCACAAGATATTTGAATGATGAAGTCAATGAAAGGGAGAGATATGTTTTTGGTAATTAAGCATAAGCCAAGCTCAGTTTGAGAAAAATGCAACAGAGAATGAAATTTACAAAAAAAACTGATATGACACCTGACCATCAAATGAAAATTCTCCCAGTTAATCAACCACAGCAAATCACAGCATTACATTTTTAAAATACCAAAGTAAATTGCCAATCCATGGGTACCCTTTCTATTACTCTGGGTTGTTTCACAAAAGGAATTACCAATGTCACTGAATGGAGACAAATAATTTGCTCAATTTCCTCATATGCAAGCAAAAGATGGCATTTTGATTCAATTAGATATTTAATACTTTTATAGTGGATTAATAGTTAATTTATATTTAAAGGATTTATCATGCTTTCATAACCCAAAAGGGAAATAATATACTTTTTTGTTATATTGAAATAGAATATGGCAATATACTTAAGTCTAAATAATACCATAATTATATAAAATACTATGTGGTATACAAAGAATTCTTCACCCTACAAAAAACAGAACATGCTTATTTAAAAATATTTGCATATGAATATATCTCTACCATATTATCAAAATAGAATAGATTATCAAATAATGAATGTTCCCTTTTCTCAGAGAGGAAATATTAAAGATTTAATAAAAAAACAGGATAGATGGTTTCTGTTGATGCAGGATTTCCCTATTCAGCAGAAATATTACAAAGCTTGTAGGTAACTTAATCCTGCTGATGTCTTGAATACATTGCTGCACTCAGCTGACCTATTTTCCAGATTCCCTGTTAAACTATAGCATTCACTTTGGGTTACTTCAGCATGACTCTCATTCTAAAAGTCTAACACAATATTCTGGGTATGTAATTAGGATACCTCTCAAATTTACATGAAGCTGCATATCTACTTTTCCTTAACATTCTCCAAGCAGTATTTCATCTCCACCAATCATTTACCATGGCTACTAAAAGGGAGGAATTTCCTTTAAAAATATTTCAAAAAAATTAAGCAAGGAGATAGAATCTCAAAGAAGAAAAGTCATATGAATATCATTTATTGATATATCTTCCTCTAGTATGTTGCACCATACTGTCATTTTGTTTTCTCTTTGATTGGGCTACCTTTCAGTTTGAGTTAAATATAAAAGACTATCACAATGCATTCCTCAGTTCTACATATTTCTACCATACATATTCAAATTACCTCCTATCTGATTTTGTCTTTTGAAAATTTACAAGTAAGACAATTAAATGTCAAATTTTCAATAGTTCTTACTCAATGTTATGTATATATATGTATATATATATATATTTATATATATTTAAGGTAGGTGTTACCCAAGCCAAAATTTATGAAGACTTTCTAAAGATGAGCAATATGTAATCATTAACTGAAGGAATGAAAGAAAGGTCAAGAAAATGAAAATAGTCTACAGTAACACTCTTAATGAAGGATACTTTTATAGTGATTTATAGTTACTAAAATACTTGTACATATATCTTTGGATGGAGACAATTAATTCAATTGAATTCACTATCTCCCTTCTCAGACTTTATGGGATCAGGGTCTTGGGAGGAGAATATATTAATCATCCAATATATGGCAGCAACTATGGCAAGTACTTTACAAATATCAAGTTGTTTCATTCTTAAAACCACCATTTAAGATAGTTGCTATTATTATGATTAAAATATTATTTTTAAACTCTTACCTTCCATCTTAAAATCAATAGTGTGCATTTGTTCCAAGGCAGAAGAGTGGTAATGGCTGGGCATTGGGAATTAAGTAACTTGCTTGGAAGACACAGTTGGGAAGTGTCTGAGGTCATATTTGAACCCAGAACCTCCCATATCTGGGCCTGGCTCTCAATCAACTGAGCTATTTTACTGTTTACTACAATATTAATGTTAAAGAAACATTTGAAGACAGAGGTTATATGCCTTTTCAGGCTCAATTAAATTCTAAAAAACAAATGGATAAAATATTGTAGAGAAGGAAAATCCTTGGATTTGAAGTACAAGAATCTGAGTTTGAGTTCTACTTTCATTCCTTAAGTTTGATGTTGGTCCTCACTTACTGTCTGCAGATTTTTTTCCTCATAAAAGGGAGCAGGACATACGACATTATAGGATCATAGAGAAAGAACCAGAAGGGTTGGCAGAAGTCTTTAGCCAGTCCGCACATTTTATACATGAAGAAGCTGAGGTCCATAGAAGTCATGATTTTCATAAAGTTACAAAGAATAGAAATGTAATTCAAACCCCAATTCTCTAACTTCTTCATTCTTCCCACTGTACAATGTCCAATTAATCAATAGATATGTCTTAAGCATCTATCAGGTGCTAGGAACTGTTCTCTGTACTATGCTAACTTTCCTAAGGGCTCTTTTACATGCAGATTTTGTGATCTTACAAAAAACCCTGTACAAGACAGTGGGCTAGGTGTTAAGGATATAAAAATGAAATAAAGTGTGTTAAAGGAATCACATAGATGCTGGGATAGGGTTGGAGGATGCATTATAAATAAGCACAATACTAAACATGTAATTCAATTGAATGATAAAATAGCATAAATTACTTATTGACTCTTTACAAAGTATTTTACACAGAGCTGGAGACCATAGAGAAACAAATTAACTAAGTAAAATATATCTAATATTCATATCAGCTAGGGAACCCAGTGGATAGCATGTTGGATTTAAAGTCAGAAGATCTGATTTCAAATCCAGTCTCAGATATTAACTATCTATGTGACCCTGGGCAAGTCACTCTAATTTCTTTACATTGCAGTTTCTGCCTCTATAAAATGGAATTAATAATATCTCCTGACTACCAGAGGGTGACTTTATAGATTACACTTAAAAAGTGCTTTGCAATATTTAAGGCACTATAGAAATATTATTATCATAATTGTTTTTGTTATATCTTCTGTAGAGATTTGTGTGATATCCAGCAATGGAAGCTTTACAAGAGGCTACCTTTCTTGAAGAGATTCATGATAAGAATATTCTAATGGGCTGATCACACAGCTGAGATACACAAGTACATTTTTTTCTAGCAGATGGAGAGAAGATGGAATTGTTCCACTAGTAAATGTCACAAGGGGAATCCTACCCATGACCTCAGTATAGTACTGTGCTTGTTCAACAAACTGCTAGGAAACTAGCCAGCTCTCAGGTGATCTCATCTTGGGATAAAGTCCAGGCAGTCCGAAAAACCAAATGAATGCAGGACAGCAAATCAAAACATGAAATTTGTTAAGAATAGGTAATGTTTTTCTTTTGATCACAATGGCATGATCATGGGAATAATTTTGTATTTCCCTATAAAATTTAAGCTATTTTAAGGAAATGACAGGAAATGAAGATGAGAGCTCAGAGGAGCTCTAAAATTAAATTAAGAAGAAATTCTAATTTTTTTCTATTTGAATAAATAGGTCCTTTCTTAACATATCTTCAAAGCACCCAAGGGCCCAGATTTTTCTCAAAGTCATGAATGAAGTCACTGGGTATATACTAAACGCATTTTGCTGTAGTATCATATTGCAAACATTTTCTTTTCCACAGTTTTACCAAAGTTGCCTGTAAAAAACAAAATTGTCCAACTGGAAAGACATTTTGGTCACTCTGTCTACCCTCCATGAATCAGCAAGTAAAATAATTGAAGATCAAGAATAAAGAAGAGAGATGGAAAAGAGCAGAAATAAACCACAGATCATGCAATTAACTTCTGAATTTCCAAGTTGATTCATTTAAACTAGCTGTCTATGTATGTTTCATGGTTTTAAATTATATTTCCTTATCATTTATTTCACTTTTCCATGAATATATTAGATACTTTAGTAAGTGTTCATTAAGTTGAATAGAGTGAGGTCAGGAACTGTCCTGTCCTAGTTCAGTAATTTGGATAACTTCATGAATTCTCTTCACGCTTCACCTTTTACCTGTGTTTTCTATGTGCTAATAAGTATATAATTATCATGCTTCTCTACCTATTAGACCCAGACCATTCTATCTAGCTCTTTCTTTCTGGAATTTCTCCTGGGGCTCCAATATTGCATCAACAACTGCCCATTTAGCATTGTCAGCTGGATGGTCCAAAGTCATCACATATTCAACATTCCCCAAATAGAACTCATTATTTTCTGCAGAAACTCACCTCTTTTCCACTTCTGTATTTCTACTGAGGGCAACAACATTATTTTAATCACACGGATTCCCAACATTTGAATCATTTTCAATTCTTTTTTCCTTTTCACCCCTCATTTCTAATCAGTTACCAAATTCTGTGGATTTGACATCCATAAACTGTCTCACTTAGAATATCTTCCATTCCACTCACATAACACCACCCTTTCCCCAAGTCAACTCTTCCTCATCCCTTGTGTGAACCATAGTTTTATGCTGCTTCACTTTATTGCACTTCATGGATATTGCATTAAAAAGTAAATTGAGGGTTTTGGGCAGCATGGCATTAGGCAAGTCTATGTTACCCATTTTTTCCAATTTTTTTCCATTTTCCATTTTTCTAACAGCATGTGCTTATATTGTACATATATTCACATTATATTTCTTCCACATTTTGCTAATTCTCACAATATTTAAAACATTTTTACCATTATTATACCTATTGTTTTAATCTATAACGAATGTTTCTATTATTTTGTGAAACCACAAATCTCCCCCATATGACAGCAGACAATTTATAAGTGTTCTGTGTGTCCTGATGGTTCCACTGAATGCCTGTTCCTCTGCCTCTTTCTCTCTCTTTAGGCTTCTCTATACCCTGAGATACTGAAGATATATTGATATTGAGGACAATTACATAAACTTAGTTGATAAAAAAGCAGCAAGGTTTGAGAGCATTGACTCCAGTTTTGAAATCAGTTCTGCTGTGGGTAAAATGCTATCAAACAGCATCACATGCTAAAGAGAAATGTTCTGTAGGAGGAAGCATCTATGTGGTCATCTTCATTGTCTCATTTTAAGGAATTCCCACAGCTACCCTGACCTTCAGCAAACACCACACTGATCGCTCAGCAGCCATCGACATCAAGGCAAGACCCTCCATCAGCAAAGATTATGACTGGCTGAAGGCTCAGATGGTTAGCATTTTTAGCAATAAAGTATATTTTAGTTAAGGTATGTACTTTTTTTTAGAACATAACATTGTTCCTCACTTAATAGTCTACAGGATAAAGACAACTTTGATATGCACGGGGTAACAAAAACTTCACATGATTTGTTTTACTGCAATGTTCATTTTATGATCATTGTCAGACACCAAACTTTCAATATCTCCAAGTCGTGCCAGGACTTCAATAGCCTCATAACTGGTCTGCATGCCTCAAGACTTTCCCAGTTCTTTCTATTCTCAACACAGTAGTCAAATTGAGATGCTAAAATGCAGTTGGGAATTTGCCATAGCCCCATTCAAAATGCATTAGTCCTTTTTAGGCACCCTTTCTATGTTTATTGCCAATTGACCTCTTTCATGTATTTTACATTGCAGCAAAACTGATCTACCTTCTGTTCCGTGAGCAAATATGCCATTTCTTGCCTTTGTATCTTTGCTCAGTGTATACCATATTTGGAATTTAATCCCTCCTCACTGTCTCCTTAAAGAAATCCACATTTGCTTCAAGGCTCATAGAAGTTGCCACTGCCTACCTCAAGTCTTTCATAATTCACCAATCAAAATTATGTGCTCTGCTTGTCTAGAATCTTTGAATTTATTTCCTTTTTACTTATTTTATATGCAAAGGTGCAGATGCTTTTCAGTTTCATTTTTGTGTTTTTCATCCCCTACCCCCATAACCTGGCAAGTACTTGACAAATGCTTGTTGCATAAAGGAATTATGGGTGATTATAATGGATACAGTAAGCATTTTATATGAATTAATTTTCTTATGTAGCAAATATGGGAGAAAGGAGGGGGTAAATAATTTTCTCCTCTTAAGAACACATTAAGAGAATACCTGGATGATAATTTAATACTCTGCTATCCTAATGTTTATGTGATTAGATGTTGATATGCATTTGAATTCTATATCAGAATTATCATTTGTTAAGTCTGAGCAGAACCAGGGGATGGAAATAAATATTTATATCTCATGTACTATGTGCCAGCCACTGTGCTAAATGAATATTTTTTGCAAATATTCTCTTGTTTAATCTGTAAACAACTCTGTTTGGAAGTAAGTGCTATTATTATCCCCAATTTATACTTGAGGAAACTGAGGCAGACAGAGTTTAAGAGATTTGCCCAGATTCAAAGAGGTAATAAATGTCAGAGACTGAATATGAATTTAATTCTTTCTGCTTTAGGCCTAGGGCACTACTTATTGTTCTACAAGGTGAAAATATCTTCCAGAGTTGTTTTCTGCAAGTATACTTAAATGGAAACAAAATTCCCTTTAGATGATTTCCTTTGGTCTAGATGTAGCAGGACAAATCATTGGAAAAACAAATTTCCACAGACATTAATAAAATATTCTGATAATTCCACTGAACACATTTCTTTAAGAAAGTGGGACTTGAAAATACAAATATATGCTTAAATTTCACTTAGAAATTTCATACACTATTTTGTATGTTTCAAAAGGATATTTTAAAATTGCAAACCTGGGTTTCTAAAAGTTATTGATGCAAAATAGCATTATTATTAAACCTTACCATTATTTCTGTACTTTCTAAAAGACGTTCTTCCTTTGCAACTTGCAGAAGCAGGTGGATTCTTCAGGTCATCTTGGCATTATGTCAACCAGCCACTTTATTTCCTGTTTAATTGTTGTTTTTATTGTTTCCATTTTAGTCCACTGCACAATGACCATGAGCTCAGGAAGAGGTGAGGTTTTCCCTTAACCGAATGAGCTGCTTGCCAAATAACTCCTCCACCATGTGCTGGTAGTGGTATTTGCCAACTCTTGACTTAGAGATTTTGTTTGGAAGGAGAGGAGGAGGAAAATATTCTTGAGTTAAAGACTATTTATTCTCTATTCATTGACATGTATATAGGTGGAAAATACAAATAAAAACATTCTGCCACTTGTAACTTTTTTGATATAGTATAAGTGATTTAACTTTCCTCATCTATTTAATAAAGATTGAACTAGAAGCATCTAAATCCATTCCTTAAGCTCTGCCTTTTATTTTATCTCCTTGTCTATCTTTTTATATGTCTACCTTTTATTTTACATAAGTAAAGAGAGAATTAGAAGTTTTACTGGTAGTAATATGATAGTAGAATGGTATTAATGTGCACATATTTTGAGTATTTTTCCTGAGAGGGGAAGGAGAGAAAAAGAACAGAATTCTAGAGAACTTTTTTTTTATTTCAAATTTTATAATTTGGGTCAGGTAGTTTAGTAAAACTAACTCCAATTAGGTATTACAATTAAGCAAATAAAAAGAACCCTAAATATCTTATATTCTAGGTTTCTTTACTAGAAGGGATATTAGAAAGCATATAATCTAATGAAAGATAAGAAACTGAAATATAGATGACTAAATCTCAAGTTCAATTGTTAGCTAGTTAAGCAAAATAGCATTTCAAAGTTAAATCAGGTCAACAAGCATTGTTAACCATCTCTTTTTCAGGCACTGTGCTCAGGACATGAGATACAAAGAAATGGGGGAAAGGAGTTCCTTCTCTCAAGGAATTCGTGGTGCAAAAGGGAGATAATATGAAAAATATAAATTCTAGGAAAATGGCAAAATGAGGGATCACACAGGAAGATAGTTACTCAATATCCTCCCTAAAATAGAGTAGCCAAAACACCAAGGCAAAAACAAAAACAAACCAAAAAAACCCAATACCTTTCAAGATTCCTCAAAAGAAATCATCAACATGACTCACTGAAATAAAGAAATGAAAATAATGTTGAAAATAAATAAAAAGCATGGATTTAAAGAAGCAGAAGTAGAAAAAATATTAAAAACATAAAGTTTACTAAAAACCAAAGTAGGCATAAAAATAAAATTAGAATTTTCTTAAGTAGCAAAAGAAAAATGTCATTATAGGACTTGGATGAAGAAAGGAATATTCAGTTATATATCCAAAGATGACCCCAATTAGATGAATAAATGGAAGCAATATAGTTAAAAGTTACAAATCCAGATCATAGAATATGGAGTAACAACTTGGGGGTTGAATTCACTTCCCAAAAATCTTGGCAAAGTGAAATAAATTTGATCCCTGTGTTTAAAAAAAAGCATGAAGGTTTTTCCCCATAAATGTATCAAATAAAGGAGAGAAGTCAGAGTACAAATCAGTGAAACTGAGTCTGATAGTCAAATGATCACATGACATAATTATTAAATCTTCAAAACTTTAAGAAGAAATGATACTATGAACAACCAATAATAATATCACATATTAAAATAAAAAGATGAATTTTATTAAATTTCTCCCAAAATGAAAATGACTATGAAGCCAAGACACTATAAACTGATATTAATGAGATCATCTATTGTAGAGTGTAAACTTGTAGAGGCTTTCTATTCTCTCTTCCAATTATAATCTTAGAGTTGTTATAATCATTCATTCTAAAATTAGCTAGCCAAATAGTTTTTATTTTGAAGAATAAAATATAGACATTTAAAACTTGAAATGTATTTAGTGAATTTTGATAGAGAAAAGTTAAATCAAGGACTGATTTTGATGTATAGAACTAAGAGTAAACATCATTTAGAATAAACCTAGGCAACTAAGATAAGTGGTAGTGCCTGGAATAAAGGATATCTCACACACACACACACACAAACACACACACACACACACACACACACTGTAGAGTAGTTTTGCTTAACTAATGATTTGTAGAAATATTTTATAGTGAAGAAGAATAAAGGAGAAAAGATAATTTAAAATGGAAATTGTAAATAAAGAAAGAAAATTATGAAGGATCAAGAGTAGTTAACAGGCTAAAAGTGACAAAACAAAACAAACAAAAAAACTCCTTACCTTTTACAGTGTATATTGGGGAAGGAGGAATTTTTCAAATTTCCTAAAACTCAGATAGTTATAGTATTAAATTTACAATTTTTAGTGTGTATGCTAAAGATAAAAAATTAAAGAAATTATGGGACTATATCTCAGCATTGATATTTACAGGAGATCTGACTTAGATTTTTTATTGGAGTTGGTTCACCTTCTTTAAGCAGTCTGGTAGTCTCCTAATCTCAGAAATTCATCATACTATAGCCAGAATGATTGTAGGTAGCCAATGGATAGGTCATCACATCTCAGAAAGATAATTACCAATATTAGTCTTCCCAGAAACAGAGGTTATAAGTAGGTGAGCACAAATTTGATGAATATTGATATTTAACCATTATAATAGTGAATATACTACTGAATTCCTCTATTAAAACAAAATTAGGGTCATTGATTAAATTAAAAAATAATTTATTAATACATTGTCAAGAGTAATTATAACCCATTTTAAGGTGTTCATAAATATAGGATGGTAGAATTAAGCAATATTTGCTATTTCAACTTTACAGAAAGTAGTCATAATATTTTAAAAATAACATTTTTAAATTAAAGATTGAAGTTTAGAAACAAATAGCTATTGAAGGTCCAATTTGAGGGATCCAAAAGGCAAATGAAGATGTGAAATAGGTCAAGACAGAGTTTAACTGTTTTTTTTTTAAGTGTTAGAAAATCAATACTGAGGGTAGATTTTAATATCCCAGTAACAGTGAACAAGGTAGAAATTATAGTTTTGAGGAAACTAAACTTGATAGCTATATGGTAAGATGCAAATGAAAGAAATGGGGAAGACATTTTTCTCTCCAAAAGACAGAGGGAATGTTTGTAAAATTTTCTGACATTAATAATTAATATTTAATACTGAAAGTTTTATATTTAATAAGGTAAAATTATTTTAAAATAAAATATGACAATATTAAAATCACATGAAAAGTAAAATTATTTTACTGTGCCAAGTAGTTTATTTAATATGTTAAATCAATACTAATATTATTGAATATAATACATTATATATTAACAAGAAAATTTATACAATACTTAAAATTGGACAAAATCCTTTCAAATGATCACATTTTACAGATGAAGGAATTGAGTTAGAGAGACAATAAAAGACTAAAAATGATCACATAGCTACTAAATTATTTGCATACTAAAAAAATTCTGATCTAACTCCAGAGACAGTATTATATCCACTATTTAACAGTACAATGATGATAATGATAATAACATAAATAAAACCTATAAAATAATTGGCTACAAAAACAATATTCAAATATATATTCATATATGCAAATCATTAATTAAGAAAAAGATAATTAATTGAATTTATGAAACAATGTTTCAATATGTAAAATAAAATATTTAGAAAATTTTGTGAAGATAAAAGGACAAATTCATGGCAGTGAATGAAATGTCTATTGTAAAGACCAAATTTTAAAACACAGAAAATACAAAAGAAGAATAAAATTAAAATCATGAAGAGAAAATTAATTTATTACAATATATTTATTACACTACAAAATAAATATGATACATATTATTTAATTGAACATTAAAAGGAATTGAACAGAACATTTGCAAAATACAAATTGACAAAATAATAAATGGATACTGAAATAAAATATGTAAGTTGAGTGGAAACTTTTACTTCTTGAGTTAGAGAGGATGAACTGAGTAGAAACTCTGTTTCTTCACAATGGCTACTATTCTCTGACTGGCTGTGTTTAGAAAGGCTGCTTCAGGGGCCTGAAACTGCTGAGGAACCTGAAGCTGCTTATTGGTAATGAAGGACAGAGAAATGCTGCTGGAGGATGCCACTACACACACAGGGATACTGATACACAGGGGACACTCTGGGGAATCTGCCTATTGATCCCTAAGTATGGTTGATCTATTTTCTAATCTCCTTCCTCCCTCACTCCCTCCTCCCTGCTTCAACTGCCAACCTTGTCCTCCCAATTTTCCCTCCCCCCTGAGTGAATTATAAAATACTCTTAAGTTTCTTTCTCAGGTAAGGGGTTTATTGGGATAACAGGATGGGAAACTGAGGTAAGGGGAATGAGGAAGTCCCTAATCTAAATGAATGATTTTAGAAAGGTTTGAGGGAGTATTCCAGGCACAAACAGTGAATCTGAGACAGGGAGAGGACAATGGCTTTTCAAGATCTTCTTTCTTCTTAGTCAGTTAGATTTCTCCTTCTTGTCAATTTCAACTGTCCAAAGTCAGAGAACTTCAAATAACCAAGTCAGCTTCACAAAAGTCTCTCAGCCAACTTCAAACTCCAGAGAACAAATGTGTGTCCCCCAGTCAGAGACCCAGGGACCAAAAAGCCTCCTGGTCAACTCCAACTCTTCAGAGCCAGAAAGCCAGAGACCAAGTTCAAAAGCCCAGTTTCTCTTCTTAGTGTGGCTAGCCCAAAAGCCTTCCGGGAAAAATATGACTTCCAGTCACAGACACAGAGACACAAAAGCCCCTCCCTCAGCTCCAACTGCCCATAGCCAGAGAGACAAAGTCTAATAACCAAATTTCTCCTCTCAGAGTGACCAGCCAAAGCCTCCAGGGAAAAGGTGACTTCAGTCCCTCTCACAGAGACACAAAAACCCTCTCCCCCAGCTCCAACTGTCACCAACCCGGGGACATTTCAATGGAATCCTGGCTTAGACATCCAGAGCTAGATGCATTTTAGAGCTAGTTCTCCAGTCCTGCATCTTGGTCCCTAAGTCCTGCAAAATCTTCTTTCTGTCATATCTCTACCACAATACCTTAAATAATCCAGTCACTTAGGAGAAATAAAAATGCCATCAAGTTAGTTCTCATATTTAAAAAAGCACTAAAAGTGCATAAAATTATAAAAAAGTAATTTTAACATATCTTTAAAAACTAACAAATATATATTATAAAACTACTTTGAAATTGAGGAAACTCATTTTGACATAAAATCTACAAAGAGCAGAAAAATAACTATAATTATTTAAATTTAATTATTTAGATGAACATAAAACAAATTATGTAAATCAATTATTACAAACAAGTAAAGTTATAAATAAGAATACAAATGTCCTTTATTTCAAAGAAATAATTGTCATTTAAGTAATTTAAGCCATAAAACTCATAAGAACATATCAGAAAAGTTCTTTAAAAAATTCTACAACCATTTAAACTAAAAAAGATAAGTACAAATTAGAGAATTGAAAATATTCCGTAAAATGTTAAAAAAAATTAGACAGTTTTAGAAAAATGAGTATTGGAAGTAGGTAAAAATTTAAGAGAATAAACATGAGCAGAGATAAAAATATCTTTCCTTGCAAATAATGTGATACTATATTTAGAAACTTCAAACTGCTCAGAGAAAAATAAATAATAAGTAAGGTGAACCCACTCAAAATTATAATTTCCTTCAATCACTCACAATAACCAAATGCTAGAATAAGAAATAATTTTTCCAGAATAAAATGATAACATTTTAACATTATCAAACTAATAAAAATAAATTACAACTGAAATTAATTTTACCTGGAAAATCAAATAATTAGAAAATGGCTAACCTACCTACTGGCTAGGAAAAAGTAATATTATAAAAGTATCAATAATAGATAATCATCCATATACATTTAATTTACTACAAATTAAAATACCTTTTTATTTCTTCACAAAGTTGTATTAAGTGAAAAATATTTATACAGGTACAATATTCAAGACATTAAAGAAGACATTTAAAAAAAAAGAATTAGGACTTTAATATAGATTTCAAAGTCATTTAAGTCTTAAATTATTTAAAAATATCTAGTTTTATCCTGGCAACTATTTTTAAAATAGAAAAAAATAGATCAATTGAGCAGAGGAGATAAACTAAAATTGGCAGCAAAGGAATATATGAGAGAGTTATTTTCCAAATCCAATATCTGAAAACACTAATGTTTTAATTTAATCAAAATTGTTGAAAAAATGGCCTAGCTCAGCAATAGAAGAAAAATAAGATTCTAAGTAGAGACTATGCTAAATAAGAAAATATCTTTCCAACAGATAAATAATTTTAAAAGTTATAATAGAAATAGTATTTGAAGTGGTGCCCAAGGACCTGGGTTCAAACTTGGCTTGATTATTCATATGTATGGCCTTAAGCAATTTATTTCAATTCTCCTCTGGCTGTCAGTTATTTCATGTATATAATGAAGGGTCCTAAAATCAATGACCTTTTCTGTATCTTCCATTGCTAACTCTAAATTTTTAAACATTTTTAACAGGAAATTAAAAGGACATAATTTTATGTTTTTATTATAACTATAAAAGGGGATATTTGCCTATTTCACAAAAGGGTAAATATATCAGACAAAATATAAACATATGGATTATATTGAAATATTTTAACTCATTCAGAATATAAAGGAAAGAAGCATATTAGGGGAAACATTTTCATATGTAATTATTATTAAAATCTAATAAGCAATTGGAGTATTGATCCAAGTGGATAACTACTAAGATCCATTTTATAAGTGGTCAAATAGAAATTGAAAAAGGCAATGCAAAAAAGAAAAAAAAAATAAATCATTACCTGAAAAACTGGTAAAAAATCTCTCTTATTTAGAGAAACATGGATATGAATGAACTAAGAGCAATTTAACTCACAATAAATTGTCCAAAAGGTAAAATAAAATGTTTTAACAATTACTTCAACACCAAAGTTCTCTCTAGGGGGACTAGTCTGTACATGCACAGTGACGGAGAAGCAATAAAAACTGAATGAATCAGGAAAAATTTCCCTTTTGTGATGGGGAACAGGAGCTAAGACTTGAAGGGAAGGATGACCTAGTGAATATTTCACAATTGGCTGGGGATTGAGTGTCATATGTAAGCATCATACAGTTTTAATTTCAATCCCTACTTTTTAGTATTTTTCCATCTTTTTCTTAAGACTAGAAAATTCGTATAATAAGAAATGAACCCCAGTTTTGTATCATTTGCCAATTCCATAACGTAAATAATGGCAATGAAAATTTCAAAATAAATAAATGAAATCACTTCAAGCAGAGATAAGAATTGGAATGATGTTTTAGAAAGTAATATGATGGTGTGCAATAATAGTAATAAAAATCTCCATAGTATTTGACTCAGTAATTCTTCTATTAAGATTATGTAATAAGTATATTGTGGATTGGGAAAATAAGATCTGTGTGCATAATATTCACAGATGTTTTATTTTAATAAGGTGATTCTATTATCAAGTGGGTGGCACAGTGGATAGAGTTCTGGGGCTGAAGTCAGAAAGGCATATCTAGATTGTGTAATTGGAAATCTTGTACCTTTGAACTACATTACAAGGAGTCCACTCACTTCCTGTTGTTGTGTGCTGACATAGACAGGAGATAAATTAGGTGTGGTTCCTTGTATAGTCTTTCTGCTTTCTGTTGGTGGCATTGGAGGAGCAGGACTTTTGAGCAGGTAGATTTAGCTTGGGCACATGGTTTTATTTTGTTAAATAATTACCTTATTGTTCCTTTATGTCTAGTGATTTTTAATGAATCTAATAAAATATAAGATGCATCTTCTTGTGTTCAAATATAGATTCAGACACTTATTAGTTTTGTGTGCCTGGGAAAGTCATTTCATCTCATTTACCTTGGTTTCCTCATCTATAGAATAAGTTGGAGAAAGAAATGGCAGACCCATCCAGTATCTTTTCCAAGAAAATCCCAAATGGGGTCACAAAGAGTCAGAAAAGACAGAAACAAACATTAAACATCCACAAGGATATACCCAGTGCCCGGGGAATGATTGAATTAATTTTGGCATATGTTTGAAAGGGAAACACTGTGAAATAAAAAGATTAATATTATAAATATGAAGGAATATAGGATGACATGAAATGACAAAGAATGAAGAAATTGGGATTCAAAATATATGCAATGATGACAGCTGTGAAAAAATAAACGAATCTGCAATTTCAAGAATATGCAAGGGGGTATACCCAGGCAGCTGGGTAGCTCAGTGGATTGAGAACCAGGCCTAGAGACAGGGAGGTCCTAGGTTCAAATTTGGCCTCAGCCACTTCCTAGCTGTGTGACCCTGAGCAAGTCACTTGACCCCCATTGCCTAGCCCTTACCACCAATCTTCTGCCTTGGAGCCAATACACAGTATTGACTCCAAGACGGAAGGTAAGGGTTTTAAAAAAAAGCATATGCCAAAGGGAAAAAATGAGTTCAGAAAAAATGATTTTTTTCTTATTGTCTTTTAGGTGATCTATTACACTTTTGTTTTCATTTATTGCTAAAATGTATTGACTAACTCATTCTAATTTTACTACAGTTCATCATTCATCATAGTATACAGCAAAGTTCTTTCATATTGGTAGGTGAACATTTCTTCATTACTCCACTATCATTCCATTTTTTATTCTTTTTACATCTCTTTTTTCCTACAGATAGAAATAGCAGGAAGCTGGAAAATCAAAATCAAAATATATAATGTAATGCTTATATGTGCTAGATCAATTTCATATAGTTTCAGCATTCATCTTTGAAACATTGAAATGAGTTTCTTGAAATCCAGCATCACCTAACCACTCCTTCCTAATATGTCTTTATTGTTATATTATCCCTCCCTTAAACTTCTATTTGTAACTCAGTTAGGTTTCATTTTTCTTTTTGAACATTCCTTGTTGCAATCTGTTTTGTAAGCATGGATGAATGGGTTTCCCTTCTGTCACTGCCTTAAATTCTCAGGTCAAAGTTTGCTTGCTCCAAGGAATCTCCTACTCTCCAACATATCCACACTATCCTAATTACTTTATTTTTTGTATGAGAAATTCATTTATCGTATCCAAGACTAAGGTAAATATTTATCTTTTTTTACTTTAACAAACTCATGGCATTTCATATTTATGAAAATAGTCTATGTTTTATGACAAATGTGTAAGCTTAAACCAACAAGAGGCAAGGTAAATGGATATTTTTGGTCGGAATAATCATTATGATTATATTCCTATAGTTTTATAAACATATTCATATTGTCCTCACAATCCATTTTACAGATGAGAAAAGGAGACATATCGGCATTGAGTGACTTGCCCATGGTCATGCAGAATTTATATGTCTGACGCCATTTTTGAACTCAAATTTTCCTGACTGCAGTGTATTCTGTATTGCTGTATCCCACTTAGCCACCTCACTGCCTCCTTACAATAAGTATATGAAGATATTGATAAAATAATTATTATATTATATATGTGTACCATATAATGTATTTATCTCATATATACTATAATAATGCATGCTATATATAGTAAAAATATATTGCATGATAGACAGAATAAGAGAATATATGAGATTTTTAAAATACCTGAAAAAATTACCTAGTCTAACATATACACAAAAACATCCCCACTATAAAATATATGATAATTTATTGTCTAGCCCTTGCTTAAAGAGCTCTAATGAAGTCAAGGAAGGTGACCCCACTATTTCTTTTCACAAACTTCTACTTTTTTGAACAGCTCTAATTATGAGGGTGGTGCCAATGTCTGTCAATTTCACCTTTGCAATAGCTCTTCCATATACTCCTTTCTTCAGAGCAGACCCTCATACCTAGACCATTAGGGTAGCCTACTATTTCTTCAATATGCCAAAAAACTTTCCCTACTCAATTATATTGTTAAAGTGATTTCCTAAAAGGCAGGTCCAACCCCTTGCAATCCCCACAACTTCTTAATAAATAAAATAGTTTCCTATTGCCTCCAAAATCAAATTTAAAAACTTTTATCTGACATTCAAAGACCTTCATAACATAGCCCCATCACCCACCTTCTTACATTTAACACTTCTGTGACATATCACCCAGGTACTCTGATCCATTGACTGTGACCTCTTTACTATTCCACAACCAAGGCACTTCATCTCTCAGCCCCAAGCATTTTCTTTGGTGACCTATCATGCTTGGAATGCTTTCCCTCCTCATTTATGCATCTTAGGTTCCCTGGTTTCCTTAAAAACCCAGCTAACTGGAACAACCTCCAGGAAGTGATGCAGACCAAAAGGAGCAAAACCAGGAGAACAAGGTACACAGAGACTGATACACTGTGGTACAATAGAATGTAATGAACTTTTCCATTATTGGCAGTGCATTGATCCTGAACAACCGGGAGGAGTCTAAGAGAAAGAACACTATCCATATTCAGAGGAAAAACTGTGAGAATAGAAACACAAAAGAAAAAGAACTGCTTGATTACATGGGTCGAGGGAGATATGATTGGGGATGTAGATTCTAAATGAACATCCTAGTGCAAACACCAACAACATGGAAATAGGTTCTGATCAAGGACACATGTAAAACTCAGTGGAATTGAGCATCGACTATGGGAAGAGGTGGGGGGACGGGAGGGAGGAATAGAAAATGATTTTTGTAACCAAGAAATAATGTTTGAAATTGACCAAATAAAAAATAGTGCTAAAAAAGAAAAGAAGAAATTTTTAAAAACAGCTATAATTGCATATTTTACAGGACACTTTCCCCAATACCTTTTAATTTCAATGACTTCACTTTATTAATCTGTTCTTATTTACCCTTTATATAGCTTGTTTGTATGTATTAATTTGCTTGTCTCCCCCAGCTGATTTCATGCAACTTGGAGATAGGGACTATGCTTTCCCTTTCTTTGTATCCCAAAACATAGCATGATGCCTGGAATATAGGGGGTACTTAATAAATGCTAATTGGTTAAGTGTTTTTCTTAATAGGTAGCTTAAACTTGCCTCTGCAAATTTTACCCATTGTTTCTGGCTCTATCCTTTTCAGGTCCAATAGGAGTAGTCTAATGCCTCTTTTACGTGGTAACTGTTCTAATACTTGAATTTACATAATTTGTCCCTTTTGAGACTAATCTTATCTAGATTATAGTATTTTTGGTCCTGTCATCACCCATAAATCCTATGGGGTGACTTCAAAGTCCTTCCCCATGCTGCCCTCTCTTCTCTAGAAATTCTCCTTTCTAGCTATGGTTCTTCTAAATTGTGGTATCCTGAATTGACAACAACTCAACAAAAACAACAAAATTCCTAGATGTTTTCTCAAAACATCTACTATTGAACAATTGTCTTCCCCATTTTGTAATTATAAAGGTAGGTTTCATATCCAGGTATAAAGCAAAGCAGCTCAGTGGCTGGTCTTGTCAGTCAGGAAGACCTGTGTTCAAATTCTATCTCTAAGTCATATTGGCTCTGTGACTATATACAAGTCACCTATCCTCTCTGTGCCTCAGGAAACTCACCAAGGACTCCCCTATATCAATGATATTTCAGATATTGTCTCTATCAATATTGATATTAAGATCAATGTAGATATATTCTAGACATGTGATGAGAACTATCATGGAAGTTCATTCTATGAAAGCAGATGGAGAATTGCTTTTTAATTTAGCTTTTTATTACAGAGCCTTTTCTCTTCTAGTCAAGGGCACTGCTGAGTCTGTCCTTCTCTATCCCTCTTCTCTCTCTTCATCTCCCTTTTGGAGATCTTTGAAGAAGTAGCCCAGAGTTATTTGCATAACTGAGACCAGATGCCCTAGCAGAAAATAGGAAAAGGAAATTTGATCCCTAAGGTGTCTTCCAACTCTTGATCTATGACATTATTTTATAAGAGAGACAGACAGACAGACAGAGAGAGAGAGAGAGAGAGAGAAAGAAAGAGAGAGAGAGAGAGAGAAAGAGAGAGAATATCACAATCAATTTATAAAATTATTGGGCAGCTGATAGATATTGCAGCCACAAATACGAAGAATAAAAATATCTCTAATAAAAAAATAGAATCTTCCAAATTGTGGATTTGCAAATCAGGGACAAAGGTATTACACCGAACTTTAAAAAATCAGAGGTAGAAGCATTATAGAAGGCTTGAACTTTTCACTTGCTTCATATTCAGAGTCTTATTTTTGTAGCATGTTTGAAAAGTACAAAAGCTAAGTTCCATTGACGGAACAGATTTGTAATAAGTCTTAATTGATTAATTGATACTCAGAAAAAGTTTCCATCTAAGGGAACTGTTTAGGGGACTTCCATCTCCAACATCCTCACAACTGAAAAGTTTAACATCAAGACATATCTCCTGCCAAAAAACAATTTAAGAAGCTTGCTAATTCAGCAGGCTACTGGAAAAGGAGAAAAGACCAATGCCTGACTACACTCTAGAGTAACTTGTATTATAAAGTAATGGCTGCTAAATATACAGAAACAACTATAGAAAGAGAGATACTCATGATATTATCTGATGAATCATAGGATTGCTGAAGGATGCCTATAGTAGAGGAAATAATGAATATCTGTAAAGGATTAAAGATTCCTTTCTTCCTAACAAATTATCAGTCATAGAGTCCATGTCAAAAATGGAAGATAAATAATCTCAGTAATACATCTCCAACATAAATAAGGGCACAGAGGTTCCAGTGTTCTGATGTTAGCTAATATATAGTAATCCTCAGGGAAATCTTTGGGGATTACCTGTCAACAAACAAACTCCCAAACAAAAGTGAAAGGAGGGGTGAAAAGGAAAAAAAAAAAACTAAAACATTTCAACAAGAAAATCAGTTTGTTTGTTTTTTTTGGTATGTGTCAAGGTATCTATTTATAGTACATAAAATAATCTTCTGGATAAAATGTTTTGGGAAAGAATGACTTATTCATTAGTATCCAATTTTTGTTACTATTATCAGAAAGAAGTCATTTTACACCAAATCAAAAGCATTTTGCAAATGTAACTCTCACTCTTTTCTCTCAAATGTCTCCTTATCCTAAGAAATAGTTTCTGGCTCTTCAACAAATTCAGGTCTACTTTTTACAATGTGCTAATGAATGATATGATGTCACACAATTCCACAGGGTCTCTAATGAGATAGTTACTTAATAATTAAAAGTACCATGCCAACTAAAACCTTATATGTCTGAAAAGGTAATCTTGTTTTAAGAACCCCAAAATCTAGAATCAGAATGTCAAAATCAAGTTTTTACCTCAACAGTGGCTTCTTAAGTGATTACACTTTATAATGTACCTCTCATGGGATGATGAAGAAGAAGAAAATAATAAGCATCATATAGTATTTAAAGGTATGCTAAATGCTTATTCTATGTTACTCATACCTCTTCTGTTATTTTGAGGCATATGTTTTCATTTCTGCTAGATAAGTTTGACCTTTGATCAATAACAAAAAGAATATTTTCTGGGACCAATGGATGGTTAAGAGGACTTGGTTGGCTCTGAACTAAAAAGCCATTTATCTAACAGGTGTTCCTGTCTAAGCCTGTTGGGGGGTGTAGTGAGAGTGAAGTTTCCCCACAATTCACTAAAATCCTCTGAACATGAATTTAGCCTACGAAAAAATGCTCAGAAAAAAATGGTATACACAAATAGATAACACAATTAGATACAGTAAAAAAATAGATGAATTTGGAGTCTACAGATATGAGTTCAAATACTGTCTCAAGTAAAGTTAAGCCAATAAGCATTTATTAAGTGCCTAATATGTTTCAAGCACTGTGCTAAATGCTGAGGATAAAAGGAAAGGCAAAAACAGGCTCTTTTTCCTGATCTGTATAATGGAGGTGTTGGATATCTGAGATCTATTTCACTATAACTCTATGATTGCATGAAAATTGATCATTCTCTAAACTGTCTGATATTTACTTTTCAAGCAATATATTTAAACTCTGCTGATTCTCAAGTTGATAGATTTAGTGTTTATGTACTAATCATGATCAGCATCTAATCAGAGAAATAGAAAAGTTTTATTACTGTGGACTTCTTTCCTTGAAGTAAACAATTACTCTAATATTCACAAAATGTGTGTATGCACACATATGCATATATATTTTGCAAGTGTTTATGTATGTGTTTATATGTTAATAAACCTAGGGAATAACATAATCCAATTCATCTTATTTTAAGCAGTAAGCACCATCTGTGTTCCTAGTAGAACAATTAGTGATATTGATAAATATTTCAGTGGCATCATAATATTAGCTTGAATCACTAGTAATTCCCATTTTATGATGCTGAAACTCATTTATAAATTCCTTCCAGCAAATGTTCCAACATGAAATAATATACAGGTTTCATAGGAGTCACTTATACTTTTTCTCTGAAAAAAAATATAATTGCCAAGGTGAATAGCATGGATTCCATTTTTGTTTATTTGATAAAAAAGAAAATTGGTTTCAAGCATTTCCACATGAAAATAAAGGCATCTCAATAGAAGAAAAGTTAGGTTTATTTGATAGGCTTGAACAGTCCTCAAACTGAATAGATAATAAAATGAGTCAAACATTAATTATCTTTCTCAAAAATTTATCAAGATATTTTATTTTTTATCAGGAGCCACCATCCCTTGTTAGACTCATTACTACTATTTTAAGGAAATTTTATTTAAAGTATATTTTCATCATTTAATATTATTTATGGTGGCCGTTTATACAATACTTTCAAACAATGATCATTTCCTGTGTCCTTTTCTATATTCTTGCTGTTTCCTCTTCCCATTACTCTTTAAATCCCTTTTGTCTTTGTCCCTATCCCAATGTCCTATTTCTACCATTACCTCTTCTTCATGTAATTGCTTTCTCTCACATTCTATTTTTTAGTCCCCTTCTCTATTCACATCCATCTGTCTTTATAACTTTGATGTACCTTCCCTGACTCTATTTCCCCCCTCTTTTTTTAAACCCTTACCTTCTGTCTTGGAGCCAGTATATTGGCACCAATGCAGAAGAGTTGTAAGGGCTAGACAATGGGAGTCAAATGACTTGCCCAGGGTCACACAGCTGGGAAGTGTCTGAGGCCAGATTTGAACCTAGGACCTCCCATCTCTAGGCCTGGCTCTCAATCCACTGAGCGACCCAGATACCCCCTTTCCCCCCTCTTCCTGACCTTTCTGTCCATCTTTCCTCATTTGTGCTCGATATCCTATACTTGTCATTATGCAAAATATATCAGGTCTTGAAATTTTATATAGAAATGCAAATTTACCCTCAATTTGTTGGGAACTCTATCTAAATTAGTGACAAGGTTAAGTAAAATGAACTTACATTGCTTTACATTTTGATAACAAAGGGGAGGAAAGCTATTTTGTGTATGTACTGCTTGAACATAGATGCTGCTAATAAGCACTTTGCTTTTAAGTGGCCTCACATTTCTATTATTTATATCACTCATTTATAAACTCTGTGCTAATGCATAAAGCTCAAATTTAAAATTAAATTCATTCTCCTTCCCTGACAATAGGACCCAGGTAGCATCAAAAATTCCTTCAAGCTTTGGGCCTCTGAAATCTACTTCTATGTCACAACTAAACATTTGGTTATAGACATATGGAAACCCCCACTGAAGCTTTTGGAGCTTCCCTTTTCCTTAGGAGCTACCCTGTCAACAACCTCCTTTCTTCTCAAAACTTGTCTTGCTTCTTAAACCTGAGAAGAGATCAGAGAATCAATTTGGAAATAAACACCTTCAACTCCACCTTACAGTATAGGTAGTGTCCAATATTTTCTCTATTTAAGGATGATTTGACAAAGTAATTTCTGCTATAAAAGCAAAATTCCAAAGATGACTTTCCTGAAAATACTATAAATATTTCTTTCTACTCATAGAATCATGTAAATAGTAAGAGCTCAATAAATGTTTACCGAATATACTAAATTTGTAACCAGAGTGCCTGATACAAAGTAGTCACTTAATAAATTTTATCAATTGATTAGGTCAATATTCCTTACTAAATATTTTGGGCACATATTTTCCAGAAACAATTTTGTAATTAGAATGAGTTTTCTTGAGAGAGGGCTAAAATAGAAAGAAGACAAAGAGAAAGGGGGAGAGAAAGATGAGAAAGTGAAGGAGGAAGAGAGGAAGTGGGAGGGGACATATATTGGATATAAGGATAGGTGTGGATGCCAGAGGGAAAGAGAGAGTTTGGGGATCGAGTTTAGGAACAGTCTCAGGGAACTCTTTTCCCAAAACTATTAATTCTTCTTTCCACTCTCCCTAAGGATTCTACTTTCAATTTACCAAAGGCAAATCAAGAGAAGTTACATCCTGATTCCTTTCCTCACTTAAAATGATCATTACACTAATTATTTGGTGGAAGAATCTTCCAAAAGTTGGTCAGGACAGAGAAGGCTGAAAGTTAGTTCACCATTGATTAGAGCTTTGAAAAGAATTCTGTTAAAAGATTTTAGTGCAAATCATCACTTTGGAATTGACAGTTAAAGAAAGACAGATAAGATTTAGTATTCAGAATAGTTTAAAAGTTTCAAACTAGGATTCTGAGAAAATTATTTATATTTCTAAAAGGAGGAAGTAGAGATGGAAGGGAGTGGTAGGGACTTAGTGTGCTTCCACACCAGGAGCCCCAGACCTGGCTGGGTTGATGAATCATTTCATATTGTATTGCTATATGTCTACATTATTGATAACCTCTTCCTGTTATGCTCCTTTCCTCTCTGCAAAATACTGTACTGTGGAAAGATCTGTTCTATAAATAGTGTCTATAAGACATTATTTGTGTGTGTGTGTGTGTGTGTGTGTGTGTGTGTGTGTGTGTAAATAGCCTCTTTGCTTTCTTCAGGCTTTGTCTAGTCTCTATAACCCTGATTCTCATTTCTCTTTGTTTCCATAAGTCCTATTTTCTCCACTCTAACTACCACAGACATAGTTAATATTTACATTACATCTTTCCCAGACAATTGCAACTGCCTTTTAATTCTTCTCTCCAACTCCAGTCTCCATCCTCTCTGAATGATTCTATTCTGTCAAAGTGATTTTTAAATCAGGTCTGGCCATGCCACACCACTCCTCAGGGAGCTTCAGTAGCTCCCTATTACTTCTGGGATCCAATATAAACTTCTCTGTTTGGCTTTTACAGTTCCCTAGATGACTTCTATTGACCATTCCAGGCTCCTTACATTTTATTCCATTTACTCCATGACTCAGAGTAAGCAGGCTTTTAAGTTTCTTGAACCAGACAACCCATTTCCAATCTCTATGCCTTTGCATTGGTGAGTGTTCAGCCCTGGAATGCTCTGTAGCCTCTTCTCTACCTCTTAGCTTCCCTGGCTTTTTTTTAAGACTGATCAAATCCTTAATCTAATGGTTTCTTTTCTTGTTGCTTTAATGCAATCTCTGATGTTTCCTCTCATGTACTCTGTGAATACACTCACAGCCAAATGGCTCAGTGAGATAATAAGTCCAGTAAAGATTGGAATCTGTGTATAAGTGCACACACGCAGCCAAATGGCTCAGTGAGATAATAAGTCCAGAATAGATCTAAATCTGTGTATAAGTGCACACACACATACATATATATCTACACAAAGATACACATATGATACATGCATGCAAATATAAAACTAGGTGGCTCAGTGGATAGATCACCGGGTCTAGAGTCAGTCAAACATGAGTTCAAATCCAGTTTCAAACACTTACTAGCTATTTTACCCTGGGCAAGTCACTTAAACCTGCTTGCTTTAGTTTCCTCATATGAAAAAAGAGCTGGAGAAAAAAAAACCAGTATCTTTTCCAAGAAAACCTCAAATGGGGCCACGAAGAGTTGGACATAACTAAAATGACTGAATGATAACAGTATAGGTGTCTGGAGGGGGGCAGCTGGATGGCTCAGTGGATTGAGAGTCAGGCCAAGAGGTGGGAGATCCAAGGTCCAAATCTGGCCTCAAATACTTCCTATCTGTTTGGCCTTAAGCAAATCCCTTAACTCCTTACTGTTCTTCTGCCTTGGAACCAATACACAGTTGTGCTTCCAAGATGGAAGGTAAGGATTTATATTATATATACATATATATATATACACACATATACATATATATGTTTGCAGATACAAAAAACACAATGAGGAACATTACCTTTATATAATATGAATCTGATGAATTTTGTGATACTAAATGTATTTTTAGAAACCACTTTACCATTCTATAGGAGATACGCATGAAAAGAACTATATTTAAATGTATATTTACAAGTAGAGATTGATTTTTAAATCAGCTGGATATCACTTCCTTTGACTTTAATCTTCTGGAGATTGGTAAGGTGATTTCTAATAAGACAGTCATAATTAAGAACTTTGTTATAATAATGTATTTTGACTTTCCTCAAAGCTTGATATATCTATATTTAATATATGTAAATATACCTATTATATAAGCATATAGACATATAAGCACACAAGTGTATGTATATGTGTATGATTTCATTAGTTTAGGAGATTCTCTGTATGAAAAGTTTACAGTTGTAGATAAGTAATATATCAATCAGAATATTTATTTACAAAACAATTATGATATATGAGGAATTGAAGACTAAGTGTTTTAGTAAACTGCTAATCTGTTTGTAATCTATTATCTACTTATTTTCTATAGGTCCCCCTATCCTCACTTACCCTGTATCAGTCCAATTTATCCATCCCCATTTTAGAGCAAGCTAAGCTCAGGATATCTTATTGCTCAACTGGCCTCACTACCCTTGGATTTCTCTGACTTCTCCATGGCCCAGGAAGTCTATAATTAGGAAAACTGCATCAAACTTTAAGACTATATCTGCCTTGACACTACCTTCTCTCCTCTTCTTCTAATTGAAGAATAAAGTAAAAAATGTCTAAACCTCCATTTAAGGAGGAAGCTCAGCTCAGAACATTTTCTCATTTAGCTTCTAGTAGAATTATTTGGATACTTCTCTGATTTCTCTATCATGTTTCTCCATACCGTGACTCAGCTGGCTGGCCCTACAAGATCCCCCTACCACCTTTAAGAATAAATATTTCTGATTGATAAATTACTTATGTGTTGTCTTCCCCCATTCAACTGAAAAATACCTTAGGAAACGGACTGTCTATTTTTTCCTATTTGTACCTCCAGTGTTTAGTACTATGTCTAGCACATGGTAACACAATAAATGTTTCTTGACTATTACTATCTACCATGCATACTGATATATAAGGAAATTTAAGCCAAGTCCTTTAAATCATTTTATCATCTGTCAGAAAGCAATCATACTTAGAAGTGCTAATCATCTCACTTCTTCTGACCAGTAACATTTTAAAGAACCACTGCCCTCAAACCACGAAATTTCCCAAATTCCCAAACCACCTACCTCCAAATACCTTACACATATGCAAATATGTGTATGAATATCTATGCATATTAACTGGTCATTGGATGACTATAACAAGAATATAGTCAATGAGTTAGTCAATCATTTACTAAGTACTTGGTACATACCAGACAATGTGCTAATTAGTGAATTAAATAATTAAATTATTTAAACAAATGCTTGTAAACCATCTAAAAGCTATGTGATTTTTAGCACCCTTAGTTAGTCTTCATGCCCCATCATTATCCCTGCAGAAGTTGAAGGGAGTTGTATAGAGCACTGAGGGCCTTTTTATAGTATTATTCATTTTATTAGTCATTGTGGCCAAAGAAAGCATTCCTTAGAAGGCAAACATTTGGAAATAATCCCCTACTACATTCAGCTAGGCTGGTGCTCAGTCTGTCACTGGGCTCATGCCAAAAGCCTTCTAAGGTTGGCACGTATAAAGTACTTAAGAAATGCCTGTGATTAATTCAAGGAATGGTAAAACATGCCATACAATAGCCTTTGATAATTTAAAATGACTCCCATGTTAAGGTTAATCAAAATAATTAATTTTCTGTGTAACTGATATCACAAAGCCCTGGAAGTGTTATAGCATTTATATAAAACAATTATCTATGCATATGTTTATATATTTCTTTACAAATGTATATGCATATATGTGTATGCATATTTATACATACACATATGTAAATACCCCCACAGCTGTATATGACTATTTTTTCCCCTTGGAACAAAATGTAAATTCTTGATTTAATCCAGCATATTTATTAAAATCACAATCTACCATTTTATTTTCTGTGTCTACCCTGAGGTTAAAAAAATTTTTTGTAAGAAAGAAATTGATATCACAATGCCTATATTTTTCCACTTGATTTTGTTATATAGTGTCTGTCAATTCTGTTGCCATTTATTTTTTTTTCAGTGATAAAGGATATAATTGGAATTGGTTTTATTTAAATTCAGTAGTATTTCCTGCATTACATATATATATATATATGCATATATATATGTATAATAGAATTTGGCAAATTTTTAGCAAAATACTTGACATGTGGAATGTACTTAATAAATCTTTTGTTTTCACCAATTCAAAGATTTTGCTTTTGTCCCACATGGTGTGGTCATTCATTATGATCTATGCAATGATGAATTTTATTTCATTTTCCTTGAATCATAAAGCAACATAAAATAATTTTAAAATTTTCAAAGATATCTGTTATTAAATACTTTCTATGTTTTTATTGGATTTCTGGATTGGGGAAAATCATAGCACTGGATGCCTTTGCCACCATATTTCTTTCTACTTATGAATGTACACTATGAAATATAAAAAGAAACAAAAAGTAGTAGGTGGCAAAAGTGTGTGCATAGCCTAACTTTTGTCTCATAGTCAATTATTGAGATATGTGTGCATGCAAATATATATGCATTCATATATGTAGATATGTATATGTATATTTACATACATGATTTCTAAGAATGTACCAATTAAAATAACATATCAATATGAGACATTTTTTTGGCTTTCCAATAAAGTTGAAATGGATTCTTTTTTTTGCTTCTTTGTATTCCCTAAAATATAGCTGAACAGTTAACCAAGAATAATGAAACTAATAAATACTCATCTAACAATAAAGTGAATGGAAGTATTTAAGCAAAGAAGTTGTGCAAAAGAGACCAGGTTCGAGTCATTTAATATTATTGATGATTTTCCCTGAATAGATGAAGACAGCAGAAAACCAAATCATGGACCTAAATGGGCATTTCATCTACAATTAATTGTTTTTATCAAACCAAATATATCATATGCTGGTTGTGGATGTTTTCTGTACCTTTTCTTTGATGAGAACATTTTATATTATGTAAATGCTATTATGTAAGTATTATACACATAGAAGTTCAAAGACCACAAACTGAAGAATGTTTTGAAATTAAATATTAAATTAGCAAAAACAAAATTAGTGTCTTAATAATAACATTAATGCCCATATAGCCCATAGGATAAAAAAAATAACACAAATCCTCTTTGGTAATCATTTATGAATGTTAGTACAATTATTTTAGGCTTTTTATTCTACTTTTCAAAATCTATCTTCAATGTGAATTTTATATTTTTAAAGTATCAAGCTTACTTGGGCTTGAAGAAAAGTATCTGTGCTCATTGTAGAAAGAAAGATAAAGTGCAATAATATTACCTATACAAGCTCATTTTGTTCAAGAAATATACAAGTGTTAGCCATTTTGTTCAAAGTTTCAACTTGTCATTCAATAGACGGTTATCAGTACTCCAAGTTGTACAAACATTTGTCTTTTTGCTTTATTTTTTGAACCTTTATCTCCTGTCTTAGAAACAATACTAAATATTGGTCCCAATGCAGAAGAACAGTAAAGAGTAGGCAATTGGGGTTAATTTACTTGCCCAGGTTCACAAAGCTAGGAAATGTTTGAGAACAGATTTAAATCCAGGATGTTCCATCTCCAGGCCAGGCTTTCTAACCACTGAGCCACCTAGCTATCTTTTCCTATTTGCTTTAAAGATGACATAAAACATAGAATCATAGAATTTGGGGAGTGAAGGTATTGACAAATGTCAGGAATAATGATTATAAGAACGCAAATACAACAACAACAACTACTACATAAAATGATAATGAAAATGAAAGCTACAACTAGGTGACATAGTAGATAGAATGTTGAATTTTTAATCAAGAAGAACTGAGTGAAAAACTTGTTTCAGATATTGGCTTAACCGTGAGACCCTGGACCATTCTCCTTTTTTCTCTTTGTGTCATTTTCCTCATCTATTCATTGAGGATAATAATAGTACTTAGTTTCCAGGATTGTTTTGAGGTTTCAGCAAGATATAATTTGTAAAGTGCTTGGCTAATATCATGGGGGAACAAAGAGTCTGACATGACTGAAATAACAACAAATATGCTAATCATTATTCCTACCTATTCTAAATCCCCTGATTTATAGCTGAGAAAATTGAGGGCTGAAGGGGTAACTCCCAAAACAGTACTAGAAACAGAGATGAAAGAAGAATCCATATGTTCCTGGGTCTCTATGAAATACCCCACCACCATCCCCCCCCCAATAAAGGAAAAAGTGGGTAGAAATAATTTTTCTTAAAAATATTCTAGCTTGTTTTCTTAGGCACCTAGGTAAAATGCCACCTTGAATGAACCGATTATATCCTCATATGGATGATGTTGCAATGTGGGCAAATTTTTTCTTCACCACATTCAATTGTAAATTTTCACAGAGAGAGGACTCTGTCTCATTCATCTTTGCAGGTCACTTAGCACACTACATTTGACTGATTGTTAAATTAAATAATGATGCAAATGTCCAGTCCATTCAAGTTGCTTCCTTTTTTAGAATAAATGCTTCTCCAATAGTTCAGGCTAAATGAATAGGGCACAGACTTAAAACTCATTTGTGACTAAGAGATATGTCATAGGATCATGTGTTTAGAATTGCAAAAGCTTCGTCATCATTTAGTCCAATTGCATTATTTTATACATGAGTAATTGAGGGTTTAGCAGATGAAGTCCAGAGAAGTAATGAATAGCACATTTGCCTTTTGCATCCAACCCTTCTCACTGCAAATATAGCACTCTTTCTTTGAAAGCATACCATCATAACCTGCCAGAAGTTCCAGATGCAGTATTTTGCCTTTGTGTTTATGAAGTGGTACCTTTATGGGGGGGGGGGGAGGCAGCTAGATGTCTCACTGCATAGAGCATTGAAGGTGGAGTCAGGAAGACCTGAGTTCAGATCTGTTCTCAGATATTTACTAGCTGTATGGCCCCAGGCAAAGTTTGCTTTAATCCATTGAAGAAGGAGATAGGGATGTAAACTGAAATAATAATAGTTGCCTTGATTTAGCAGAGACAAAATATAATTCAATCTCTCCTGAGGAAAGAAGATGAGTCTTCATATAAGGTTGATAATGCTTTGTAGAAATGTAGCATTGTGTGGCAGCATATAATACAGATACATCCTGTTTAAGGACTAACTACTTGGCAGAAACACAGCCACATAATACTTTTCATATTATCTGATGCTACAGTGACCCACTTCAAGAAGAGTATAAGGAAAGAAAAATGGAAAAAAAAGAAATACAGCCAAATTCAAGCCTGATGCAATCTAGTAAAACTTGCTTAGTGAAATGAATGCATTTGTTCAATCATTAAATCCTTTAACAAGTAGTTATTGGACACCAAAATTATTATTGATTAGAAGATCTAGGTTCTAGTTTGAGCTTACCTTTCTCTCAAAATATTACTGTCAAAATTCAAATGAATGGGAAAAAAAACTGTGTATTTCACAGTTGTGGGAAAGAAATAATGGGATTCATAAAAGTAAAAGCAGGAATGGAAGGCATTATTATTTGCATGATAATAAATAATTAAGAGACAGCAATGGAAGGCAAACAGCTAAACAAAGCATACTATTTTAAACAAATAATTTTGTTTAAAGCTTCAGGGCATGGGAGTGAGAAGATAACATATGGCCATCCATTTTTCATTATAGGGGACTATTTGCTTGGGGTACACACATTTAGTCTTACCCTGAAGAGAAGCAAAGTAAATTCTCTGTCTTTGGCTAATCTATTGTAGAAATTAAATTTAAAGAAACAGACAGACCACAGGGCAGTTTTCTCTCTTACCCATGGATCTCATCCATGCAATTGTGTGTGAATGAAGTGTTTGTATTTTATAATTTATTTGTAATGCTATCAGAAAATTTTAGTTTCCTTTAAGTTTTTATATATTAAGAAATTGTGTTCTTAGGTGATTCTTTTTTTTTTTTAGTTTGTTGTAGATATAATATTTCCCTGGAAAATATATTCCCAGTTTAATATATGAGCTCTGAGTCAAAGGGAAGATAATTTACAGAAATTTATCTGGAGGAAAATTTTAGAAGGACATTTGATTAATTCATTCATGCATTTATATAGATAAATATGTATGTGTATATATGTATATGTATAGATGCACTTACATATAAATATATGCTTTAAATATACACTTTTGAGCTATATAGTTTCAGAGCTTAGAACGAGTTAGGAGAAGGCAATTCTAAATACAGCAGCACCAACATGGATATTAGACCCAAAAATTACCTTTTGTGGTATCAAGTGTCAAATTTCTCTTTGTAGATACACATGTGTGTATGCATATGTGTATATAGGTGAACCAACATAAGTGCATATGTATACCTATACAATATATATGTATATGTAAACATACCTAGAGTAGAATTCTATCAAATAAGTTCTTAAAATATGGATGCCACTCTATTGCAAATATTAATAATATGGAAATATGTTTACATGTATAACCTAGTGGAATTGTCAGCTCCAGGACTGGGGAGGGAAAGAATGTGAATCATGTAACCATGGAAAAATATTCTAAATTAATTAATTAATTTTTTAAAAGACATAAAAATTATGGATGCCAGATAAAATTCTGAAACTTTTCCTGAAGATAAGCCTGAGTGGAGGAATAAAAAGGAAAACAAAATTCCTTTCCAAAGATATCTCTATACAGAAGTAATTGTGAATAAAAAGTTAGGCAGGATACATATAGGAACTTGGCCTTAAATTCTCCTGTTCAGTAATTTCTAGGTGAATGTTTTCCTTTAAGATTTGAGTTCAGAAACATTTTATTGTATCATAATGGAGCTGAGTAATTGCCTATAGAATTAAACATAAAGTACAGAGTCAATAGCATTCTAATCCTTTGTTATTTATATCCATATTCAGAATGTGGCCCAAGATTCCGCATCAGGCAGAATATCATCATAGAGAATTATTGACAAATTTGTCAGTACCTTAAGAAAAATCTTCATGGCTAGGATGAATGAGTGTACATCATTTGCATTACTTGTGATAGTTTGCATTGGGAGGCATTTAGTATTTTTGAATTGGGTAGGTCTGGAGCACTGGGACAAGTAAAAGTTTAAGACCTGGAATTTGAGGTCATGAGTTCTAATTCTAGGTCTGATATTAATACCCATGTGACTATTGACACTTCACTTTAATTCTCTAGGACTCATTTTCTTTTTTTGTAAAATTAAGGGTTAGAGCAGATGATTTTTAAGTTCACTTTCAATTTTACCTTTTATGGACCTATGATCCTAGAAGGAGAGAATTCTAATGAATCATCAAAAATGGTATGAAGTAGTGGGTGGGAAAGGAGGAGATAGATTATGGAGCTGAGAAGGCTAAATTATCCATGTGGAAAATGGAGAGGGATTGCTTGGAGCCTACATGACCCTACTCATGAGAACCAATTATTAAATTTTCAGTGCAGAGAGGAAAAGGACATATTTGTACAAAATGAAGGGTTGTCCATCAATTGGTGGATGATTGAGCAGGTTGTGTTATATGATTGTAATGATTGTACCATAAGAAATGATGAACAAGATGGTCATAAAAACCCTGGATTTACATGAAGTGATGCAAAGTGAAGTGGGCAAAATCAGGAGAACTATGTACACAGTAATAGCTATCAAGTACAATGATCATCTGTGAATATCATCACTATTAGCTGCACTGCAAGGATCTAGGAAAACTCCAAGAGAGTCATGACAAAAAAGGCTATCCACTGCTATAGAAAGAACTAATAGAGCATGCAATTTTCACTGTATTTCATCCTTGATTTTTTTTTCCTAGTGTAAGTAATATACATCTTCTTTCACAATATGTTGAACATGGAAATATGTATTAAATAACAAAAAATGTACTATATCCTATTACCTGCCATTTGGGGGATAAATAGGGAAAAGGGAGAGAACATGAACTGTAATTTGTCAGAAAATGATTATTGAAAATTAAATTGACATTAAATCTGGAAAAATTAAAAATTTAATTAAAAATAAATTGTTAAGAAATAAAATTTCAGTGTATGCATTTGCATTTAAAAATCAACAAACCTGACCAATTGTGACTATGCATTGTTTTGTTGATTGTCTACACTTAAAGAGATGGAGAAAATGCCAATAATGTAATTTAAACACAAAGGGTCAGGTGTGCATTTTTGTTCCCTGGAGGGCCAGTTGTTAAACATTTCCTAGCACATAAGCTGAATATGTTAGTGAGGATGATGGTCACACAGAAGGGCACAGAAAAAACTTAGGATAATGGAACTGCAAGGTAGAAAAGAATACCACTAAAGGCAGAAGTATGGCAGCAAAGATAAATTTCTCTCTAATCAAGACATTATATGAATAATTACCTAGATTCAAAGAATCAAAGATTTAGAGCTGAAAGAGTAAGCTTAATCAAATCCCTGAATTTTACACATGAAGAAACTATGACTTCAAGTAGTTAAGTGTCTCTCCTAAGTTCACACAGACAATAACTGACAGGGTTGAAATTTGAACCCAGATTCTTTGACTCTAAATACATTCATTTTCCATCATATCATAAGTAAAATATACACAAACTTTCCCTACTAGAAAAAAAATGCATCTCAACATCTAGTCTGAGAACTCATGAGATAGCAAAGCAGTTGACATATGGCTTTGTGTTACATATTTTTTTTTTGGTTAAGTTGCATATACATCAATGTGGTATAATGTGTCAAATATTAAACCATGTAAGATAATTTAGCATTAAAAGTAAAAAAGAAAAAGAAAAAAAGAAAATCTGTGACACATTCTTTAACAAAGCAAAGAATTGTACCAATCATTTAATCCTTAATTGATACATTTGTTAAGTTTTGTCTTTCATATACTGGATGTCCTTCAATTAAGGATTATGCATTAAAACATTTTTTCTTCAGTTTAAATACATCCCTTCCCTGCACCTTTCCACAAAAATGGATGTTTTTTTTTAATTCAGATAAATTTCAAATATCCTTTGAAATTCTGCCTCTTTGCTAGTTGTGAATTGAAAAGGTAAAGCAAATTGACAACAAAAATAAATATATAGGCCATTAAAAGTTATATAACATATTCCCTCCAGTATATCTGAAGAGTCTAACGTAACCTATACCCAGCAGTAATATATAACCCATAATCTCACAATAATACCCAGTAAGTGAAGTTTAAAGTTAGTTTATCATATTTTTGTGGTTTCCTCCCTCCATCTCCAATATGATAGATACTACTCCCTGTTTTTTGGTGCCCCCCATGTCTCTATTACTTGGTTCAATGCCCCATATTGGTTTACCATCTCTAGTCAATATTCCTAATTGATGCCTGGGTTTTCCTGTCATCTTACCATCTTTCTGTCTCTATTCTCCCACCTTTCTCCAGTTTCTCATTCTTTTATAAGTCTCTTCAAAGGGATCAAGTAGCTAATGTGATAAGCAAATCCATGGACATGTACCAAATGGTAGACAGGTAGCAGACCTCTCTCATGTTCTTGATGATCTATAGCATATTTTCAGAATATAGACAAATTTCTAGACAATAGTCTTCTGCTGAAACATTTCTATGTTGTTTCTCATACAATTAACTGATTCTTTTCAGGAAAACTACAAGGGAATTAGATGTGTTTGTATGTATACATGCATAAGCATACTCATATACAAGCATGCAGAGTATTATGTAAATATAATGTGAGCAGATGTATATTATATATATGTATACCTATGGGGGAAAGTAGAATAAAATAGAAGAGATGGGTTGGGGCAGGAACAGGGAGATAAACAGGGAGAGGGAGAGAATAAATATATATGTAGGATTCAGGAATATTTTTCAAAGTCCTGCTGAAAAGAAATCTGAGAGATAATGTTGAAGAAAAATACCCTATCCAAAAGATATTCAAACAAAAAAATGGTCCATCATTTGACTCCAGTTAATGAACTTCTGAAAACAATGTTCTTACTCCTCTCATTTTGAAAGGAACATTTCAAGTCAGTTAGGAACAAGCCTATTAGAGAGAAGCCAAAACAAGCCTGCAAAGGAGATATTTTAGGTGAATGTATATTTCTAGAAACTATCAGATACCATCTTGGAAGTTATGATGGGGGCAACCATTAATTACAAATTGGAGTATTGTGGCTTTCAGAATCTAAGTATGAACATCTGTTTTAGTTTTGCTATAATCAAAATACAGTGGTAGCCAGCACTTTAGTAGTAATCTCTATATACAGACCTATTGGTCCTAGAAAGCAATCTTTTTTTAGACCCACATTAAAATATTTACTAACTCAATATAATTTGCTGGACTTTGTGGTTTATAGTAAAGGTCTGGGAAATTCAGGGCCACCTCTTTACCATAGTGCCTCATGTCTTAAATTAGAGGATGATCATTTAAAACTGTGGCAATTGTGACTAACATAAACCCCACAAGAAAAAGGATATATGTTGAAACAGAAAGAGCTTTGCTCAGGCATCAGGAAACCTGTATTATAAGTCCTATTTTTATCACAATCTACTTATGTCACTTTGAGCAATTTACTTAATTTTTCTCATGTACTAAACAAATGATTAGAAAAACCCTAAAATCCCTTCTAATTGTGACTTTAATGAACTGAAATGGTGAACACACCTGAAGCATTTTCAAAGTCAATCCTACTTTGCCCTCTTCGTTTCTTATAGCAATAAATTCAATGTAATGGAATCATTTTTAACAGGCTTTAGGAGTATATTCTGAAGATTTCTCAAAGGTTGCTCACAGAAGGTTTCATAGAGGAGAGGCATGATTTACTTTGAACCTTGATGAATGGATCAGATTTAGATAAATGGAAGACAGGTGAAAGTATTTCAGTCAGGACAAATGGCATTCTAGTGACATCTAGGTAGCCTATGGTAAGAGCACTGGGCTTGGAGCCAGCAAGATTTGAATTAGAATTTGATTTAAGATTCCAAGCAGAGGATGACTTCCAGGGGTGGAGCCAAGACAGAAGATCTTCAGCAGCTCTGTGCCACCATGAGAATCCTCCCCAAACAAAATGAAAATATCACTACAAAATGAATACAGGAGTGAAGGAACCAACAAGGACACAGAGTGAAACAGCTTTCAAGAAAAGAAAAATTCAAAAGCTAGGCAATGAACATCTGGGGCACTGGGGTGAGAAGAGAGCAGACCCAGCACAAGGTGCAGCAAGGAGGGAAGAGCAAGCCAAGGGCAAGTCACACCCCACCTTATATCTACTGTCCAAGGCTCTAGAAATTATGCCTGAGCCAACTTCCATATCCTGAGGCCATTCCAGAGTAAATAAAGTTAAAAGCCAGCCCATACCACTTGAAATTTCAAACCTGTGGAGAAGTCCAGAACCCCAGCTCAGGAAATTCTAATCTGAGCTAGGGACACCGACTTAATTTGTGCCTTGGGGGTGGATGATAGTACAAAGTACTGATCTTTTTGCCTAAAGCTCAGGATGGAACTCCAAGACAGGACAATCAAGAGTGTGCCTGAATTACACAGTGAGACTAAAAACTTGAGACTAAGCCTTAGGCTAGAATTTGATCAGTCCAGAAATGATCAAGATCAGAGTGAGATCAAAAGGTTACACCTAAGCCTGAGGCAAGTCTTTAAATTTCTCATCATAAACACCAATTGTATCAGCAGGGGGAAGGGGCTCTCAGAGCTTTCAGCCCTCAGACCATCGTTCCCCCAAGCCTACCTATAATTAGATCAGAAAATAATAAGCAAAAAAACAAAATAGCAACAAAAACCTAACTCTAAATAATTTTTATAAAGATAAAGAGCAATGTAAGGACAAAGAAGGGGACAGTGAAAGCAAGGGAAACACACCAAAAGTCCAAAAGAAAAATATGTATTGGACACAGATTCTGGAAAAACTCAAAAAGAACTTCAAAAACAAATTAAGGGAGGTACAGCAAACATGCTAATGTGAAATGAAAGTGATGCAAAGAGAAATGAAATTGATGTAAGGAGAAAGGAAATCAAGAAGAAATGAGCCATTTGAAAAAGAAGAACCAAAAACTGGCAGTGGAAAGACAAATCTTAAAAATCACAATTAACCATCTGGAAACTAATGATTCCATGAGCAATCAAGAAACAATAAAGCAAAATCAAAGGAATGAAAATAGAGAAAAAACATAAAATATCTTATTAAAAAATAACTAACATAGAAAATAGATCCAGGAGACACAATTTGAGAATTATTGGACTACTTGAAAGCTATGATCAAGAAAAAACTTTGACTATTACAAGAAATTATCAAAGATAACTTCTCAGAGATCCTAGAACAAGAAAATAAAATTGAAATTGAAAGAATTCACAGATTACCTCCGGAAAAAAAATCCTCAAATGGCAACTTCCAGGAATATAATAGCTAAAATCAAGAGTTAGCAAGCCAAGGAAAAAATATTTCAATGAGCCAAAATGAAACAATTCAAATACCATAGAGCTACAATCAGGACCCCACAGGACCTAGCGGCTTCTACATTAAAGGATCAAAAGGCATAGAATACAATATTCAGGAAGGCAAAAGATTTGGGTTTACAACCCAGAGTCACCTATCCAGCAAAACTGAGTATATTCTTTTAGGGGGAAATTGACATTTAATAAGATAGGAGATTTCTAAGCATTCCTGACAAATAAGCCAGACCTAAGGGAAAAAAAAATTGAAGTACAAAGATGAGACACAAGAGAAGCCCCAAAAGGTAAATAAGAAAGAGAAAATTTAAGGAATTCATTAATTTTAAAATGTTTATGTCTACATAGAAAGAGGATTTCTGTAATTCTCAAAAATTACTATTAGTAGTACAGAATATAGAAGGGATTTACTCAGAGGGTGGAGAAGTAAGCTGATTATAATGATGTGATGTATATATAAATATGATTATATGAAACTATATGTATGTATGATATAATATGTAGACATGTGAATTAAAAGTAAAAAAAATATCAATCAGGGGCTGAGAGCATTGCATTGAGACAAAAGGGAAGGGAGAGATAGAATGGGGTAAATTATATAACATAAAGATGTGTGAAAAATAATTATAGAGAGGGCAGGATAACCATAGTGACAAGCAAGGCTTAAACTTTACTTTCATTGTAAAGGACTCAGAGAGGGTAAAACAAGTATACTCAGTGGGATGTAGAATTCTGTCTTACTCCACACCAAAGTAGAAGGCGAATAACACAAAAGAAGAGGGAGGCAATTGGAGGGAGGAGGAATTAGGGACAGTGACAAAAAGCAAAACACTGGTGAGAAGGAAAAGATAGAAAGGGAATAGAGCAGGATTAAAATGGGTTAATATGATGGAGGGCAATACACAGTTGGTAATTATAACACTGAATGTGAATGGGATGAATTCACCCATTTAATGGAAATGGAGAGAAGAGTGGGTTAAAAAACAGAATCTACTAAATGCTGGTTATAAGAAACACATTTGAGGCAAGGTGACACATCCAGATTCAAGGTAAAAAGCTGGAGCAGAATTGATTATGTGTCATCTAAATTTTAAAAAAGCAGTAATAGCAATCATGATACCAGAAAAAGATAAAGTAGAAATTGATCTAATTAAAAGAGATAAGGAAGGAAATTATATTCTGGTAAAGGGTACTATAAACAATGGAATAATATCATTTCTGGATATTTCTGCACCAAATGCTATAGCATCTATATTTCAAATGAAAAACTAAAGGAGCTCAAGGAAAAAAATAGATAATAAGACCATAATAATGGGCGATCTCAAACTACCCTTTTAGAACTAGAATCAAATGGAAAAATAAATATGAAAGATGTAAAGGAAGTAAATAAAATGCTAGGAAAGTTAAAAAAGTTAGTAGATATCTGGAGAAAATTGCAATGAAGAGAAATCACAACAAAACCTATGTGATATAGCCAAAGCAGTACTCGGGAAAATGGATATCTTTGAATGAGTATATCAACAAAATGGAGAGGGAGGAGATTAAAGAATTGGGTGTGCAACTTAAAATATGAGAAAAAAAATTAAATATCCTCAGATAAAAGCTAAATAGGAAATCCTAAAAATTAAAGGAGAAATTAATCAAATTGAAAGTAAAAGAACTATTGAACTAATAAATAAGACTAGGAGCTGGTACTTTGAAAAAAACATATAAAGTAGATGAAATACTGGTTAATTTAATAAAAAAAGAAAGAAGAGAATCAAATTAACAATATCAAAGATGAAAAGGGTGATCTCACATCTAATGAAGAGGAAATTAAGGTAACTATTAAGAACTATTTTGCCCAATTATATGGCAATAAATATGATAATCTAGGCAAAATGGGTGAATATATACAAAAATATAAATTGCCTAGATTAACAGAAAAGGAAATAGAATACTTAAATAATCCCAGCTCATAAAAATAAATTGAACAAGCAATCAAGGAACTTCATAAGAAAAAATCCCCAGGGCCAGATGTATTCACAAGTAAATTCTATCAAACATTTAAAGAACAACTAATTCCAATACTAAACATAATTATTAGAAATACAATTACTTGACCAAATAAGAAAAGAAGTCTTAACAATTTTTTTTATGACACAAATATACTATTGATTCTAAAGCCAGGAAGACCAAACACTGAGAAAGAAAACTAAAGACCAATTTCCTTATGAATATAGATGCAAAAGCTTAAATAAAATAAGAGCAAAAAGAATACAGCAAGTTATGACAAGGATTATTCATTATGACCAAGTTTAATATTAGGAAAGCCATCCACATAATTGACCATATCAATAATCAAACCACAAGAGATCACAAGATTATCTCAATAGATGCACAAAAAGCCTTTGAAAAAATTCAACACCCATTCCTATCCAAAACACTAGAAAGAACAGGAATAGAAGGGCCATTCCTCAAAAAACCATCAGCAAGTAACATCTGCAATGGAGACAAGTAAGAAGTCTTCCCAATAAGATCAGAAGTGAAGCAAGGATGCCCATTATCACCTCTTTTATTTAAAACTGCACTAGAAATGTTAAAAGTAGCAATTAGAGAAGAAAAAGAAATTGAAGGGATTAAAGTAGGCAGTTAAGAAAATAAACTATAATTTTTTGCAGATGATTTAATGGTATACTAAAAGAATCTTATAAAATCAACTAAAAGACTAGTGGAAATAATTTAAAACTATAGTAAAGTTGCAGGGTATAAGATAAACCCACATAAGTCATCACCACCAAAATTAGAAGGAAAGCAAAAAATTGAGAGAATATTTTTATTACAAAACTCTCTGACAAAGGGTTACTTTCCTAAATATATAAGGAGCTAAGTCAAATTAAAAAAAAATCAAGCCATTACCCAATTAACAAATGGTCAAGGGACATGAATAGGAAGTTTTCACATGATGAAATCAAAACTATCAATAAGCATATGAAAAAGTGTTCTAAATCCCTCCTGATTAGAGAATGCAAATTAAAACAACCCTGAGGTACCACCTTACACCTAGCAGATTGGTCAATATGGCAGCAAAGGAAAGTGATAAATTTTCAAGTGTATGTGACAAAATTGGGACACTAATACACTACTGGTAGAGTTGTGAATTGGTCCAATCATTCTGGAAGGCAATTTGGAACTATGTGCAAAGGGCTTTTAAAGAATGCTTGATCTTTGATCCAGCCATACCACTGCTGGATTTTCACCCCAATGAGGTGATAAGGGGAAATACTTGTACAAAAATAATCATAGCTTCACTCTTTGTGGTGGCCAAAAATTGGAAAATGAGCGGGAATTGGGCTTTCATCAATTGGGGAATGAGTTACACAAGTTGTGGTATCTGATGGTGATGCTGTGCTGAAAGGAATAATGAACTGGAGGAATTCAAAGTGAACTGGAAAGACCTGAAGGGATTGATGCAGAACAAAAGGAGAAGAACTAGAAGAACATTGTACACAGATACTGATACATTATGGCAAAATTGAATGTAATAGATTTTTATACTAGCAGCAATATAATGATCCAGGACAATCCAGAGGAACTTGATGAGAAAGAAGACTATCCACATCCAGAGAAAGAACTTGTGGGAACAGAAAAGCAGAAGAAAAACATTTGATCAATCACATAGTGCCTTAAGAGATGTGATTAAGGTTTTGATGTTAAAAGATCACTCTACTGCAAATATTAATAGCATAGAAATGGGTTTTGAACAATGATACATGTATAACACAGTGGAATTGCTTGTCAGTTGTGGGAAGGAAGCGAAGGAAGAGGTGGGGGGAAATCATGAATCATGAAACCATGGAAAAATATTCTAAAGAAAAAAAAGATTCCAATTAGATATGTGCCCCTGGACAAGTCATTTGACTACTATCTGCCTCAGTTTCATCTACTGTAAAATGGAGATAATAGTGCCACCTAACTCCTAGGATTGTTGTGAACATCAAATGATATAACATTTATACAGCAGTTTATCAAAGTGTCCAGCACTTAGTAGTCATTCAATAAATACTGGTCCCCTTCCCTTTTAATTTCCCCTTCCCTTTTCAAGCTGTCAGCTACTTGATTGTACACTTCTCAACCTGGAAGAAATCCAATCCAGTCTGGATATTATGCAAATATATTGTGTTCTGGAAGAAAACATACCAAAAGGGGATACAAAGGAACCCAGTATCACCAGTAATTGCGCAAGCATTTCACTCTGTTGATGAAAAATTAGCATAGTTTATAATACCTGGCACCTTCTTTGCCTGTATTCCACAAAGTCAATTTGGCCAAATTTTGGCAGTTATGGTAATTGCTGTGCCTGAGGCCATCCTGTCATGCAAGGAGGGGGAGTATCTACTTACCTAAAGAGATGTGAGAGAAGACAAAAAGCTTGTTGGGATTTCTTCCATCAGGATATCACATTGCTTACATGTCGCACATTGCTATGGTCCTTAGAATGAATCTGAGTATATAGATATATCTCAAATGGGATGAGTAAGGCATCGGTTAGTTGTCATGTTACCAATTGTTAGTATCTGAAAAATGCTTTGGAATTCATCAATTCTTTGCAAAGAGAAGGTCCCTAGGTAAATCCATCAGTAAATTTATGAATTTGAACAAGATTTAGAGAAAAGTTTGACAAAGGGATAGTCTTGAGACATTGCAGTGAAGTGGCAATGGATGCATGAGAGAAGGATAGGAGGGCAACATTTGAATAAACAAGCAAGGCAACATTTTACTTCTTTAAAATTATCCTTAGGGCTAGCCATTACTATTTTATACCTAGGTAATGTCTCCTTAATGGTGCTAGTTCAATGTTGTATCTTACTTTTCTTTCTATTCAAAAGTTACTGATTCAATATGACATGAAGAATAGAAAGCTTGCCTCAGAGACATAACTATCTGGGTTTCATCTCTGCCACCTCTGTGGCACACAGGCTGTGTGAGTCTGGGTAAGTCACATAACACCTCACCAGCTCAGGCAACACTCTGATCTAGTTGCTTTAGAATTGTTGCTGATTTGCAATTGAACATGAAATCATAATTAGGGAATCCTAATGAAATTGAGAGTCAAGTAAAAAATAAAAAAAATAAAAGATTTCTTAGTGGTTTGTTTGGATACATAGAGCAAATAACAATTGGGGAAAAAAACAATGTCTAATGGTGATTGTCTTCTCCAGCAAAATTTAAGGTGCCATATAATTTACAGAAATTTGTACTTTAAAATGAATTAGATCAAGTCCAATTCAAAATTTGAAAGCATGGAGCAAATCACTGTATCACATTTTACAAAGTGCAGAGGTTTTTATTTTATTTTTTATTTACTTATTTCTTTCCCCAATATAAGGAATGGGGGAAATGTTTTGCTCCTCATCTCAACTCACTATCAGAGCTAGTTGTAGTTTTAAATGTATAAACGCAGTGGTTCATGCACTGTGATCTGTTTATGTGTTGTGACTCTCTTTGGGTGAAAATTTAAAACAAAAAGCAATGACAACAAAAACAATATAACTGACTTAATACCACAGTCACATCCATAGAGATCAGGTATAAAATAGGAGCTTGGCCTTGCTGGGCATATGAAACCTAATAGTGGTATTTTAATTCAGGAGTTTAGGATTTCAATTCCAGTCTGAGTCAGCCAATCTGGGGAGGAGAGAGGTTTTCCCTTTCTCCCATTGGTTTCCCCTCCATTTCATGTCAGCAGAGGCAAAGGACTAATAGGATATGACAGAAATACAAGGAAAAACATAAAGATAATTACTGACAGGAGGAAAGAGCTTCAAGTAGAGTGGTCTTTAAGGACAATGAGTTTGCACAGTGGTTAGTGTTGGGTTTAGAATCAGGAAGACTAATCTTCATGAGTTAAAATCCAGCCTCAGACACTTACTAGTTGTGTAACTTTGAGCAAGTCACTTAACCGTATTTGCCAAGTTCTTCAACTATAAAATGAGCTGGAGAAGGAAATGACTAACAACTCTAGTATCTTTGCCAAAAGTACCCTAAAATGGTGTCATAAAGATTCCCAAAAACTAGAAAACAACAAAAATTTACCTTTAGAACCAGAAAAGAATATACATTCAGAATCAAAAAATTTGTAACCAAAAATTGTGAGTCTACCCTGTAGCCACACATGTTCTCTACTCATGCCTCTCTCTTGTTGTACTCTAAATGTAAACCTACTATTTCCCTGGACTCTTGGTCCTAGAGCAAAGTTAGGTATCCTCTAGGATGAGCAGATATTGGTAGTAGGGGCAACCTAAAGGAAGGCACAGATGAAGAAGACAATGCTGAACTCAGAGAATAGCAAGTAGATCAGTTTGTCTGGAATCTCTGGAGCCTTTATCCTACCGAGATTTTTTAATTTACCCTAGGATCCTTTGATTAAGCAAATATAAGCAAGGCAAATTGCTATGATGGATTATGGCTAAACTTGAAGTCAGTCAGAAATAAGTTCAAATCCTGCCTCAAAAAAACCTACTAGTAATATGACCAAGAAGAAATTACTTCTCTCTGATCTTAATACCTGTCATATTATTGTTAGGCTAAAATGATATATTATCTATATGAGGAATTTTTGCAACATGTGAAATACCATACAAGATATCCCAAAACTGGTAAGGCAGTTCTTAAGCCTTAATAGATTAAAAAAAACTATTAAACTGCATTAAGACTTTTGGAGCACACTGCATAATTGGCAGATGTTATTATTATTATCAACAGACGGCTTCTTTAATAAGTTTCCTTTGGCAGCTGTGTGAGACTGGACTGGAGGGGGAGAATCCTGGATATATTTGATAAAACAGTATCAGCAGCAAACAGTTTATTTTTAAAATTAATTTCATTATAGAACACTACTGTACTTTAAACCACATCAGATTGACATATTTATTCAAATTGTAATGGATGGAAAATCTTTACTTTGACCTTTCCTACCATCACTGCAGATCTCAAAAGGACAAATAAATTAAACATCTTGTTTTTCGATCTTTTTTTCAAATGACACACCAAAATGGCATTATATTTTGTATTTCCTAAGCAATCATAGCATGCACAGGAGAACTAAAACCTTCCTATTGATACCATTGACTAATATCACGTACTGTCTTATCCTAGTTTTGAAGGAGAAGAACAAAGCTGCTCATTGGGTGACATTTCCTAAATGCTCACTGACACAATACACTGAGAACTCCTTCTGTATGATTGGGAAGCACTATTAAAAGGCAGTTTCTCTAGAAAGGTATTCTTTTCATCAACTGACATGAATTCCTAGAAAATAGCATCTGACTCAATAAGTGTGAGAGTTTGACTTCATTTGCCTGTAGCAAACAGTGTTTTTGTACTATAAAATAATCAGAAATAGATTTCTCTCAGGATGTATTTGTTAAAGTGACTATAAAGAAAATACACCTCAGTTTTCATGGTATAATATCAAGAGTTTTACTAAGGTACTGAAAGCAACATCTGTACACCTGAGAAGATAGTCTCTCAATTCAGCAAAACAACTTATTTGTCCCTTCTATTTCAAAATCTATGTTCCTATGATCCTATGATCTGGATAATTTATTCCTTACAAACAGAAATATCAATAAAAAGACCCAACAAACATTTATTAGAATCTAATCTGTTCCAAACATGTGAGATACTGGAAATCCAAAGGCAAAAATGAAATAACACTTGCCCTAAAGAAAATTCTACTGGAAAAATTAAAAACATACAATAACAATCTTATTGATTTGCAACTATGCTAAGGAAATATAATCTTCTTAGCCTGGGGAATTTCTATTATTGGAGATCAAGGGCATTACTGTAGAAAAATAATTCTCCAGTTTTTTGTTAATTTTCAATATTTTAATTAACACCTAAGAAATCAGCAAAAACTGCAAATCAGTATTAGAATTATTGTTTTCCTGACTGTTTAACTTAAGAAAGTAAGAGAAAATATTAATAATGAGGTGTAAACTTTAACATATTTCATATATTCATGGGGAAGGGGAATCATAGAGCTGGTTATTAAAATTTTATTGGTATGCCCATGGAGACATCTCCCATAATGTTGATTACAACTATGTATGACTTGGTAGTTAGGTTCCAGGTTGTTAAATGACACATGCAAAGGTTAAATGTTTTGGAATTAGGAAGACCACTCTTCAAATCCTACCCTAGATACTCTGTACAATATCTCTGTACTTGTGGGCAAGTCACTTAACCTAACGACTTCAGTTTCTTAATTTGTAAAATGCATAGAGTGAGATCAAATGAACTTTGACATTCCTTCCAGCTTTTAATCTATGATCCAATGAGCCTATGAGTTGCTCAAGCTTCTGGGGGTTGATAGCAGGATTTGAAAGAATATCTTTCTGACCCCCAAATCTAGAACTCAATCCACTATTCATAACTTCTCCTCAAAACAATTAATTAAACATATCACAGACATTTCAAATTCAAAGCATTAAATTAGATATACAATCTGATTGATTAAAACAAATGCAAAGTGAATCCTTTTCTTTCCAACCTTCATCATTGTACTATAACAAAGTATATGTACTCTATCACAGCACGAACCTTAAAGCCAAAAAACTTAGATAGAATAATAGCTCTTCCATTAATTTAGCTTTGTCTGAGTCATTTAGCTTAGCTTATTCTCCTTATTCTTTTCTGTAAACTAAGGGATGGATTATTTGTTTCCTTCTAGTTCCAATACACTTTGGAATACTATAATATTCAAAATGTACTATTGCTCCTAAGTAAATTCCCCATAGAACATATCAAATTAATACTGAGGTGATATAAAAAAATTATTTGAAAGCACTCACAGCAGTCTCAAGTAGTAGAATATTGTCTGTCATAAAAAAGGAACAGGACTTATTCTGAAGTTCTGTCCAGCTGAGTACACACTAAGACCCTGCTGTCTTCATAAAGGGGAAAGAAGGAAGTTCCAGAATGATCTATCAATTTTCTGATTCCTGAATAAGTGTGATTCACCAAAGGGATATTACTGACATTATCTAATAGGGTCAGTTAAAAAATACATCTCTGTAAAAGGTAGATTCTCCTTTCAACCTTTTGGTTATTTAACTGAATTAGACATACTACTAAGCTCCCAAGAGTGTCTAAAATCAGGCTGAAGAACCATTGATTGTTTCGCCTCAGATCACTTTCCTGAAGGATTCCCTTAGTTAAGGAGTCCCAAAGTAAAGACATTCTCAAACTCAACATCCGTAAAACTATTATTAGAAGCTCTTAAAACTATCCTTCAAACTCAATGTTTGAAGGAAAAGCATTAAGGTTCCTTTTCTACCTCTGATTCTTATTACCTGTTTTTAACCATGACAAGTTACTGAAACTCCTTTAGTTTAAGTTTTCTTATCTGTAAAGTGAGGCAGTTTTACTACATGATCTCTTATGTCCCTTCTAGCTCCAGATTTATAATCAAATGATCTTATATGTTATTTTAGGGGATACTGATCATTAAAATGGACTCATTATTATCACTGTGAGTAAGGTTGTAGTCCAATAAGAAGCAAAATAATGAAATGAAAAGACTAAATTTTATTTTGGAAGTTTGTGGTGCCTTCCAGCAGCTGGGTGACAATTCTCTATTAATTCTTTGCTGTCTATGATAGAAGGGAGAAAAAAGAAAAAGATACATCATGACATTCATGAAAGTATACTAGAGCTTTTTACTTACATTAAATGATACAATATCAAAATTTGTCATCACCTCCCATCATAATAACTCAATATTTCATAATTACTTGACTATTTATGAAGTACTTTCCTCAAAATAACCCTATTTTTTTCTAATGCATTTATTAGAAACAAATCCAGATAGGTGAATGGTGAGAGTAGCAAGATATAGTCATATAGCAACTAAAATGTGGGTAAAAGATTTCACTCTCTGGTTTCTTGACTCCAAAGGTAGTGCTTTTACCCATATTCCTGCCTTTCAATATCTTCATTTACTCTGGATGGCAATTCATGCATTGGGTACCAAAGTGTACAGCTAATAAATATACTTCATGTTACTGATACAAGTATTTATACTATATCCATCACTGAATATGACATTGGAAGTATCAATATAGTACCTTTAAACTTTGCAATGGGTAGTGTTCTGGCATTAACAAATCGGCTGACCAGAGCATGTTATCTATCAACTTGAACTTATATACTCAGGTGCCAGAATATGAGAGGAATCACAGTAGCCTAACTATCCTAGGAAAAAAGTAGTCTTGTAAAGAGATTAAAAATAAAACAGGGTATGAGCAGAGAAACAAAAACAGAATTAAAGTAAATGAAAATTTATCAAACATCTTCTCCATGTTATAATGTATTGTATTCCAAAGCTATGCTACAGTATATTGGGAAAATATTTTAAATGACATTCCTAAACTCAAGGAGATTACATTATTTCTATAAAAGAAAAAATAAGATACTCAATAAAAAATTACAAGTGATGTAAGTTCTTGTCTTGGGTTACCATTTAGAATTCAAAAGCAATATTATCTTTGTGCTCTAACATTTTATTATCGACTGTCATTTTCAATGTAATGTAAAGTCAATCTAGTCTAACTTTTACCTTTCATATAGATGGAGGCACTGTGGAACCAGGCAGTGAGGACTGGCTTTGGATCTAGAGTACTTGAGTTTACATTCAGCCTCTAAAGAAGATCACTTGTATGACCCCAGGCATCCATTTCCTCTACTGTAAAATAAGGGATTTGTCCTGAGGTCTCTTCCAGATCAATAATCCTACATATTACAATTATTTATATACTGCTCATTTTTAAAGCATGTTCCTTTTGATAACCCTATGAAATTAAGTAGCATAGCATATAATATCATTTTATGGATCAAAAAACAAAGACTTTAAAAAGTAAAATGATCCAATAATGTTGGAGAACAATCTAGAATTATGCCTAACTAGTTATAAAATTGTGTATACCCTTTGGCCTACTAATACCACCATTAGCATTGTTTCACAAGGTGAACAGGGTAAGGAAAATAACATGTATGTTCTAAGATATTTACAGGACCTCTCTTTGTGGTGGCAAAGAGCTAGAGATTGAGGGATGCCCATTAATTGGGCATTAAACAAGTAGTGGCATATGATTGTGGTGGAGTACTTCTGTACAGTAAGAAATAACTAGCAGGTTAGTTATAAAAACATGGAAAGACCTACATGAAATTATGAAGTGCAAAATGAGCAGGGCCAAGAAAATATTAAATAAAGTATCATAAATATTGTTTGAAGAATAACTGTAAATGTTCACCTCTAGAGAAAGAATTGACAAATAGAAACATTTGTGACATACTTTTATGTGCATATATATACAAACTATATATACATATTCATATTTATATATTATAATGATGCCTTCTCTAGTGTTGATGGGGAGGGAAATACCTGGGAACTTTAATATAATAAGCTAATTTAAAAAGAAAAGTAAAATTATATTTTTCCATGTCCATATAAATATAAATTATAATCATATATATTGGATATAGAACTCAGTTCAGCAGACTAGATAAATAATTGTCTTTTCTCTACCTCTCTCTGTTTTTTTTATTTCTCTAAGTTTTAAAAGTGAATTGATATAGCTTACTGACAAGTAAGATAGGCTTAGATTTAGGAGGATATTGGGTCTCATCCAAGAGAGAGAGAGAGAGAGAGAGAGAGAGAGAGAGAGAGAGAGAAAGGAATAGATAGATAGAAAGAACAAGGGTACCTTGGGCTCATTGGTGCTGAGATTGAGTAGCGAGAAAAGATACAGCCAAATTGCTTATGGTAATTGTACAGTTCTCTAATGGATTCCAAAGATTCACTGCTTCTAAAACATCTTTTAATATCATTTTTTGCTGATGCCATTAAAAATGGAACTAATGAAATACCACATGCCAGTCACATAAGACAACCAACATTAGAGACAAGGACAATGAAAAGTCATATTATGGGCAGATAACAGAGTGCAGGTGGCATCAAGAAGGCCAGATATGACCAGAAAAAATGATGAAACCAATCATACAATGAAAATGAAATAGGTGATTAATGTGCATTATCCATTGATCTGATAAGGATATGAAAAGGAAGAGGTCTTCAGCATGTGAAAGTTGATGCTATGGAGGATTTGTGATAAAACATAGATGAGAGCTACACAAGATGCAGGATGAAAAGTCATGCAGGGATTATGGTTTTCATTTCTCAAGGAAACACACATATAAAGGAAATGCCAGAGTTTTCTACAAAATTTAACTGTTCTCTATCTTTAACTCTGTCACTCTTCCAGCTATCATTACCTCTTCCACTCTGATCTTTTACATAATCTTTTACCCCATGGTCTCCTCTCATCACTGTTTTTTTCCCCTCTGTAATTAGTTACCACATTGATAAAAGGCTGCTTAAAGAAAGTTCCACAGTCTTATGCTCAAAGTCATATAGTTAAGGATCATTTTCTAAATAGTCTTCATTGATTTTCCTTCTATGCCATTATGGGTCTATGAGTAAATGATTTTAATTACAGTAAACAAGAACACTACCAAATTAATTTCATTTGACAAATTTTATATATTTTTCTCTTTTTGTACTAACCAACATCCTAATTATCCAAAAGCAGTCATACATAGATATTGCACCCAAATTCTACATTATTCTCTCTTTGAACAATTTAGACTTGATCTGAGACTGATGTTGATCATTCTTCAAGATTTTAACTGAATCAATCATGAGCAATAGAAATTCTTGAAATATATTTGGAATGCATAGTGGTCAGACAGAGAAATATATATTTTCTGAAAGAGATTAATACAATACTCATTTAATGATAAGCATTAGGTGAGTTGTTATGTGTTCTATTGTTATTTCTATTTGACAGAGTCAAAAGCAAATGTAGCATAAAAACCATTGTTTCTATTCTGTCTTTCACAAAAAGTTATAATTACTCCCTGTTAAGCTTAATTTGTTTTGTTACAATTACCAAAATAATTTAGGTCCATTACACTTTATGGCCAGTATTTTTATGACGTTCATACTACTTAGGGAAGAATGCATTTTAAACTCTGCCTTTTTGTTTTATATATATTATTTTCTTTTAAAATTACATACTTCAGATATGATAATGAAAATAACATTTATATAGGAGGTTGACATTTATATAGGAGGTTAATTTTAAAAAGTGTTTTTCCTTTCAACAATACTGTCAGAAAGTCAAGTATTTGTATCTTCATTTTGCAGATTATAACATGGAAATCTATAGATGTTAAATGACAGTCATGTGGCCAATTGCATATCTGGTTTTTGTGTGTTATTTTTTGTTTTGATTTTATTTTTTAAATGAAGGTCTATATAAGCATCATTATTCCAGCATATTCTTTTATGAATATTATTTCTTCTCTCCTTTTACTACAAGGTTTCCTCTAATAAATTATTCATGCTACTATTTTCATTATTGTAATTTGATCACAAAAGTTAAAATTTTCATAAGAAATTTGCTAAAATGTTTACAAATGCACAGAAATAATGTATTTAGATGAGATGAAATATTTCTATGATGACATTTCCATCTCTTCAATAATTTTACAATCCTGGAATTCAACTTACTGTTGCCACAATTTATTATGGATATAGGATAAAATAATTTATTGTAAAAAAAGGGAATAGTAAGTCAGAAAATCTAAAGGAAAAGAGATTCCAAAAGGATACTAGGAAAAAAAGAAGGAAATGATGTACCAGGTACATTAAATATACCACAGGGTTCATAAAAGAGGCAGATTACTGTTGGGAAATAGATACAGGTTGTGTCTACATTAGGTTTAACAAAAAGATAATCTATCCAAAAATAGTCTTGAAGTTATATTAAGGTACATGTCACCTAGTTCATTTTGGCCAATACAACAAGTAATTAAGCCATATGTTCAGTGATAAAAGTTCTTGGCATAGACATAAGCAAGTGAAAGACAGAAACTGGCTTAAGAATATAAATTGATTAGATTATATGACATTCCTAGAGATACTGAATTTTCCCTTACTGATTTGCTCCTATTCCTTAGGATTCTAAAATTTCTCTTCTTTCAGCACTTTTGAGAGTACTATACATTATTACCCTCTGAATTACTTGTACCTAAATCACAGCTCTGACCAAGTTACTTAATTAATCAGCAACTCAAGTCACATTATAATACATAAAATATTTTGCATTGCATTGCATCTTCTGTTTGGGTTTAAAGGCCTTTACAACCTAAACCATTCATCCCTTTCTATTATTTTAAAATATATTTTTTCTTAATTACGAGTACATAGAATTTTTAATAATGATATTTGGACATTTAGTGTTCCATGTTCTCTCTCTACCTCCAAGATTTCTCTGAATCCTGTCTTTTACAATTACAGCATATAATTACATACAATTACATATAATTACAATTACAGCAATAATATTCTATTATATTCATGGACTATAACTTTTTTAGTCATTTCCCAACTCTGTCAAAATAAAAGTGACTGACTTTTTAGAATTGGTTACTTATCATATTGTGTTAGAAAATAAATGCTAGGCAAAACTATAATAATTAAACAAGAAATTCATTTAAATGAGGAGAAAAGTTATTTTAACAATGCCTTATATTTTGGAAGACTCCTTAAATTACCTATAGCCAAAATTGGCAACTGCCTAAAATCCCTGGAGTTTCTTTATTTCCTTCCATCAATGTGGTAAATAATCCTGACTTCTCCAAAGCCATGACCCTGAAAATACAAATTCTGTCAGGTTTTACTTACCTAGAAAAATTTAAATATTGGCCCAGTGATATACTTTATAAAGTAAGTCACCTGAGGGTCACTTCAGTTGAGTTCAGAACAAGTCAGTTCATAAGGATTGATTGCTAGTAATGATTTTGTTTGGGACCACAATTTGCACACACACACACACACACACACACATACACACACACATTTAGGAAAGAATGAAGGGGTTTGCAATCTTTAATAATAAAAGTACACACATGGATATCAGAAATGCAAAAATTATTGAAGTGTATGTGCCCCCTTTTCTTTCTCCTCTCTTTTATCGCCATTTATAATTCTCTCTCTCCCTTTCTTGTTATATCTATGTGTTTGTGCATGTCTGTATATATAAAGAGACGCATGTATGTACATATTTATGCATGTCTCTCTAATGCAATAGGATACTTGGCCAAGGGGTAATTGGTCAAATTTTTGTTCATTTGTCATATTAGATAATTGTACCCAAAATAAAATCCAGATAGGATCCCTAATTCATTTAAGTGTGTATATTCACATACCCATTTTGTATGTATGTATGTATGTGTGTGTATAATTTAGGGAATACAAAAGTATATACCTTTTATAGGAGCATAGACTTTCTTGATAATCTAATGGAGATATTTGTAAGAATGCTAGGGATTAAAAAAACAGTAGATAATGCAACTTGACAAATAAAGAAAACTGGCAATTATATATATACACATATATATTGTCTCCACAGAGAAACAAAAGAGGAAAATGAATTTCAGTGAGATCCTAGGATCCAAGAAAAAAAGTCTCTGTCTATTCGCTCATTTCAGAGTAAACACTGAAAAGGGGAGCTCTTAAATCTTAATTCCTGGAAATAATCACAAAAGGAGAGACAACCTCTTTTGGACTTAGCATTTAATGGCCATCCAGTGGAATGTACTAAATGATCTCTTAAGACCAATTTCAGCTGTGTTTGTAGTGGCATTTATTCAGTAACACTTTGTCATATGCATAACACAATTCTCTATTTGGAAGTAATCAAAGAAACTAGAGAAATCAGAAATCTATCCTCTACCACTAGACTATTAAACAAGCACATACATACACAAGACAAATGACACAAAAAGAGAATACAACATTCCAAGGTTGGATGGATCCTCAACTCAGATGTGCTTGAGTAAGCCATGGTACTGACTGCTGTAAAGCTCTTGGCCTAGGGATGATTTACACAAATAGTCTTAACTTTCTGTCACTGTACTCCAGTGTCTCTGAAATAAATTCTGAGCAAGATCTCTTATACACATGCTTAAGTATATCTTTTAACAGCTTCTCCCCCAACACACATACCTTTTCATTTTTACACACCGAATTCCCCAAGTTTCATATTCCCTGAATGTGGGTGGATTCAGATAACAAATGATACATAAAATCTCAGCTCATTCTGCATTTCTTTTTTTCCCCTTTTCATCTCCAGTTTATTTTCACACTTGTTATACCTATTTTCCTAGATGTGATATTCTTACTTTTGCTACTAAATATTTTAAATGATAGTTGGTGACAAATTCTGGCCTCCTCAACATATATAATGAAGAATCCCCCATAGAAATCTCAAAACCCTTAGATTCACATTATCAGAGTAAGATCAGAATGGTGTCAAAACCATTTTCCCACCAGTCAAGAGTTTGAATCTCAGTCAATTCTCCAGGAGTCTTCTCACCATTATCCACTTCCCATGCAAGTATTATTCAGCACCAGTGTCCAGAATCAGGCTCTTTGCTTCCTTAACCCAATGTCTAGACATGTTAAATCCATATAATAATCCTATAAAATAAACCAGACTTGTCTTTTATACCACAGTGGTATATCTAATTCTACCTAGGAATCAAGTGGACCTGACCTGATGCCATCATTCTCATTTACTGCCCTGCATTTTGTGACGTTCTCAGTCAAAAAATCAGTTTAAAAGCATTTATTATGCATTTACTAAATTCCAGGAACTGTGGCACTGGGAAAACAAAACAAAACAAAATACAAATACAGTAAATTTGACTTGTGTTGCTGAACTATTTTACTGAATACTTTGACATTCTAAGCTTTTAAGTCTCTCTCACCTTAAATATTTTAATTGCCTGTGATGTTTTATTTCTTTAGGAAATGTACCTCATGAGGAAAAAGATATATTGAGAAATAGAGAAAGTGTAGAATCTCTGAATGACAGTTTTGAGTTTGGGAAGAGATATAATTGAACTTTTGAGTACTATTTATTGCTGGAAGTAAGAAGTTAACAAAAAGAATTTCTTGGATTTAGATTATCATGAGAGATTAAGGTGGGACAAGAAGTGTGTTCTATTAAGAATGGTTTTAAGGTTCTTGTCCATATTTTAAAAATAAAGTTGTAAACTTTCTGTCTCTGTCTCATTTTCATTTTTGTTCTAGCCCTCACATTTATTCTATCCCTCTCTCAATTCTCTCCCTGACACTCTCCTTTACTTTCTTTCTCTCCTGTGTCTTTTCTAGCTATTCCTCTACCTATATTTCTCTAATCAGTTTTATGGAATGGAAATAAGGGCAACCTTTAGAATAAACTTGGACCAAAACAAAGATCTCAGGGTGTTTCTTTAATAATCTTTCAAGATCAATAGCTCTAATTTGGAAATAATAGGCATCTTTGCATTGTTAGGTCAATCTGTGTCAGGCATATAAAGGGAATATTAAGGACATAACAGTTCAATCAATTAACAAGCAAATAGCTACCATGTTCCAAGCCATAAGCTAGGAGTTGAAACCAGATTCAATATTTCTCCTCAGAGAAATAAACTGCATTAAAATATATTTGGAGAATCCTATATTGTGTGTGTATGTATTTGACAATACAGTGCCCATATGCTGGTTTTGTTTTCTTTAGAATTTGAATTCTTTCAACTGACTTTTCTCCCAGCTCCTAATCCTAGAAGTGTCTTGGAAATTCTAAGCAACTAACCAGGTTTTCCTAAATTGCATCATATGCTTGCATGTAATTAATAATTGCTTCATTGACACTTTAATATTTCTAAAATTTTGCCAGTATGATAGAAAGTAAAAATGTGATTTTTCCACTGAAAATTGTAAAATGGATGAGTAAGCTGAGCAGTTCACTTACTTCCTATTTCTTTTGTAAAGATATCTTATACTCAACCAGAATGGTTACACTTTGAAAAGAATTCATCTATATTCCTTCATCCATGCATGTAAATTGATTTGAATGTTCATTTTTGCAGGTTCAAGATATGCATTTGTTGCACATTTTTTCATATCTTACCCCCAAATGGCCATTGTGCCTCTTCCTCAAAAATTGAGCTGGCATGAATCAGGAATAGCTAACACATAAAGATCATTTGATCATATGGCACCTTATACTAACTGGGACACTCATGGTAATGAAGTACTTCAAATCATAATCCTAATTGTCATAGCATCCTAATAAAGTTCTTGGATATACTTTATAGGGAATACTGGCATATTTTCTCTTCACTGTATCAGATGTGGTTTTATACTCCTTTAATCCCTTTTACTAGTGAGGCTGGGGTTGCTGAATCACATGGGCTGGGAAAGTCTTAAGTTGTAGTTGGGCCGAAGCCAAATAGATATGTGTACAAATTCACCCATGAATATAGTGTGAAACTTGGCAGTGTAGTGAGACATTTTAGCCACCAACCTAAAGAGGAGAGAACCTGCTTAGTTTGGAAATGGTCAAAGTATTCAAAACTTCCAGCAATGAGATTGGGACGACACTTTCAGCTTGAGGGACATGAGTTCCAAAGTAAAATCAAACAAAACAAACTTTAAATAATCTCTTCTAGGAAGTAGTACTCAGTAAGATAAACAGTAGAGACCATAATCTATTTCTCTGAGTTTTTTCTAAGGCAGGGGTCCCCAAACTACAACCCAGCCCATGGGTCACATGTGTCTCCCTGAGGCCATTTATCTGGCCCCCACCACACTTCCTGAAAGGGCACCTCTTTCATTGGTGGTCACTGAGAGGAGCACTGTATGTGACAGCACCACAAAGCAAGGCATCGCTCACATACAGTACTACTTCCGGTGACATAAGCCTTTGCGTGGTGCCTTGTTCTGAGAGTAACTGAACAAGAATGAGGCACTGTGCAAAAGATTATGCAGAAGCACAATGGAAGATGTCAACATGGTGAGTGGCGATTTGGGGGAGAGGATTCCAAACTGTGTATACTGCTGCCCTGTATAGTGGTGGCAGTGATGGGCCTGGGCAAGGTGTGACAGGCCCATCACAGCCAGCACTGCAGCCTCTGCTATCCCAGACAGTGGTATACAGATTTGTTCACAGTTTTTTTTAAATATATAAATATTCTAGCCCTCCAACAGTCTGAGGGACTGTGAACTGGCCCCCTGTGTAAAAAGTTTGGGGACCCCTGCATAAGGTAAAACACTGAGCCCAGACCTGTTCCTCTCTGGGAGCTTAGGGGACTATAAACACTTGGTCCAAGACAAATCTAGAATTAACTAACAGGAAGAATTGATGTCCTCTATATAAATCATTCACTAACCCATCATCTACAGGTAAATTAATAAAATGTCAGTTATTTACACAATAATAGTTCTGTTATCGATGAGGTGTATGTACCTGGACTAATGGCAAAATCTCTGATCCTGTATATTTTTATCTATAAAAGAAAAGTTCATAGTATTTCTAAATTGTGCCAGTTTGTGCTTCTGGTTCTTGGTGCCATTGAAACATGTACTTGAAATTTATTCTAGATAAACACCAAAAACACAGTGGCTTAGTTAAAAGGACATTATAATACTTCAAAGCACCATAATTTCATCAGTATGTATATTCTCTCCCCCACTGTAGATAACAACCATTTTACACCTAAGTAAATGGTCATAATAAGTTTCTGTAGCCAAAGGAAAGAAAAATCATCTGGTAGTCAGTGTTCTTATGATGAATCTTTCCAAACTTAGCTATACAGTTCCTTAGGCAACAGGTAAACAATCCATTGTTAGACATGTGCTATAAGCCTTTCTAGGTAAGACCTGCCAGGAGAACAGGTGTTGAATAATGGATAAATAGCTAGTTTTAGAGCTGAGAATTCCTGGATTCAAGATCTGCTTTGACATAATGGCTATGTGAAGTGATGTTAGAGAAGTCACTTGAACCCTCAGTTCTGAAGGCTTTGAACCAAAATTTAAACTCATTTTTAAAATCATAGATTGCAATTCAAGCGCAAATCTGTTAACAGTAAGAAGATAACATTACAGTGTTCCTTATACCTATGATATGCTAGATCCATTCCTCTGACCTTCCTGACTCCATGCCCAGGATTATCTACTATCTCTATAACCTCTTCTGGTTTTAACAATCTATGTCTCTAAATCTCTCCAATTTCTTTCTTTTCCTCTTTTCTGTCTTTACTATTCCTTTTAAATTAATTTCTTTCTTCTGTTCTTACTTTCTCTTCTCCTGTTCCATCTTCATTCTTTCTTCCTATCACCCTTGATCTTTCATATAGCATAATAAAGATATTTTTCTCTAGTCATAGCAATGCTAATACTAGATAGTAACAAATCTCCTTTGTTCCTTAATAATCTAAAGTACTTTCTTTACAACATCCAGCATGATAGACAGTGCAAGATATTAGTATCCTCATTTTACTGATGAGGAAATTAATGCTCCCAAAGGTTATGCACACAGGTTCACATGAGCAAGGACTCAAAACAATATTTTCTGGCAATTCTAGTATTCTTCTCATCACATCCTCTTTCACTTTAACACTACCACTACCATATCATTTGCTATCTCTTCTCTTATGTTCTTGGTTTCTATCCTCTCCTCTGTACTTCAAAGCTTACCCCTTCTTTGGCCTGTAGGCTTTTTGCCTCATCCCTATCACTTTCTATCAGTATTTGGCTTGTCATGATGCTTCTTTATATTAAAGTTTATCTCTGAGTTTAAATATATAAGAAAAATGGTTAGATGCAATTCACTAAGTTCTCTTTCAAAAAAAGTATGCATAGGGCCACAAAATTGTGTATATACCCTTTGACACGGCAATACAACCACTAGGTATGTATCCCAAAGAGATTGAAGATGGGGAAAAGGACATAATTGTACAGAAATATTTATACCAACTCTTTTTGTTGGGTAAAACAATTGAAAAACAAAGGGATGTTCATCAATTGGTAAATGGCTGAGTAAGTTGTAGTATATGCTTGTAATGGAATACTAATGTGCTATAATAAATGATGGACAAGATGATCATAACAAACCTGGAAAGACTTGTGTGAAGTGATAAAAAGTGAAGTGAGCAGAACCAGGAGAAATGTTATACACAGTAAGAGCAATAATGTATGATGATCAACTGTGAATAATTTGACTATTATCAGCAATGTAAGGATTCAAGGCAACTCCAAGAGATTCATGATGATAAAAGCTATCCACTAGCACAGAAGGAGCTGATGAAGTCTGAATGCCAACTGAAGAATGCCATTTTTCATTTATTTTTTCCATGAGTTTTTTTTTCTTGTATAAGCAATATGTCTTCTTTCACAACATGACCAAACATGGAAATATGTACTGCATGTTAGCACATATATAATCTATATCATATTACACGCTTTCTCAGGGAGGGGATAAAAGTGGGAACATAGATCATGAAATATTAGAAAATGATTGCTAAACTTTATATCAACATATAATTTCAACTATATGTACAATTAATAATAGATTCTCATTTCATTATTTTAAAAAATGGAATGTGTACAGAACTTAGCTGACTTAGTTTTAAATAATGTTTATTTTTACAGTATTCACTGTGACTTAAGAGGTAGTGAAGTGGCCTAGAGAATGAAGAGTTAGGCTTGGAGTCAGAAAGACATGATTTCAAATCTTAACTTAGACATTTACTGGCTATGTTACCCAGGGTAAGTCATTTAAACCAGGGGTCCCCAAACTACCACAGGGTGCATGGGCCACATGTGGCCCTCTGAGGCCATTTATCTGGCCCCCACCACACTTCCTGAAGGGGCACCTCTTTCATTGGTGGTCACTGAGAGGAGCACTGTATGTGACAGCACCACAAAGCAAGGCGTCGCTCACATACAGTACTACTTCCAGTGACATAAGCCTTTGCGTGGTGCCTTGTTCTGAGAGTAACTGAACAAGAATGAGGCACTGTGCAAAAGATTATGCAGAAGCACAATGGAAGATGTCAACATGGTGAGTGGCGATTTGGGGGAGAGGATTCCAAACTGTGTATACTGCTGCCCTGTATAGTGGTGGCAGTGATGGGCCTGGGTAAGGTGTGACAGGCCCATCACAGCCAGCACTGCAGCCTCTGCTACCCCAGACAGCAGTATACAGATTTGTTCATAATTTTTTTTATATTCTGGCCCTCCAACAGTCTGAGGGACTGCGGCCTGGCCCACTGTGTAAAAAATTTGGGGACCCCTGATTTAAACTCTTTCTCTGTTTCTTCAATTATAAAAGAGAATATCATAGTGCCTAATCCTCTAGGATGTAAGGACAGAATAATAGATTTGTGAAATTCTTTGCAAACCTTAAAGCACCATATAATGTTAGTTTCTGTAACTACTACTACTACTACTACTACTACTACTACTACTACTACTACTACTACTACTACTACTACTACAGTTATGACTATAAATCTTTTCAAGTTTTTTATGCTTTGGAAAAAAAGGTAAATTCATGATGAATAATATATGATTTTAAAGTAAGAATAATATATCTAAATGCATTTTAATGGGGAAATTGAGGAATTGATTATAGTAGATAAGGTATATTATTTTAATTTTTAGTCTTCAGATTTGAATAAAGTTTGAAAATAATAGTGTTGGGAATAAAAATAGAATAACTTTAGATAGTTATTAAAACTGTAAATTTTAATAATTAATATGTATATAACTTATACATAATAAATATGTAGTGATATATCAATAATATTCCCTGGTAGGAACTGATCTGTAGGCCATGAGCTACACATTAAGCATAAGTATTGTTTTGACATTACCCTTAATAAGAAAGAAGTGCCTTCTTATAAATTTCTTAATGACTCCCCCACAACAAAGTGTCATTATGTAAAAGCTTATCCCTTCAAATATTATTAGGATATTCTTATCTTTTTGTGACTCACTAAGAGAAGTACAAATATTTATATATGCTTTAATATTCTCATCCATGGAGTTTCTTACCTACTGATTAGTTAGTCTTTAGAAGGATTTAGCAATTTAACCTTCTCTAAAATATATGTTGCTTATAAAAAAATAAGTAGTGATTTTCATTTCAAAGAATATACTTATTAAAAAAAAGGTAATTCAAGGTCCATCAAACTGAAGTACTCTTAGTGAGTAACTATCAATAAAGTTTTAAAGCATGACTGCATGTAGTCAGTTTTTCTCACAATCCCCTGTAATAGTCTGGATGGTGCCAATCAATAATATGGAGATGGTGTTTAATGGACATTTCCAAATAACTTCAAAAACTCTAGTACCATCACAAATAATAGGAAATCATTCTCCCAAAAGCATGCTTTAAAAATAACATACAAACAAGGTTATTGTATCTTATTTTAAGGCATTAAGGACATTTCTATAGGTACACATATACATTTTTGTGAATATATATACATATATGTGTATATGTTTTAAATGATTAACATGTAAACCATTCTGGGCTGTAGGATGCTTGGCAAAATTTTTTTGTCTCTTCATCTACAAGTTGAATTTCTTTAAATGAAAATATCAAACCACATATATAATAAAGTTTTATATTTTGAAAGGACAAAAGTCTCTTTTGTTTTAAATATCACCATATTTTACAACAGAATCAACTGGTCCAGCCTTGTCAATAAGAGTACATAATAGTCTTTTAGTTTCTGTAAGTAGAAATTATATGTATAATAATTAACTTCTTTTAACCAGTCCTACTAATCAATGAAACATTTATTATTTTATACCTACTCTAAATAACAATTTAAAATATATAATCACAGTGGTCTCAACAGGAACCACTGATTTTACATGCTAAAGGTGTTTCTTTGAACACTAGTATATCTGTAACATGCACTAAACTTGGTTATATGCTGCCATGCCAGCTATCTCCCAAAGGAGAGAAGATGAACTTCTAATTACAGACACAACAAAGCACTGAAGAAAAACATAGGTCTCTAGTTTCTTTGTCATTGCCTGTGTGGAGAGATTTCCTTTATCTAGCAGGTTTTGAGTAAAATTTAGACTAAGCTGGACTTGCATATGGTTGATAGTCCAGCTGTTAGGTCAAAGACAATAGCATTCCCCAAGCTCTGGTACAAAGTCATGCCTAGGCTGCTCCCTAAATTGAATTTGAATCCATATCAACTTTATCTTGTCTATTATTAAATATGGAAACCCTAGTCTCTAATCTAGTCTAAATTTTGATTCTTAAATCATATAAATTATTCCCCTGGACAAAGTCTCCTTTAACTTTCATTTCTACCTGATTTACCCCATAGAGTAGTGCTATTTTAGACACCATTCATCCCTAGTTTGGTTATAGATTTGGTTAAAGGGTTTTGCTTCAGAACCAGAAAGAGATTGTTTTCCAAACAAGAAACTTGATTAGGATCCTTTTTTTTTTTTTGGTAAAATCTTTCATTCTAACTTGCTATCAAATGTTTATATCCACCAGTGGCAGTCATCATGACAAAGTAAATTTTCCCTTCTCATAGCAGTGTTCAGTCCTAGGGCCAAAGTCTATGGTCATAGTTTTAGAGATGAAAGGAATCTCAGAATCAATGGAGTCAAACCCCTTCATTTTACAGATGAATAAACTGAGGTCCAGAAAGGGAAAGTGAATTAAGAGCTCAGGATAACATAGCAAGTATCAGAGGTAAGATTCAAATAAAGTTCTTCTTGCCTGAATCTAGTATTCTATTCATTCCACTATTTTCTTGTTAAGATACATCCCATCATTTGAAGTCAGAAAGTGCCTTTCTGTTTATAATATTTTATTTTTTTAATTCAATATATACATGGCACATCTTTATTTACAGCTTGTTCCATCTCCTCTTATATCATTGTAGCCTACAGAAGAAAACATGTCTGGGAATAAAAGACTTCATGAACTAATGCAAAGTGAAATGTGCAGAACCAGGAATACTTTGTACACAGTAACAACACTATTGTGGAATGATTAACTCTGATAAACTTAGCTATTATCAGCAATACAATGATCCAGGACAATTCTAAGGGACTTATGAAAAGGAATGCTATCCACCTCCCAAGAAAGAACAGTTGGATTCAGAACACAGGTGAAAGCATACAATTTTCAGGTGTTTATTTGGGTTTATATTTGAGTTTTTTGTTTTATAAGATTACTCACTTATAAAAATGAATATGGAAGATGTTTTACATGATAATATATATGTATAATATATATATATATATATTATATATATATAATCCAGATTGAATAGCCTGTCAACACTAAGAGGGAGAAGGGAAGTTTTATCATATAACTAAGGAAAACTTATGTGGAGATTTGTTATTACATGTAATTGGTAAAAAAAAAAAGGTTAAAAATTAAAAGAAAAATAGAAAGGAAGAAGACATATATAAGTAGATCTACCCTGGGGTGCCATATTCTCGGTGGGTTTGGCCTCTGATAAACACTATTTTGAGGAATTCCATGCTTCACTTGACTCCTTAAGTTCTTCTCCACCACCTCTTCACTAACAGCCTCGCCATGTTGTGGCAGCCTCTTTCATACACTCCTAAGTACTCTTGTCATTTTTTTTCCTCAGTGGGGTTTTTTGATCCATCTCCCTATGCTACTTGTCACCAATCCAATTGTATAACTTTTTGCACCAAAGTGCCTCCCTCCTTAGAGACTATCATACATTCTGTGTTTTTGTCATGATTAGAAAGTAAACTTAATATAGTCAGAACATACCTTTGCTTTGGTATTTATATACATATGATTTAGCACAGTGACTGGCATATCATAAGTGTTTTATGGATACTTTCTCATTCATTCCCCATTGTGACTCTTTCATAGGATGAATACCGAGTGTACTTCCCCCTGAGTCTGGTCTGCATTTGTCATTATTTGATTTCCATTGTTCTTAACTAATTCTTTGTGGCTAACCTTGAGCAAATCAATTTGTCTTACTTTAAAGGGACAGAAATTGGTCCAGTCCCTTAGATACAGGAAATGGAGTTCTCTTTTATAACATGATAGAAGGATGATAACAAAAATCTAAACAGGTTTATTTTATGGAAGCAAAACACTGCACTTCCTGATAAGATTTTCTGCTTCTTTATTTTTTCCAGGTGTGTGCAAGTGATATCACATTTTGGATTTTGTTGCATTTTGAAATTCCAAAAACTTTATTATGTAAGTTCTTTAAATTAGATGACATCTATAGATTCAATATTCAGTCATCTTTAAAGTTAAATGAATATACAACCAACATCCATAGAATATACTTCCCTAATATATGAGGGCAGCTCTGTGGTGCAGTGAAGTCAGGAAAACTCACTTTCCTGTGTTCAAATCTTGTCTTAGACACTTACTAGCTATGTGACTCTGGGCAATTCACTTAACCTTGTTTGCCTCAATTCTTCATTTGTAAAATGAGTTGGAGAAGCAGACTGTAAACTACTCCAGTATCTTAGCCAAGAAATCCCAAATGGGATCAGATGGAATCATATATGACTGAAAAGTGACTAAACAACACATATATAAAGTTCTTTTTTTAAAACAGTTATATCACAGGTTCATCTTTTTATCTACACTCCTTAAAGGGTTGTTATGATGAAAGAATATTGCAAAATTTAAATCTCTTTATTAATGAAAGTTATTTTTTTTCTTTTTTGTTTCACTTGTCTGGAATTCCTAGCATGTAAACTTCCACCAATGCAGACATGCAACTTATCTGTAAATGACATTCATAGAGAGTTATCTGGGAACACTGAGTTATTAAAAGGTTAGGCCATAATCTCATTTCTAGCTGGTATAGAACTGGAACAAAGTAGAACTTAAATCCCATATCTCTCTGCTTCCAAGACTGTCTCTCCATAAGCCATACTACATTGCTTGTTGTATTACTTTTATTAGTACTACTATTATTTTTCATCTTTTTATTAACTTTACTCAGTCCACATAGTACATAGTACACAAAGCAAAGGGGTCATTTATTAAATGATGGTGAAATCAAAATAAATATTGCAACTCTGAAGAATTCATAATCATACAAAAATATAATTATGCCTTTGTATGCTGTAACTAAATAATGGCTGACTATTTTGAAATTAAATATCATAAAACATGGGAATATAGAGGCAGTTGGTATGGGAATGCTAAATTTAGAGGAAATATTAAGTAATTATTAATTATATTTTGAGTACCTGCTTTATTCCTTTCATTCAACATGCTCCAATATTCCAAACTATGCAATGATCATATTTTCAAGTATTTACTTCAAGCTACTCAGTGACCTCATTTGGATATCTTTATTTGGTCTTTTGAGTGTCAATAGGTCTTTTGTTCAAGAAATTCTAATATAACCTAGACTGCTAATCTATTAAGGTGATTTTTAAAATATTATGCAGACACAGGAAATTTGGAAACAATTAAAATTCAATGGTTAGTTCAGGTCTTTGAAAGACAAATTACTTTCTACCTTTACCCCCCAGATTGAGTTTGTATTTTTCTTGTACGGTTGACTTGATCTATTGCTCTCAGGATTGATCTTTGAGGTGTATGCCATATTAATATGACCTTTGTTGTTTGTTTTTAACCTAACTTTACTTTGAATGGAATCTTTATTAATGTAAAGAGTGTAATTTCTGTAGCATACTATTAAAGATTCCTTTGGAAGCCTTTGCTATCAATGTTTTAAGTAGATTTAGGACAGTAGGAATTATTTCATGATAGTTTACACAATGAATAGAAACCATGTCAATTGTTAACATTTAAGTCTCAATATTTTATTGGTTTCGATGTTACATAGGACAAACAGTGGAATCAATGTCTTGCTTACTTGGCAGAGTATTTGACAATGAAATAATATATCAATATGTAATAAGAGAACTACTTAGAACCTTAGCAATTCAGTTGCATAATAGTGAGTCTGAAGGATCAAAAATGAATCTAAAATGACACCAAAGGAAGATTTGTGAGAATTTAAATATTTTCATTAACATTTGTACTCTGCTAGCACTGTGCACATTACATTTGTCTGGCATTTAACTTCTTCAAAGTTATGTATGCTCTAGTATTGGGTTACCCAATGTGTTCTTTTATTTAATCTTCACCACAATACTATGCCCATCTTAATACAGGCACAGATGAAAATGTTTAGTAAATCATCAAAGATTATTCAGCTAGTGATGGAAAAATCTCTGACTTCTGATTATCAGCCCATACCCTTTACACCATATATCATAGAATGATATGGCCTATAGAATATGATGAAGAAGCAGCAGAGACGGTTAAATTTGGAATCAGGAGGATATGCATTCTAATCTATATCTGATACTTATGAGCTACATGACCCTGAACAAATCCCTTAATCTCCCTATGCCTTAGTATCTTCATCTATAAAATAAAGATAACTCTCACAGCCATCTTAAAAGGCAGTTTTGAAGATTAAATAAGAGAATATAAGTAAAGTCATTTCAGAAGTAAAATATAATGTGATCTTTTATTTATATCAGGCAGGGATAAATAACTTATTACCATGATAGGTAATTAAATCCAACTAGAGACATTCTGAAACAATGCCAAAAGATTTGAATGTTCATTTTATCTAAAGAATTACTGTGGGAGACTGAAGAGTTTCTTTTAATCTGGGAAGCCACCAGATAATCCATCCCTTGCATAGCCTAACCCCCAATTTATCAAATCACCATGAGCAAACTAGAGAGCCTAAAGGTACTGCAATTTCCAGAGTCATTATCAGAGCTCTACAAGAGAAAGTCCTGATTCCACTTGACAAAATAAAACAAAGTATATAGCAGAAATCCTCAAGTCAATCCATGTTCAAATAAGTCAGTGCTCAAGCCCAGAACTAGGAGTCCTACTCCTTCCACATGATCTCCAACCTTATCATTATCTGATTTCCAAGTTCCATGTTCTTAAGCAATTCCTGTGGCTAACTTTGAGCAAATCAAGGCATCCTACTATAAGGGGACAGAAATTCAGCTCTTGCTCAAGGCTGATTTGGATACTTTAGGGCAATCAACCTATTTCTTGACTAGTTGAAGAAATTTAACTAACATAGAGACTAAGGGATGGGAAGGTGAATTTGCAATCCAACAGTAAGAGTCCCATGCCTTTCTATCTAACACCAGTACCTGGATTAAAGAGATATGACAGAATCTCATGCTTTCTCAACTTTCTACCACTCCCTACAACATAAGTAGCAAAAGAAAGCATAATGAACAATAACCAGTCCCAAAGTTTAACAATTAAATTTAAGAAACAAAAAATAAGCAAATCATATGAAAAGCATCCATATATATTTATTCTACAGCATAACTCTCAAAAATTAATTTTACAAGACCACATCAATCTTCTGAGAAAAAACTCTATCACAGAAACTCAAACACTTACAAAATGTCTAGGAACTTGTAAAGAGCACTTCAATGAACATGATTGCCTCCAAGGCTAACTCTTTCAAGGAGTATAAAATATAAATATATTTTCATAACCATGTGAGGTTATAAAAAGTGACTCTAAGACTATACTACAATTGTTTAAACAATGTAAAATAGGAAGAATGGATTATGAATTTCAACTCCATGAGTTGGCTGAATTCATTATGCCAATTGCTAACTCTATATATTAACAGTTAATTGAGTGTGTGATGGGGTGTAGAGGTTCTAAAGATTTGTAGTCAGATATGCTCGATGATATTTTTTGTTACAAGTTGATCTTACAAATATTCTAGTGTCCAAATGTCTTCTGAAAAATAGTCAGATTATTTTCCAAGGTCATAGGGTGGAAAGTATGTAGACTAGGGAAAAACTCAGTGTTAGTGGGGCACAAGATTAACTCTCTTTCATAACAGAAGTAAAAATTAGTAGAAAAAATGACAAAAACCACAAACAACTAGACTACTTGAAATCAAAACAAGGAAAATTCTTACTAATTACCATGATGCTTTGTATCATGATACCCAGAAGAGAAACAAGGTTTTATATGAAGGTTAATTTAATCCAAGAACCATGTATTAAATACCTACTATTTGCAAGGGGCTGTGATTGTCAGTGGAGATATAAAGAAAGAGTGAAAAATAGTTCCTGCTGTCAAAGAACTTATATTTTGCTAAGTATAATGTGAATTTAGGAAAAATTCACAGCAAATATGATGTTATTGCTAAAAAAAAGTATCTTCTCTCCAGGACTTTTAAAATTTAAATGTAATTAAAAGCCACTTAGAGGCATGTGCCTAATTCAATTATAGGGAAATGAAAGAAAAGTATTTAAGAAATGAAAGCCAATTCATCACCTCTAAATCATCCTCTCATAATATGGCAATATGCTGCTGCTCCTGCTGCTGCTACTACTACTACTACTACTACTACTACTACTACTACTACTACTACTACTACTACTACTACTACCACTACTACTACTACTACTACTACTACTACAACGACGACGACGACGACGACGACGACAACGACGACAGCATCTGATAATCTCAATCCAAACTAATAGTCATATAATATTATACCTGATGCAGAATTAATCTTTTGGAGTTATATTTAGTAGTAAGATTAGAGCAGATAACAATCAGACACAAATTTAAAGGCCTAATCTCCATTATATAAGAGAGAATCAATCATAGTTGGTTCAGAAACTTAAGGGTATGAATAGACCAATAGGTCATAAGGGAAATGCTAAAATAAAATAAATAAATAATTGTTTTTAAGTGCTCCTGGATTCAGATTAAAGGGGAAAGAATGAGAAAAAAATTCCAACCTGTGTCATTTTCACTATCCAGAGTTCAATCTTTGGATAGAGGACTTCTACATCTGAGAGAGTAAAAAGATCCAAAAACACATTCTTCAAAACATCTCCCTTGTTGGAGAGACATCTTTTTAAAGCCCTATGGGAAGCTTTGTTTGTAATTTTGAAAATCTTGTTCCCCTTTGATTTTAAAACATAGATTTTCTAGGCTAGATAAGGTTTCTGATGAAGAGCACCTTGATACATGCAAAGCATTTCATTAAGTCTCAAGTCATTGATGGATTTTAGACCAAATCTAAAAATTGCAGAGATGCTTTTGTGAAAGACACAGATCTCAATAAATAACTTGGAAAAACTTGTGTTCTGTTCTTCTAGCTGAAAATTCAATTTACATTTTTATTAAATGAAGATGAATTACATGATTTTTATCTGCATAGTATCATACTGGAAATAATGCAGAGTTTCTGTCCTCATTAAACTGGCAATCTAGTAATAATAGTGCCAGAAAAATACATATTAAACCATACTTTCTATAGAATATCTACCTTGCTAGTAGAAGCTAGTGTGAGATGTTAAGGAAATAAAAAAATATTATGTGTGCAAATTATGTACTAGACATTGTGTTTAGTATCTTGGAGCTATTGTCAGACTTATCACTGGCTAGCTCTGTTATCTTAGACAAGTCCTTTTATCTCTCTTATTATTAATTTCTCCATCAGAACAAATCTGGGAGACCAATTATATGAACATGGTTCAACATCGACATTCTATGGTTTTAAATGTGATAAAAGTTATAGTTTTCCAAAGGAGGGAACCAAGTTCATATGCAAAATTATAACATTCATAAATATTATTAGACAACTTAAAAATTCCTGAGATGTTGGGTTCAGAGTAAATAGTAATCTCTTAGATATAGGAGATGATGAAAATTAAATGAAATTAATTTTAAAAATTAAAATTAAAAAATTTAAGACATAAAATTCAAGTAAACTTATTTTATCAAAAATATAAAATAAGTGAAGTATTTACATCTTGAAGATTTTAAAGATTTTTAGGGTTTCAAAGTATTATTATTTTGATTCTTGGGTATGGGTATCTGTCATATCATAATTTCTTTCAGTCCACTATGAAAATTGCTTAATATAGTAAAATATAAATTCTAAACAATGATGTAATTTAGTAGTAAAAGATGGTGGGGCTCATTGGAAATCAATATATAACATCATCTATTAGTTTGAAAAAAGGGATTCTTTCTGCCAATGATCATATTCTGATGGCTATGTTCATCCATTGCATTATAGATATTGATATATAGATATAGAGAATTTATTTTTTCAAATCCCAACTTTTAAACTAGTGAAATAAAATAAAATTACTTAAATATTGATCGTGTGGAATTACAGCCTAGTTTAAAATTAATACTTGGCTGGAGGATGAGAATATCTGTGCTTCAGTCTTGGTTCTGTCAATGATGAGAGTAAATCCTCTTCTGTTTCAATCTACCTGCAAAAAAGGGCCTGATAGGACTGTTCTCTTCAGTAGTATCTCCATTGGACACAGAAGACAATAAAGAGAGACATGAGGAAAAGTGAGTTACTTATGGACAGATGTATTAGTAAAGCCAAATGTTGTATAAATCTGGGAAAACAGATTTTTTCTGAGGATATGAGACCTAGTGAGAGAGAAAGATTAGCCCTCTTACTTGGTCATGTTTCTTATTATGGCTAAAAGCAGGTAATGCAAGGGCACACAGAATTGGAGCATATGCATGCAATATTTGCTGTTATTTTTAACATGTGACAAAAAGATTGCGGGTAATTGAATATAAATTAAGAATGGAGAAATAGCTCCATTTTAATTGCTTCTGAATAGATCTGTTGACCCTTGGCTAGATATATGTATAGAATATTAATAAAGAATTCAAAAGACTACTCACTTTTATCCTAAATCAATTATTCAATAGGAAGTCATTTTACACACACTTAATAGGAAAAATAAGCAACAAGGAATGAATCCTTTTTGGGAAGAAATGACTTTAGTCTTTATCTTCTCAATTTTCTGATTCTGTGTTATTCATAGTAGCCTAGCCTCATATTGTCCTTAGTGCTTAGGAATAAATAATTGCCATTATGCTCAATGTATAATATATTTCTAAATGGAATTAGTGTAAGAATCCTAATAAGTTTGAATAATCTTTTTCATCAAGTATTATATTCAATAATGCATGTTGGGAAGTATTCTTCATTTTACAGGAAAGAAAGCTCCTTATGTGTCAGAATAAAACGCAGGTCCCAAGACATCTAATTTTGCTTCTCTTTGACATATTACTATTTTCCCCTCTCTCCTCTATGCAGAAGCCTTACTGATTATGCATAATTCCTCAGTCTCTGCATCCAAGATGCACAGAAAAAATCAAATTTTTCATTAAAAACACCTACCCACACAGTACCAGCTGTCATTGTATCATATTTGTTACCTAATTTAAAGACGGAAGTTTCATTTAATGTGTTCTTCATTTAATTGTATTTCATACCTTTTAAAGCAACAGTAGGTTTTAATGAACTACTTTCTAGAGATAACTGTCCTTTATATCTTTTTCTATTAATAGCATGACAATTACATTTTTACTACAACCATTCCATTATATCTGTCATTTCCTCCTTTGATTCATATGAGGACCCAACTTTCCCCCCAGGAAGGAAAGATTAAGGATGTAAATATGACTATTAAGTCTAATATTACATCCATGGAAATTTACTGGCAAAGTTCACTTGTGGAATATACCTTGGAAGACATTCTCCTGATAAAATGTTGTGAGTAAGTGATTGTGACTTATCAATAATTATCTGGATGTATTTAGGATGAAATGATCTTTGGCTTTGCTTCCATTAGTTCTTAAGTCTACTAATATTTCAAGGTGTCCAACTAGACTACTTCCAAATTGTTCTTGAAATTAAAATAAAAAGAGTAAACATTTACATATTTTAAGCAAGAAATTTTGAAAATAAGTGCCAAGTGAAAGAGAGTTGACAATCCTAATAATTTTTATGTTGGCTATTTCTTCCCAGAGTCAGCCAAAAAAATAGGTATTACATAATGAAGTATTCACAAAGTTTCTGTCAATATAACTCATACAATTCAATACAATACACTCATAATGACATTTACCCATTTGTTAATTTCTCTAATTAAGACTATCAAATATCTATTTTAAATACCATGTACTTCCTCTCATTTAGTTTTTAATAACTCTTATGCTGCCTTTTCCTCATTTAAAAATATTTATCCTCCAATTTGGGAATATTAAGCTACTGGTCCACTTAAAGAGCTAGAATTTTGTCATAATCATACAAAGTCACACACCAGAATTACACTGAAGAGTAAAAATAAGATGGAGGGAAAATAAATCTAGTTTTCAACAAGTTAAAGTGATTTTCAAACTGCCTCAAGCCCCAGTAACAACATATATTCTATTAATGCTTTCATTTCTCAGTTTTTAACCAAAGGGGAATATCCTCATAAACATGGCATTTCAACATTTTTCATCTATTCTTAATATATAAACATTTAGTAACTTTCCATGTTTAATATGCTCATTTTTCTCATGGCTTACTTCTCATTTTATCTATCATAATTTGGGAAATAAACATTCCATTTCCCAGCATTTTCAGAAAGCACATGGCCTATCTTGTTCTACTTCAAGGAACTTTATCAAACACCATGCTTTCTTTTTGTTTAGTAGATGATGGATTTCTTCATAGCCATGAGAACAAGGGGAAGTCTCAAGATTATTACTGCTCTAATTAACAAAAACAATTATCAAATGTTCCTCTTCCTCTTCTTTTTTTTTCCTTTAAAGCTCATTTCTGTCGTCTCTACTCCATCTAGGAACAGCCTTCCCATGACTGTCTTCTTTTTTTTTTTTTAATCAAGAATATTCACAGAGGTGTGTCAATCTTGGTCATGGTGAATCTTCCAATTCCATCCCCACACTAACTCCAATATCAACATATGCATGCCTAATCTCTTTCAAATATCTTATTATTTCTTTAATTTGGTTTCATGAACAGTACCTATATAGTTATCAGGACTAGTTGAAGTAAATCAGTGAGGGTGAAGTCTAAGGTTGAGTAGATGGGCTACATTCAGATGAATAATTATGCCAGATTCAGGAAGATTCAGAGGACTAGTTTAGAGATAAAGGAAATACCCTTATCCAAATGACAAAAAGTTAGTTATGCTCCATAATTAGCTAGGGGTGAACAAAGAAAGAGGGAAATCCCTGCTTGGAAATGAAATTGGGGATTGTGGCTACTGGAAGAATTAGAGGATACCAAGGAGGAAACCATGGATCATACAAAGATTGAGAGGCAGGAAGTGATAGGACTTCACCTTGGAGAAAAAAGACACACATTTTCCAGAATAATAAAATCCCATGCAAGCTTACCCATCATGCCCACCATTCCCTCTCTTTGCCCCCTCTAGAGAGGTGGGCGTTGGGGTCTCTTACCTTGGCTGCAGTCCTTGCCTCTGAAGCCAGTTCGTGAGCAGTCACACACCGCTTTGTCATCCACCACGGAGCAGACCCCTCCATTGAGGCACACGCCTCCCTCGCCCTCCTCCCCAACCTCACATGGGCTTCCCCCACCACTGCTGGGAGGCTCATCCTCCAGTTTCACCTCGCCACTTTCCACTGGCAAGGCCTGGGATGAGTTCACCCGCACGTCACGAATCCATCCTTTGAAGGGTTCCCGCTCCCTCACAGAGGCCAATGTCAACTTGAGAGCAGCAGCCCGTAGTTCTGGAGGCAGACCACCCACAAAGAGGCCACTGAATACTGTCATATCACGTCGCTTAGATTTGACCTCCACCCACTTGGTCTCTGTTTGGTCAATGAGCAAAGTAGTGTTTCGGAATTGACGGCGAATCCGCACAGTGTGCCAAGTGCCATCATTGACAGGTGTATCAGACAAGAGGATTGCAGGCTCAGCACAGAAGATTGAAAAGCTGAGCTGCAGTCGGCCACCTCTAGTAAGTATCAGCTCCAAGAAGTCACAGAAACCCTCATCATCAAAGTAAAGAACTAAGCCCCTGGCACTTCGGGTCTTCAGTTGGAAACTCATCTCACTTTCACAGCAGGCATTCCACTTGGGGAAACGTGTCCACTGACCATCAGCCCCAGGGAACTCCAGCCCACTGCCCAGCTCTGCCCAGCACCCCAGAAGCAGGAGTGAGAGGCATACAAGGAAGCAGCCCCCACGCTGGAGTAGCGCCGTCCCCATGCTCCGGGCTGGGGTGCGGCGCGAAGACACAGAGGTGGACAGGTTCAAAATCTTCCTGGACACCCTAAAGTGGAATTAGGGCAGAGGGTCAGGGAATAAAAAGGGATAGAAATAAGAAAGAATAGGGTTGGAGTAGTAATGCCCCCTTGCTTGATAACCTGTTTTTTCTTCTTTTTCCAAAAGCCCCTTACCCCAAAGGAAAATGTTGGCCCTCTTGAGAGTAACCACAGAACTTCTGGGCCAAAATTTAAATACACTTGGATGAAATATGCTAAAAACTTTATCAAGAGAAAAGAAAAAATATCACTGATCACTTGGGTAGAAGTTATGGGCTGTTGGTTCAGTGAATGAATCAGCAGATGATCATATTCCCAAATGCAACAATCTTTCAGATTCTTCTGGTGGTGGAGACAGGACAGATGTGTGGTAAAAACAAAACCAAATAGAACACCAAACTTCTCAGATGTCTGACAATCTAATACTAATATTTCCACATGCCTGTATATCTTCACATGTTATCCACAAGCTGGATAGTCCCCAGTAAGGGGAAGAGAGGTCCTTATCTTCTTTACAACATCAATTATCAATTCCAAAATTGCTTGTTGGTAGAGGTGGTTCTGTCAGATCACAAAGCATTGGTTCCACTGCAGCCAGGGCAGAATGTTAGCCTTCTTGCTCATGACTTATGAAGCTATTTTTTAAATTCCCCCTTTTATTCACCCCAACAGTGGGGTTGAAACCCAAAAGTTGTCAAATAGGAAAGCTCCCTTAATTATATAATTCAACAGCTCCTCTTCTTTTCTCTTCTTCCATGCAAGGCC